>NC_080595.1:24166957-24512791 GCF_027887145.1 Ammospiza caudacuta | reverse complement strand
GTAAAGCACCATAAATCAAAGCAGCAGTTTTAAATAAAAATTGATAATTCTAAAATAATCAATGGCACAGGGAAAACCAAAAAAGTAGAAAAATTTAGTGCTAAAGAATTTTTTTTTAATAAATGGAATATCAATGTTATCATTAGACTTATTATGAAGGGAAAATTATACCTTGATCAGCATAGAACAGACCAGTGACAAGGACTGTGTAGGTCAGTTTTCCATTAGGTTTATTTGGGGCAAGCCATTTTAATTGAACTTCTTTGGACCCATCAACACTAGTAAATACATCAACCATTCCCTCAGGGGCAGCTTCCATGGTCCGAGCTTCTACCTGCAAATTCAACAGGAGATAGAATTTGGTGCCATAGTCACAGAGGAGGAATGAGAGATGCAAAGTTTAAGAAAAGGTATTTCTTAATTATGAAAAAGTAACTAACAGTGTCAGCATCCTAATTTTTAAGCATGTTGCTGTCCTTTCATCTACATTTGTTTGAAGCTGTTCAGCTACTAACCTTCTTTTAAGAGAGACTACTGTAAGGAACAGGAAACAAATATTGAAAAAGAATGAAAGATTATTTTTAAAATTATTTAATTACTTTTATATCCACCTCATGTGGATGTACAATCTCAGTGTAAGGAAAGGAAACAGCAACAGAAGACCACATAACTTTCTCTTTCTGCGTTTAAAAAGCAACTGCAAGGAACATGCATTTAAACACTGCAGTAAATTATTACAGACAAAATTTAACAGACAAAAATTCCTTTCTGGAATATTGGCTGCTCCCTAAATTAACTTTCACATTCACCTAATAAAATTAAGTTGCAATAAAAAGTAAATCTTTAAGAGAAAATAAAATATTAAAGAGCTGGATAATGAACTGAATATGAATGATTTCTCATAGAACTAAATAAATACTAAATATTACAGATATTTACTATTGAAATTTCACAACTTGTAGTAAAAATTCAGTGCTATGGAACAAAGTAATTTGTTATTATGTTATTTATGGCGACAATTTTGTTTCTGCTACATTATTTATTTGGTGTTTTCTAAGGTATAAGATGGTTTCACACCTCTGTAAGTGCCTCTCAGCTGCAGGTTCTTGGGAGTGTTAATAAATGCTATTTTTAATCTGCCACACCTGCTCTGTCATCTAAATAACCAAACATATTTTCTCTGTCCTTGAAACATGAATTTTGTACTTTTCAGATGTAAAGATTGGACAGCTTACTGTTTACAAGTGCCATGTGCATCAATACCTCCATACGTGCTTCTCTATTTATACACTTTCTTATATTGAAAGTAAGTGATAAGTTGCAGTAAAGCCAACAGGATAAAGCACATGCTTAAAGATAAACAAGTACTTCATAGATTATTGGATCACTGCCACATTGATTATTTGGGTTTTAGTCAAAAACATCCTTATGGAAGGACTTGACTAAACTGTGCTTTCTAAACAAAGTAATTTCCCATAAAGTGCTCCTAAATGCAGGTGCTCCAATCAGAAACATGAAAAATGTGAAGAAATTAATAATAATTATGTTTTTCTACTGAAAAAGATTTAAAAAAATCTTTAAATAATATAAATTTGTAGCAATCTGTATCATGTGCTAAACAGTTGCAGTAGCTGTATTATGTCTTCAGCTTTTTTTTTAAGATGTGCTATATAAACATATGGCACAGAAAACCTTTTTCACACTTATTTTTCTAAATATTATTTTACACCACCCCATGGTATTTTCAGACGTTTTTACTAATAACTTAATAAAAAAAGACTCTTGTATCATATAAGTGACACCAAAACATAGAAATCATAGAATAGGATAATAATATTGGGAAAAGTACAAGCATACATATTACTAAAACCCTGAAATTTAAATTTAATAGCAGTGGGTTGAGATGCGACATATTCAGTGTTGAACATTTCTACTTATTTATAAGACATTTACAAGAGGTAACACATCTCAAAACTAGCATAATTTGAGTTCTCTTCAATTTTTCCGAAGAATCTATTACAGGTTACACTTGCCCTAAATAAAAATTTTTTTCGTTCTTTAGGGACAAAGCATTCAAACAATTAGAACAGACAAAAGCACTATCTTGGGTGTAATAGGAAGAGATTAAAATGCAGCCTTTCTTAATTTACTTAACAATTTGCATCTCACTTAAAAATAAATCATAGTCACAGAAAAGAAGTCAAACAAGTACTACCTAACCTGAACAAAACCATGGTTTTGAAATAGGATAACAGCTAATGCTCTCATAATTAATTAAGATCTTCACAGCCACCTTCAGGAATATAAGGTGGACAAATTCCATATTTAGGGGAATGTCACATGATGTTCCCTGATCGATTAGGGCACATTAAGCACAAGATCAGCAACAAAAATAGCTGGAAGCATATCAGTTTACTGCTGGGAAATGTTTCCCATACTATTTAGAGCAGAAGCAAAACACTGGGTTTCTCTTTTTTTCTTCTTCTTTTTTTTTAGGTATTGGATTTACTCCGTAATTGACATGAAAATCTTTTTTTAAAAATCAAATGAAGATCCAGTGCTTTAACTTCCTGGCAGCACTTAGGTGAGCCTAAATCAAGATGTACTTCAATTTCTGTGATTTGAGATGGATCACTGGCTCTGGAAAAGTTTGTGGACTGATCATGGGATGCAGATGAGTATCAGCTACAGCAACCCCTTTGAATTGTTCCAAAAGTCAAATTACCAGTCTGTATTTCAGTGGAAATGTCAAAAAAGACTACTTAAAATATTTTTTAAACTGTAACTACTGGTGTTCTCTTCTATCCTTTTGATGCCTATTTGATAGGACAGTAGAACTGAAAACTTACATCTTTCATCTGTATGCAAAGTTTGGTAATGAGTTGTCTTAAGCATCACTACCAACACAAGGGATTAGGTTATTGCACATCAAGTACCTTAAAACAAGGTTTGCTTTTGGGGTATATGTGAAGTTGTAAAAAATGTACAAGAAAAACTGGCAAAAAGCCATTCAAGCTTTTAAGAATAAATATTCTTCAAAGTAGAGCAACCTACAAAATGTTTAATGGTTATAAAGTCTAGTTGTTTTCTGCAGAGAGAAAACATTACTGGCATTTGAATGAAAGCAATCTTGGAAATAAAATTGGAAATGTGACTAACAAATTACATCATAAAAATAAAGCCTGGAAGTTCTTTCCTGATAAAAAATAAATTGTGATAGAAAAAATAGAAAGAAAAACACAAAACCCTCCCAAACCTCTTTTTCCTTCCCTCTTTTTTTAAATCAAATTTAGAAGCCTAAAAATAAAGATGAATTAAACAAAAAGTTAAATCCCAGAATAAACACAGACCCCTTTCTCAGCTATGCTTGAAAACAAAACCAAGCACAGTAGACAGGATTCTAGTTATTCATCAGCTATACTTTGAAATCATACTAGATATATCAGTTCAGCTATATATCCAAAAACCTTTAACAAAATAAAAAAGCCTCAGGAGGTCTATTTTTCACAAATTTGTCAAATTTAATATTCCTGTATTCTCAAATCCTGAAAAAATGGGGTGTTACACAAGACTGCTAAAATCTGTCAAATATAATATTTTGATCACATATTTGCATTCAAAAGATTTACGAATTACCATATTTTCCTTGCTCCTGTTGCCACTTCTAGCTTCTGCAATTCTCAAATTAACTTTAGTCCTTTTGGTCCAGCAGCTAGAAATTTGCTCATTACTGGAACAGTAACTCTTTCTTTATATACATCCTTGTAAATCTGGTTAAAGCACACCTGCACCTTTCAAACATATTAACTCCATTTAATTTCAATAATGTGTGTTTCAGCCTCCGTTTTTGTCTTCCCTCACAGTACCTACGTTCTACTTTGGAATGGTGCCTAACAATGACCTATTGAATCTTTAGCAGCTCTTAAACAGGATTTTTTTTAAATGTCACATTTTGCCAGATGGGTTAGTACTGCCCAGAGTGAATCATCACCATTTACTCTGATATTCGCTGTCTTCTGACATTTATTACATTCCCAGAATGTAAATTAAGGTACTCACCAGTGGACCTAAAGCACAACCTTTTGCAGTACATGCCTGGACTCTGAAGGAATGCAGACTCCAAGGAGCAAGCCCATAAGCATAACAACTTAGCTGTGATGAATTCTGCAGCAGAACACCATCCATGTATAATCCATAGCTAGTAATAATACCTATAAAACAATGTGAGAGCACTTAGTAACCAAAACACTACAGAATTTAGAAGAAAAAAAATGCTACAGACACCAAGGCAGTAGTAGTAGTATTTCAAACTGTTTACAATTGAGCAGATATTGTTTAGCATGACTGGGCAGATAAAACTCAAAAAAAATATACTCTCCCATCTTTAACTATTGCAAACCTCACAAGTGCACTGCATCTCTTTAAACAATTTCACTATTCCAAAGATTACCCCTTAACAAACTTGCTTCTGAGTGGCTGCCAACACCACCTTGGAATGAGGGAAACTGAGATAATTCTGGTTTAGAGTACACTCTGCATATGGCTTTTCAAACAATACAAAAAACCATCTCACATCTTAACAGCTTCAGACTTAGAAACAAAATCTTCAAAATAATTGAAATGTAGAAGGACAGCTCAGTGCTATAACTACAATGAATCAGTAACAAATAATTTTGTCACACAAAACAGCTTTTTCATACTCATTCTTCATGACAATTACTTCAAATTTTCAGTGCTTTGCCAACAAACTACATACTTCATTAATTTGGGGTAGGAGTAGGGTGGTTGAAAAATTTTACCCACTTTTCTTAATGAAATGACAAAATAATAATGATTACTGTTTCCTTCTCAATATGCAGAAAAACTCCTGAAGTAAACTACTCCTTGCCTATTTAATCTACAGAAAGAAAACATCTTTGGAAACTCAAACATTAGCAAGATTTTTAGACAGAGGAAAGAATGGTCATTCTTGTACAACTGGCTATTACTAACTAAAGCTGCAAGTGATTGCTTATTGCATTTATAAGGAATTCTAAAACTGATCCTCCAAAGGTGCATTGTAGGATAACAAACCCTGCAGTGTTTTGAATTTAATGAACTAAAAACTTAGTTTTACAGATTTGCTTAGACTTTGGAAACTGAGCATGCAGAGCAGTACTTTTTCTCAGGGTTATTCTGCTATCTTTCTTACTTCTGAATAATCTCCCTTTTTAAAAGTTATTTCAGTGAGAAATCTTAAGCCAAATAATGCAAAGTTATAGGATTCATTTGAAGTGATTTTTAGTTCATAACCCTTCCATTATAAAAACAAAATCTATTGTAAAACTATAGCTCAGTTCACCATTCCTTCCCTTAAAAATTTTTAATTTAATTAATTAAAAAATTTAATTGAGGAAGATTCAATGTGAAATTGAAAAAAATATTTTCCCCTCCACAAAACAGAGAAGTGCATCATAAATAAAAGTGTACACACAACTGTTTCAGCTGAGCTTTGAAGAGTTCCACTTCAACAGATTTATATGCTAAAGATCTGGGTATGGTAAAGTGATTCACACACTCCAATTCCTTTCTCTTCTAGAAAAGTGAGAGGCTAAACTCAGCTCAGACAGCAGAGATGTGCAGGGGGAGGTCCTGGAAAATCTCACACTATCAATCTTACCACATTTGACAAGGTTTCTAAAGCAAAAATCCCTTGTCTTTCTGTGCCTAGTTGATTGTGAAGCAATAACATGAATGGTTGATATTTTTCCTGCAATAAATAAACAAGTCTTATATATGTGGGTATATACTTTAAGCTATTTTGTTCCTCTCAGAGGAAAAATGTGAATGCTGGCATTAAGGATGTGTTTTACAGGGAAAAAATGCCAAACACTGAGATAACTCTAAGCACCTACTATACCTGTTGCACTTACCCCTTTAAGGTACCATAGAATAGAATCTTAAAACCACCTGTGCTGGAAGGGACCAACAGGATAACCCCAAGAATCACACCATGTGCCTGAGAGCATTGTACAAACACTTCCTGAACTCTGTCAGGCTGGTGCTGTGACCGCTTCTCTGGGGAGCCTCTTCCAGTGGCCAAACACCCTCTGGGCAAGGAACCTTTTCCTATCTCCAACCTAAATCTCCTGAGACACCTTTATGCCGTTCCCTCGGGTCCTGTCACTGGTCACCAGAGAGCCCAGATCAGTGCCTAATAAATCACTATTAATTCATTTTAATACTTAGGGTAACAGCATGAATCATAGTCAGGTCACTTGGCATTAATGTTTTAGAGAGTTCCTAAAGCCACAGCACTGTGCAGCATCCCCACTTGAGGAGCAGTTTGTTGCTCAGCTCTGTGACCTTTTGTTAGTTCTCCCAGTACAGTCAGAGAACAATAGTCTCCAAAAATCTCATCCATTACCTCTTGTTTTTACTTCTGCCTTTGCCATGTAGGACACTGATGGAGAAAACTACAGTATGAAAAGAAAGGAAAAAAAGTACATTTCAGAAAAAAATGACCTAATAGTCCATTTTTGAGATATGAAGCCATTTTTCTAAATTAGGCAGTAACTATTTTCACGAGGGATGAGTAATTCTGCTTCCCTGTTTCACCGGTATAGGCTTCCAAAACATACAGAGAAAAAGTTTAAAGTTAGCCCAAAGTTAACAAACTTCCTGAGACTTGCTAGATACTGCTGAAGTTTGCCATGCATAAAATATTTAAGACCATAGGACATTTTTGTGATTTACAAGGCTTCCTGAGCAACACGTGGTCACTATGAAGAGATGCAGTTTCTTCATAGTTTTGAAGTCTAGGCAGCTAGGTCAAATCTTGATTTCACTGAAGACAAAATCTCTATCATCTATACTACAATTATGTTTCACCATTGAAAAGAAATCCAAGAATGCAAATTAAACTTTAACTGAAGTTATAAAATCTTCTTCTTGCTCCTTTCCCCTCTCTGGGTGAGACCATATAATGTGTCAATGATATTCAAGACACTAAAGAGGTTTTGAATCCAAAGTACTACAAGCACTTTACTCTTAAGTTGCAATCTACAGGTCAAATCTTAAGCAAACATACTTTCACCTATATCAATTTCACTGACTACAAACACCAGTCGTCTCTCATAAGCACAAGGATTTGCAAGAACAAGTACTGGCTTAGTTCACTGAATAATTTTATAAATCAGTTTTTACTATACCTACTATTTTCCATTAAAATTCCACATGGCCTTGGAAGATAGAATCCTGATTTAGACTTGGTTTTATCTATGACATGAACACAAAATGAAGTTTTTGAGGATTGATCAGCTAAGGAAAATTTTCAGTGGAAAATTTTCAAGGATTTTAAAATAGCAGATCTCAAACGATATGGATGTGCTCTGAAAATGAGATCATTGTTTATTAAGGCCACTAGAATAATGAAAGGTCAAAGCAGAATATCTGATGACACATGATTTCACAAGCCTCTCCCTACACTGCCTTCATCTAAATGGTCAATATTGCCTATACGACTATTACCAACATACATATGTGATACGTATGTGTAGAGTAGGAGAATCTGGGACATGTCCTATCAACCATTTTATTGCTGGATTGAAAATAAGACAAAATAAAACGTTGATATTTCAAATATATTCAACATGCCATCTTTCAAAATCTCTTTTGTACTTGATACATAAACTATATTTCCGAAGCAACTTTCAACAGAAAATTAGATGTATAATTTCCCATTTTTCCATTGAATATTTTTTCCCTCTATATAATGTAAATAAGCCTTAAATTCAATAAAAAACCATAGCCCCGAAGTTCAATATCTACAACTGGACAACACAGGCCTAGGTGTTCCTGTACCCCAAAGCTTGTTTCCCCTCATTGTGTCATCTTTAAGAAGAAGCCATGTAGGCTTTAATCCTTTTTGCCACCTCTGACCTCCAGGGTAGCATTTTAATTCTCCTTAATTTTTTTCTAATTCACAGCAACAGCTGGACCCCGTATATATCACTGGAGCATAGCAAAGTCTGTGCTGGCCAAGCCCCAGCCAGCCCACACACCCATTGGAAGCTGATAAGCCTCCTCAGCCCATGGAAATAAACTGTAGCATCTGTCAAGCAGGAGCAAACGAAAGGAGGCAGGAGAGAAAGGAATGGCCCCAGAGATCTAATAAGGAGATGACAATCTATGATATGCAAATCTTTGCAATTCTGAGGTTTCCACCTGAAACAAAGCCAAGTTCAGTATTTTTGAAAAGCACTGCTTAGCAGCCTGAAACACACCAAGTTTGATCCAACTCAGTTCAAAGCACGAAACAGTTTCTAAGCTTTTGGAAAAAAAAAAAAATAAAGAATGCACCAGTAGAATGCTGAAGAAAGAAAGTTTTAGGGAAAGTACCTAAGTACCTTCTGCTGGTCTTTCTCAAATTTTATTTTTCTCAACTGTGATATTTTTCAGTCTTTTACACAGTTTTAAAACACTGACACAGACATTATAGATGATATGGCGAAAAGGCAGCCCAAAAGATGTGCTGAGAACAAGCAAAACAAAGTCACTGAACAACGTGAACCATCCTGATTAAGCACTTGCTCAGTCAAAACTTTTAGAGCTTATTTGCTGTTGAGTTTTTTAAAAATTCTTTTCAAGAAAATGGAGAAAGGATGGAAATATAAAATTGAAGAATGAGAAAATATGTTATTAGATAAATCACAGAATCATTTAGGTTGGAAAAGACCTTGAAGATCATTGAGTCCATATAACTGGTAACCCAGCACTGCTAAATCCACCCCTAAACCATGTCCCAAAGTCCCACATCTTTGCATCTTCTAAATACCTTCAGGGATGGTGACTCAACTGCTTCCCTGGGCAGCCTGTTCCAATGCTTGGGAACCCTTTTCATGAAGGAATTTTTCCTTATACACAATCTGAACCTCTGTGGTATGACTTGAGGCCATTTCCTCTTGTGCTATTGCTTGTTCCTTGGGAGAAGAGACTGACCCCCACCTGGCTACACCCTCCTTTCAGGCAGCTGTAGAGAGAGATAACATCTCACCCCAGCCTCCTTTTCTCCAGGCTGAACACCCCCAGCTCCCTCAGCTGCCCGTCATCTGACTTGCACTCCAGCATCTTTCCCAACCCCGTTACCCTTCTCTGGACTCAGCCTAGCACCTCAATGTCTTTTTTTATAGTGAGAGGTCTGGAACTAAGGACAGGATTGGAGGTGTGGCCTCACCAGTGCTGAGTACAGGAGAACAATCACCACCCTGGTCCTGCTGGCCACACCAGTGATGATCCAGGCCAGGATGCCATTGGCTTTCTTGGCCACCTGGGCACACACTGGCTCTTGCAGCTCAGCCACTGCTGACCAGCACCCCCAGGTGTTTTTCCCCTCAGCAGCTTCCCAGCCTGCGGCACTGCCTGGTGTTGTTGTGACCCAAGGGCAGCACCCAGGCTGGGCCTTGTTGAACCTCACACCATTGGCCTCAGCCCACTGATCCAGCCTGTCCAAGTCCCTCTGCAGAGCCTTCCTGCTCTGCACTCCCACCCAATTTGGAAACATCTGCAAACTTGCTGAGGGTGCACCAACATCCTCAGCAGTTCCCTAGCAAGGTGTTTATTGTAGTTAAAAGGAGAGCCAAGCTGTACACTGTAAATGCTGTATTAACAAGCTACAATACCCAAATTCAGTTATGCATCCTGGCTATTAGTTCTTTTAAAGGAAGCTTCTAAAATTTATTTCTTAAACTCTAGATCTTTATTGTGTGCTGCTGATATGCATGTATAAATATGTATATGGACATATATATTTATATTTCCTTGATTAGTTAAAGCACTCTCTAAATGGTTTGGATTTTTTTCCACAATGCAAGGATAACAAGATCAGGCCCTGAAACTAACTACAAATAAAAGGTCCTATTTCAGGGAAAATTATTCAGACTTTAGCACTAAGCCACATACATGACCATCCTCACCATTTCCTCCCATCCCTTACCCTTCCCCTTTCTCCTGCCTCCTTGCCTTTGTTACACATGCTGATGAGATTTTAGAAACAGAGTTAGAAAGTTTCTAAGGGACTAGGAAGCAAAATCTTCCACAATGACTTCCAAAGAACCATAAATTATCAAATACATTATTTAACAGGTGACATATTCTTATTTCTTTCTAAATTTAATGTAAGACCTTACAGAACACAATCACCACTTCTGGGGGAATCATTTAAAATGTCTTTAGTGAAGTTGAACAAGTAGGATGTGCTTTATCACAACTGAATGTGGGAAAAAAACTTGCCGGAAAAATGAAATTTATGTGAAACCATTGGGAGAAATAATTCTATATATTGAAATAATATCATAAGCCAATAAAGAAAAACATTTCTGATATTTCAAATTTAGTGATTCCTACATAGCATCACTCTGATTTTATTATCATGCATGTAGCAGTGATTTAAACTGCTAAAATCAGACCAAATTCCAAGGTAAATGATACCGTGCAACCCCACTAGAAAAGTAACATTTGTCCAGAAGTTTTACACACGGACATTTCAAAATGGAAAACATTTCTAAACAAAAGAAAATATATTGTTTAACTTTCACAGCCATAGAAAAATACAACTATATGATGAGCATGCAGAACACAAATCTAATTATTATTACATATCAATTATTGTAAAAGAAATTAATGTTTTATTGGAGGGTGAAATAAACATCCTAGACCGATATTCTCCAAGAATGCCTGTTCCTCAGCTCAGTTGCCCTGGAAAACATTGAACAATGAGATGCAGTACACAAGAACTATCAAAAGGGAGCACTTTTGAGCCACTGAAAGAGTACGTTGGGCTGAAAACCACAATCTCCCAGCTGCAGACAATGATACTATCTCAGGTATTTTATGTGCTAAAATGATCATTAAAAATTAAGCACCACATATAAGCTGCCATTTAGAATATTAATTTACCTTTACTAATCATCTTTTTAACTTGAGGCTAAAAGAGTTCACTTACCATTCGGATACTCAGGCTTAGTCCAGGAGATGTTAAAGGAGTCAGATGCATATGACTGGGCTTTTGGAGCAGGAACCCCTTCTGGTGTACTCTCATCTGTTATAGCTGTGCTGGCTTCGCTTACAGAACACCCACCTCCAGTGCAAGCCTTAAAATATTAATCAGAACAAATAAACACCTTTCAAGGTAGTAGCAATAATTTTAGCAATTTTTTTTTGCCTAAGTCTCATTATTCTTCCACATCTCAACTTAGTAAGCCTGTGATTTTCATGTAAGACCCTTTTCTTAGCATAGATTTGTTTACCTTTTTTCTTAAATAACAAGAGGATGTATAATAACTCATGATACTTAAGTTTTTAGGCATACTATAGCTAAAACATTCTTCTGTACTTCACAACAGCACTCAGAGCATGTGCACTTATAATAGTGAAAAACCACCCTATTATAAACCAGTGTGTATTAGTTGTTATTATTACATGTTTATGGAGAATAAAGTAATTTGTATTTAAGCTGCCAGAGAACAAAATGTTAACCACACAATTTTTGTATTTTGTTTGGGATATGAAATAATACAATGTGCAGGCAAAACTGCATATCACTCTATATAACAGCCTTTTAAAGTTTTACATGTACACAGTTGTGGTTCATGTGATGCTTTGCCAATTATTTGCACTAATGCTGATGACAAGACTACACACATTAAAAAACATACAAATATATACATATGTATATATTGCTACTGGATTGAAACATCTTTGTGTTAGGTTATTGCTTATTTTTAGGGTTTTGTTTAATAATAAAATTAATAAAAACCCGAATTCAACAAATATTTACATTTGGACATACATAAAACTTATGGGTTTATTATCTGTTTTTCTAAGTTGTTCATGTACTAAAGTGGACAAGTAGATCATCAGCAAAGAATCTTCCTCTTCAGATCTCCAGGAACAAAATGTTTCTCTCAATCTGTTATATTTTATTTGAAAGGATTAGCTTCAGTTTCCCATTCCCCATTGCTTTTCAAATCAGAGAGCAAACACATTCCCTATGCTCTCCAAAACTGTATACTAACCCCAAGGGTAAAAAAAAGTATTGTTTGTAAATAAGAGGCTCTTTTATACATAAAGATTATTTTGATATCACTAGAAATTACATTCCCAATACAACTAAGGAATGACTCCATGTTCAGTCTGAACTACCAAGTAAAGATGATAGAATGCAATCTCAGTTTTGGGAACATCCAAAAAATGGCATTTACTCTAAACACGATAATGTTTATTAAATAACCCAAAACCCACCATCAGTTCAGATGGATGCTCAAGTAACTATTAGCATTTTGCTAAGTAAAATATTTCAGAAAGTTATCCTTCCAGGAGAAGCGGAGTAATCTTTGAATGATTCCACTTCCACTGGCTTCATAAAGAAGCCAAAAAGAGCAGTTCTGGAAGGCCTCTTTTTCATTTATTCCTTACTGACTAACTAATTAATTTCCACCAGGCCTACTTCAGCAGCGGAGAGTGTTTCATTTAAGGGCTTGGTAACAGCGGCCTTTCCATTAATTTATTTCTTGAATTTCACACAGCTCAATTTTTGAATCTCTGAAATTTGCTGGGACATGAAGTTTCTGGTTCTTCTAATGAAAATCAGCAAAAGAGAGCTCATCTGCATTTTAGGTAGGGGGATTTTAGATTAGTGTATCCAAATGGACTGGACATCTGGCTATCACATCCAGTGATTCTCAAAACCATGAAAATCTCCACCCAGATTGAGTTCCCATTTTGTCACTCTGAGAAACAGATTTCAGGTGAAATTTGCAAAAATAGTGCAGGAACTGGACAGCCAAAGGACAGATGCAAAGCACATTCAATGACACCACACAGCAACACTCCCCCCAGGACCTGAGCCAGCTTACTCACCCTGCAGCATCCTGAGGAGATATTGGCTTAACAGTCCAATCACAAAAGCACTTCAGTCACAAAGAAGAGTGACACCCTGGCTACTAAAGGCAACCTTCCAACTTTCCATTTGCTTTCAGACTGGCCTGGCTCTCACTCACCCAGCTTAGAGCATGAACAGAACAAAAGCAAGTTCCTTTGCACTAATCCATGGAGACATGACCCTATGTCTTCTTGGCTGACTTTTAGGAAAGAAGCATTAATTTGCTTACAAAACCTGTTGTACTCATTTATGAATAAAATTGCTGCATATTAAATGGCAGTAATCAATTCTGAAAACTGGTAACACCATGCAAAAATAGATATTTTCTACCTCTCTTGGTAGCAACATTAACCTTTCATAAAAAAGTTAAAGGCAACAGCCTGTGAGGTGTTGAAAGTTCCGCTTGTGAAGCTCCTGCTTCCACTGGTCAAGATGCAATTTTTGATAACTCAACACAGAAACCAAAACCAATTTTTGAGTAGATACAAACCAAAGTTAATAGTAACTGTCAAACAAGGAAAAGGTTCTAACTGATAGAAATATTTCATTCTAACAAAAAAAAAAGAGGAACAATTTAGTTACATCTTTCACTGTTGATGATTGTTTGGGGTATTTTTATTCTTAAGTTTTATTGAAATTCAGTTAAATAATATATGAAATGCTAAATAACTAAATTTTTTCCAGGTGTGTATGCTTGATTTGAATTTTTTTGTGGATTTGGTTTTTGTTGGGGTTATTTTATATTCAGAGTTTTTTCCTTTCATAAACAAGTAACATTTGGCCATGTTTAATCTTCATAACTTGTAAGCCTGTAATAGTACATTTCTCTCAAACCAGTCTAAATAGTTCTGTATATGATGGACCCAAATGTTTTAAGAAAGCTATTGCACCTCAAAGATATTGAACATTTCGTGCACTTTTATCATTTTCAAAGCTGCAAGGACATTTAGATCTTCTAACTCACCTATCAGAGACTACTGCATTTTATCCAGGTAAATCTGGTTATCTTTGTCACTAGAAGAAATTATCTTTTGCTACTTTCTGATTAAATGCAAATATTAAGGAGGATTAAAAATTTACAAAGGACTGAAAAATAAAATATAGAGAAGAAATGGTTCCTAAAAATTTATTTGGTAACATCTAGGAAATCTGTGCACGCTGATGAAGCAAAGCCAAGATGCACACAACACCTCCTCCCGTATCCCAAGGCAGAGACACCAAAAGCATTCCCAGGTGCTCTCTGGACTGTAGCTGTTAATTCTTCCCTGATGCTCTTTCCTTGTGCCCCCATGCACAGAAACTGGGCAGGAGCAGAGAAAAAGCTGTGGCACAGTGAGGGACAGCACAAATTCTTTTGTAAAGAATAAATAAAAAAACAAGGCATAAAATGCTTGTTGAAGTACTGCCTTAGTTTTGGACATGGTGCTATTATATATGCTAAGCAATTTACTATGCTGAAATATCTAGGCACAAATGAATTAATTTCAACATGAATCTAAGCTTTAATTAGACTGAATATCCTTGGTTTTTTTTCAGGTTCAAGTCAGATCCTTATCATTACCTGAAGGTAGATTATTTTTTGTAGTATAATATTTAGAACATTCAAGAGCATGTTAAGAAAAAATGAATGCATATCTAGTCTACATAAATGTAAATTTATTCATAATCAAGAGCAGAATATTTTTCTATGGCATTTATCAAAGCAAATATCCTTATATAGGTATTGTTATAAAATGAACAATGTGCTCAAAACAAGGGACAATCTTCTCCTTTTATCCACATATTTTCCTGTTTTGTTAGTGAAGAAGCTGCTCTATTTCATCACAAAATAAAACCAATGATAAAGAAATGCAATGAAAACACTAATGTCTTTTAAAATGTTTTGAATACACAAACTGCTGCTCTACACTGAACTCTGCTTCTCTGCTATTTCCTTCTACATACAGAAGGAAAGGATGAAAGAACAAATTATACAGTACAAAATGTGAAAGGTTGACACTTTTAAAAACCTTCAATGTTTTCTTGCAAGTTGGGTCCAAGGAAATTTTTTTAAAGCATTTCATATATTTCTGCTCAATTCTTTATTAGTTATCCAACTTATCCTTGAAGAAAACCTGTATTTAAATTACATACACATTTTTGTGAATCTGTTTTGAAACAAAAAAACCTACTTTGCTCACCCACCTTAGCTTCAAAACAAAGAGGTTAAACAAAGTGGACACAAGAACCATTAAATATTAAGATGCTAACAAAGTCAGAATCATTTTCACCATTTTACACCTCTACTACACATCTTTAAAACTTACAGCTAGTTTTATGAGGTATTCAGTACCCGGGAAAAGCTGCGGAATAGTAAAATCCAGAAAAAGTTCTGTGCTGTTATAGATTACATTCCACTTTGTAAAATTCTGCTCATTGGTGGCCATATAAATTATATAGCAATCTAGGATTCCATTTACTTCTACTGGTTCTTTCCATCTGCAAATAGAAGCAAAATATGATTATGACCAGACCAAATAAAGATTCAGACCATGCTGAAAAATGTAAGGCTTTGTTTAGAGGACTTCATGGAGTCTATTTTGAGAATCTGAAAACCCAGTTGTGCAATCATAAAAATAAATCTAAGCCATACCTCTAATGCAGTATTTGTACTCAGCAGATAAATGATTACACACAAAGCAGGGGCTACAAAAGGGGCATAACACCAGAACATTTCCTGCACTGAAGTTTGCAGAGGCTATGCCCATATGTAGGTTATACTGATTGCGTAAAGACAAAATGGAAATTAAGTTGGCAAGTGATAATCAGAAGGTTCACAGAACCACTAAACTAATCACTTCTATGCATTTAATCATAATAAATTTAATTTTATGTCACAAACCCTTCCCCTGATTGAACTCACTGGAATTCTTGAATAAACTGATGCACTATTGTGTTGTTGGGAAAGAAGAAATCCTTACTTACTGTACATGTATTGTTCTAGAATCCAAAACTGTCAGGACCGGGGCATCTACGTGAGATGGTGGCAGCTGTGCTGTAAACAAGGTGACCTGGGAACTGTTTGTACAGCCAGCAAGCGTGCAGGCAGTGAGCAGGAACTGGTGTGGTGTGAAAACTGCCAAATCTAGGGCAAGAAAAGAATAGGAATTTATGTGGTGTATTCATTTTAACTTGTTTTCCTATAGTTTTCAGACTCTAGTGAGTTTGGAAAATCAAGAGGAAAGGGGACCTGTGTGTCTTAAAAGTTTCGGGTTTGCCCCAGAAGAATAGGTACTGGTTCTTTAGTAGTAGACAGCTGCAAATTTTGACTACCCATAGATCTGTGGGGTGTGCTTTGGCTGAGATAACCCCACTGTACTTCATTTACCCCAGAATGTACACCAACCAAGCCAAAAAAACAAAAGAGAAATGAGATTTTCAGGTGCTACATACTACATCAATGTGCTACAGTGGCAAATGAACACATTTGAAATTATTAAATCAAATCAAATTAAATTAATGGAAAAACAAGTACAGGTTCTTTAACACAGCTGCATTATATATATTTTTAAGATGTGCTGTATGAAACAAGAATGACAAGCATCAATACATACAATTCACTCCTTGCAGACTTCCCTACAAGCACGAACACAAAGGAAGCTCAGAGTTGTCACTACTCATACTGATCCATTCTGTCTTTGCCTGTTCGTCTTCAGCTGCATGAACACCAAACACTCATAAAATATATTTCAGTAAAGACAACCCATCTAATGCTATAGGAAAACAACTGCTCAATGGGTATTAATTTTGAAGCTATATTGAGTTTCAATTACTGCAGAAAATGGTGAATAAAATGTATAATTTTTGTTGAATAAATATTCTAAAAGTTAATATATTCTTCCCTATATTAATAAAGGAATGTTTAATAGAAAAATTATAGCATGAAAGTAATGCAGACATAATTTTCTAGCATTTTCTGATCTCTTTTTTTATTAAAATACATTTCTTAGACTTAAACAAGCAAATTTTCCTTTTAAGAAGGAATTTACAGTTGAGGTTTTGGCAACAGCATAAGATATACAGGTAAAGTGTTTGTTCAATAGACACAAATTTTCAATATGTCAGAAAAGTTATGTGTTTTTGTAAGACATAATAAAAAGTAGCGTTTTCAGAACCCAAAAGTATTGAACTATATTTTTTACAACATATCTCTGAGCACAAATTTAAAAATTCTGGTTGGATGACAAAGACGCCATCAAAGCAGAAATGTTATAGACCCAACTTCTCTCTCACTAGTTTTCCCCTCATATAACACCTTCAGTCCCTGCAGGAATGAAATTTCTTCTGATTTGCTCCACTCTGCATAAGAAGACAATGAACTTGTGCATTTTTATTGAAAATACTGTAACACTCATTGGTATTGTTCTATGGAGCACATGGCAGAGTGTGAGTTAAAAAAAAAAAATGCAGCAGCTAAAAAAAAAAAAATCATCAAGTGAATGCCTTTAACAGTGACATGTTTAATCAACATAATGGGACTGATTCTACCAGGGTTAAGCAGTGCTTAAGTCAGTGAGAGGGGGAAAGCACACTCCAGAGCAGGTGCTCAGGCTGGCTCAGCACACAGGGAAACTTCATGTACTGCACTGCCTCCCTTACACCTTCCTGGGTCCCTTATTCCCTGCAGCTGCCATAAGAGAAGCCACAAAAGTGCAGATGGAGCTCAAAGTCTGTGACACAAGTATTACATATTTCATGTTGTGGGTGGGCAAACAAGTGACCAGAAGGATTTTACTTTCAGCAATCCTAAAATGAATAGATGAAAGCTAATCATGGAACCTGTATAATTCATAACCTCCTAGATACTGATTATGCTTTCTTCTCTCAAAGTTGAAAGTACACGGTAGGGTTTCACCAAGAAGAGTGAGTATAAACCAAGGAAAGGGAAAACAAACGTTGATTTCTCCTTTTCCATGTGTTTTTGGTGGATCACTCTTTTCCTTGTCAGTGCAGGGTTTGATGCAGACTGTAGCTGATGAGACTACTGCCAGGCCTATGTTTGTGGAAATAGCTTGTGTAATTTGAAGAGGGAAGAAATTTTTCAAGGATTCAGAGAATGGAAGATGGGAAAATGTTGTATTTCCCTCCCTGATAAAAACAATTGAGTATAAGTTACCTTGTGTGTCTCAGTACCAAGAATGGAAAAAGCAAGAAGAAAAGACAGGGAAACATGTAAAGTTTAAAAAAAAAAAAAAAAAAGGCAAGGAATGGAAACACAGTACATATGAGCACAGAGATCATTTGAGATCAGATGATAAAAATACTGGAAGTGGAGGAAAGGATAGGAGAGTTTAAAAATAGTTGAAAAATAAAATATGTTTAAAAAGCAGTATGTCACCAGATTCAAAGAAAATCTTTATTCCTCATCTTGATTTACTAACACCAAAGTATTTTGACTACTAAATAGAAAGTTTCAATGGAATCTCAAAGATTTAGGTAGGATAAAGGCTAAAAATAAAAATTTCGTTTGTGTAAGCAGGAGAAAAAAACAAAGAAATTCAAGGCTTAGCAATGTCATTCAAGGTAGGAGCTTTGCCATCATTAAAATCTCTCCATAGACTTCAAAGTTTGGATGAGCCAGCAAATATAGGGAAGGCAGTATTTCTAAGAGGTTAGAAGCAGAAAATGACAAACTGAACAATAAAAATCATATTACATCATAATCACTGCAATTACTCATCACAACCTAATTTGGGATATATTTTCCTTTTTCAAGTTCAAAGTATTTCATAATGGATCACTGGATTCAAACAGCTATGGATACACACGTGAATTTGAAAGAGGGAGGAGGTTCTTAAAACTACAAAGCCACTGTTTGTCAAGGTCCTCTAGCAACAATGCCTTGCTTTCCATTTGCTTGATTGCATGATTTGCATAAGATCAAATGTAGGCAATTGTGGACATGAAAAACAGATCGCTCTCAAATACATTAGAAACAGATCCACAAGCATTATGTGGAAATGTGTTACAAGAAAATGCACCCCAGTGCACAGAAAACTCAGTGACTAATGTCAAACAAAGTACAATTTACAATATAGGGAGGGAATTATACATTATTTTACAATTGATTTCATGCTGTTGCTGGATGAATTTCATTGATCTCAATTTACAAGACAAACCCAGTAAGGACACAATTTACTCCATTTAAACCTACAGCAAAACCTGAAATTGTTTTCTTACAAATTCGCTTGATCAGGTTATATTCCAATCTGTCCTGTAATTCCAGTTCCCTGATTTTAATTTAAAGATTAAATGTTTCTTATTTCAATATTCCAATAACTACTCACTGAAAACACTTATTTCTTACAAATATAAAGCTAAGCTTAGAAATTACAGAACTCAACTGATGGAAAAAACCCTTAATTCAGGATTTGGTCCTGTTCTCATCTCTAGACCCAGAAGAGTGAAAAGCACAAAAAGAGAAATAAAAAGATCGTTTTTTGAGGGTACAGGATTCCCTCAAGTCATCATATTAAAGTAAAAGGTAGACAGAAAAATAATTCTGCATTTTTCGTGCTAAAACAGAACAAAGGAAGAAAACTAAAATAAAATCCCACATATCTGTTTTAAATCCATATACTCACTTTCCAAAAGAAAAAGGTGGAGCAGAGGGAGAGGAAGGATCAACCTGCCTTTTCATCTCTCTGACCTCAGAGGCAACACAAAAAAAACTAAATAATTTTCTAACCCACATATCAGCAAGAGAATTGTGAGCTGTAGTGACTATCATTAAAATCAATATTTGCATATCACTACAATTATTAGTTATGTGGGGTGGTTGGAATTTCCCACACTAACCAACTATAGTGGTTGGTATCCCTCCAGTTTCTAATAACCACCTGCATAAGTCCTGAGAGCACAATCAATGCATGAGGCAGAAAGAATAAAGAATGACCCTGTTTGCATGCACAATAAGAACACTCACTTGCTTTGATCAAATTTAATGGGTAGTCATTGAAAGATAATATACAACACTACAGTGCCACTTTCAGCACAGAATTTGAGAGAAGTTACTAAAAAAAGTACAAAAACATAATTAGTACAGTCAAAAAAACCAAAACCAAAAACCCAACCAAAACTGAAGATATAACAAAACATGCTTTCCCATTTCATTGTCAGAATACATCCCAGGTCAAAAATAACAGAGTAGTAATAGCTGCAATATTTTATTTTATCTGTAACTATCTTAACACTCTTATTATATTCAGATTTACTGCAAAAGAGCCACACACTCTTCTTGTTCCCCTCTTCCTCCCTATTTCCATTCTCTCTGGTTTCAGGCAGCTCCTGTAAGGACCAGAAATGACAACGTCCTGTCTTGGTAAGCACTCATCTGACTTGGGCAAGGAATCTCATATGCTTTCTCAGGAAAATAATTGACACAATAGTTATCTCATTGCTATATTCAAAGGAAAATGACCCAACAAAATTGTAGCAAGGGATTGTTAGCAGCACAACAACAAAAACCTGCTGAGAGAGTTTCCAAATGAAAAACTTCCAAAGAATTCCAATCACCACGTCGTTTATGTAGGTACACTATACAAACACTTCAGCTCATTACTCATCCCCTTACTCTGTTTTTTCATCTTCTTTCTCACAATCTATTATATTAACTCATAGTAACTTAATATCTAATTAGAAGATAAACTCCTTGGGACTGTGAATCTTTACCACCAAATACAACCATGTCCCCTTCTGATTTCCACCAAAAAATCCCAAACATTTAATTTATATGCTAAGTGTCAAGATTGCACCATCAGGCCTGCTCCAACAGACATCACTAGCACTTCTCTGCCTTCCACCATTTCCTGAAAGCAAGCAACAACTCATATTCAACTTTTAGTACAGAATATTCTGCTCTCTTTATTTATAAAGCACCAATCACTTAATTATATTGACTCTCAAAGAGCCATCACTAATGTACAACTTTCTCTGGAAGGGTATTATACTAGTGCTGCAGCTTTTCATAGATTTGCAAACCCCACCCCACACTGCACTTACTTAAAAATATTTCAGGAAAAAAAATATGCCACAAATGAAGTACCCTTAGGTACTTCAGGCAACTCAATCAAGACAAAAAGTGCTCATGTACCAAATTGTGTAAATTAGCAATAGATGGCTTTCCACACGTGCAACTGGCCCTTTAACTGAAAAAAACATCTATCTTCCAAGACAGCAGCAAATTCTAACATATTAATTAATAACTAAGAATGCTTATGTGATTCGGTAATGTTGAGAGTGACAAAATTTAAATAATTTTGTGAAGTCATTAAACACAAGTGCAAGTCATAAAAAGCAACAAATAAACCCAGGATCACAAATAACTCTTTCCAGGAAGCACCATAAGCTGTTAGTCTGCACCAAGAACAACAGCAAAGACTTTGACATAATGGCACATGGACAAAATAACTTGGCTTCCAGCTGGCCAACAAATGCTGATGTGTTTTAGAAACTACTTGTTCAGCAGTAAATATCTCCAGTTTTCCAAATTACTTATAAAGGAATAAATTCTTTACTGAGAGAGTAGTGAGACACTGGAACTGGTTTTCCAGAGAAGTTGTGGACACCCCGATCCTGAAGCACTCAAAGGCCAGGCTGGACAGAGCTGTGAGCAACTTAGTCCAGTGAAAGGTGACCCTGTCCACAGCAGGTCCCTTCCAACCCAGGCTATTCTATGAAATTCTCATTCCTTTTGAGACTTAAGCACTTCAGAAGAATTCAGGGAACTTCCAGGTCCCATCTTGGGAAATAAAGAGCGTAGCACAAAACCATTTAACATATGGGAGCATGAAAACACAACAGTTATGTATTGGACTGTGTCGAAGAGTTCTATTCAAGAAGAAAAATCCTTTGGCACAAATGTGAAACAAAAGGATCTTTCATCATTTCAGTTTGCAATGATTTCAAGAAATTTCTAAAGATTTTACATGCTTGAAAATGGTTCCTCTTTTGGAAAAGGGACAGCTCCAAAGCACATTAAGGCTTTTAAAGATAATTATGTTTTAACAGAAAAGATTATCAAGTTTATTTGCCTTCACGTTTAGTAACAGTGTCTCTCGGTTATGCTCTTACACCCTTAATTGTTACACAGTAAAACTTTTTGCCTTTGATTGTCCCAAAGTCTCATACTTCTTTGACTCAAAATTCATTCCTCAAGAGTTAGGTTTCATCCTGACCAATTCACAAGACCACATAAACATCCATTCCTGATTAACGGATTTCACTGTTCCTTTTTATTTTAGTAAAACTATTTTAATTTTAACCTTCCTTAGCTAGGTACACATTTTTTATTTACACATTATTCCTATGCCTATTATTCATATCTCATTGTAAAAGCTGGAGAGCAAGGATTACAATCTTGTATTGTAAAGCCACATCCCTGAGATAGCTACTGTGGAAACATTTTCCAGGCTCTTCTTACTCCCCAGTTAGGACACACTAGCTTGAAATCCCAAACGTGCTCAGCTGAGGAAAGCTCAAATCCTGTGGAATGTCCCACACCACATGGTTTAGAAAAAACAGAAAGGACACATTTGAGAAGAACATTTAAACTTCTCTTCAGACTTTAGCACTTCTACCTAAATTGCTTTGTGATTCAAAGGATGTGTCATGTCACTGACCACAGAAGAATCACCATGCTCCTTGGAATCCTCCTTCCCATAACATCCCTGATATGTTTTCCTCTGACCCATGATCATTATTCACCATCAGAAAAATATGGAGGCATTTTGGAAGGTTTTTCAAAAGCTTCTCTTGCTGCCAAAATGACACAGAAACAGTCAGCCAATGCAAACATACAGCATCAAATGAACCTATTGAACTTCCAAGTTACTTCTTTGCTGACTAGAATTAAAACCATTCACTGTCTCCCTAGTTTACTTCAATTATAAAAGCTGGACAAAGAAAATGAGTTTGAAGGTCAGAGGGGGAAAAAACAGAAAGAAGACAAAGCATATTAATTTTTATCAGGCACGTAGAGAGAATTGTTGTCAATAACACTATTTTACTTTGATAGCCCTATTTTTCATTTCTTTAAACATAATAAGGAATGAAGATTTTAAAATTTAAATTAAAATTTCCATTCAATAATGCTTCCAATCCATTCACTGTATTTCTTATTCCACCTTAAATAGAGATGAGTTGCTAGTATAAATCATAAGAACCATAATGTCTCAGTCAATGTTTAGCCCAAAAAGTGAAAAAGGAAAAAAAGCGTGATTTGACCATTTTACCTCTCTATTACTTCAGCTTTATATTCACAACTGGAAAATATATTTGCAGTAGGCAAATACATTGCAAATTTGAAACTCAGATACCTGTGTCTATAAAAATGGAACTACTCTGGATTCACATTAGCATGACCAAAAACCCTTTGGCTCACCAGCAGAAGCACATCCTGTATTCCCAGGTAATTCCAATCTTGCTGCAGTGGGAGAAACAAAATTCAGATCTACCTAACATTTGGTGCTGAGATAATTGTATGAAGTGCCAGGCTGCCACTTTTAAAACCCACGGAAACGCACATGCAAACATGCCGCTGCGGCAAGTAAGATGTGGTTATATATGAATGCATGGTGAGAAACAGCAACTATTACTATCCATTTTGTATAAATCAATATTTCAGTCTCATCTGGAGCAGCATATATTACAGAGTGCAGGAATAAAGTCTGCGGGGCAAACAGCAGTGAGAGAGCGGAGACTTACAAACACTTTCTTAGGAAGAGGGGCTACAAAGAAACAACCTCAGAGAAGGAAACAAAGAAGACACACCAAAGAAGGGTATACAAGAGTAAGTGCTACATAGAAAAGCAATTAGGATGCTCTGTTCCCTTGAATTCCCTTTCAATAATAGAAGGGGGGTGGGTGGAGGAAGGGAAGAAAAAAGCTCTTGAAATAAATTCAGAAAGTGGAAATTTCAGAGACACTCACCCCACCTAAAATTGTGGCACAACGAGTACTGCTGACAAGATGATTCAAAGTTATCTTTATAAATCAAACTTGAGGGGAAAAACATTAAGTACCAATATAATATTTTTTAAATTACTTAGGTAAGCATCACTATAATTTGCAAATCGGTCCAACATTCCTGCAAGATTTCCATACTTCTCTTTCTGTATCTCAAACAACTTTGAACTCCTTAACACTGTATTTATTTTATGTAAGTTTTTTCTGCCAAGCAAAGAAAAAGAGGGATGGCATCAAAGAAATTAATTTCCAAAATAAATATTTTGACAAAACTTAGACAATTTTATTTGTGTCTTTTCCTTACTATAATTTAATATGCATACTGAATCACAAAATACCATTTTAATGCCAAAAAAATTGTCTTAATCAACAAAAGCCAATTCACTAAACAAGCAGAAGCTTGAGAAAGCACACTCAACACTAGAAATTGGAACCTAAACAATAAAACTACAACAAGGGCTCTTTGTCCTGCCATCAACTACAGGTTGATTAAATCAAGGATTTTTAGGTTGTGAGTTTTATTTAGCAACATCTGCATTTTACATACATGATGAGTAACTTTTGTCACCATTTTGTACAGACCAAGGCATGTGAGATAATTAGGGAACAATTCTCACCATCCAGGCAAGCTATCATGTGATTTAAGAGTTTCTGTAGAAGAGATAGTATCACCTTCCTAGGACCAGAACAGCTCTGTACTCCTGAATTATAGTCAGAGGATAAAGGAGTTTGCCAAAACATTACTGGAGTGCTGGAACAAGGATAGTGGGAGGACTCAGCTTCTGAGCACTGCTCCTAAACAAGACAATTTATAGCAAGTTAAATCTGTTGCAAGACTACAAAAGCTGAGCTAGTTTTCTGCTGACCACAAAATAAGCAGCACAGTAAAATACGCTGTATTTCTATCAGCTCTCCTCTCTCCTTACGAGAACAAGCAGACCAAGCTGCAGAGCCATTAATATGGTCAACATGTGGTTGTGCAAAATTATTTTGATTCCTTATTTTTTTGGTTTTGGGCTGTTTGGGGTTTGTTGTTGTTGTTGTTTTGGGGTTTTTATTTTGTTTCATTTAATTTCATATTTACATTCAAAACACACATGAAAAACAAAGGGGAAGAAAAGAAAAGCCCAAAGTTTTTTTCAACTTGACATGTTGCACTACCCAGTTATGGCATGTAGTGTCAGTAATGCCATCAGATAACATAACTGCCACAATCTGAAGTGATGCATTAAACTGGGATTACCAGAATAAATCATGTTTGTGGGTGCACAGATCACAGGTGGTGCAGTCAGCTGCTCTGTATTATGGCATATCTATAGGATGTGCAGATTAGGATATAATGTCCAGAAGCCTGCTCTCATTTGTGAAGTGCTTTGCAACCATAAGTCAGTAGTAAGGAGCCACAAAACAGTTATAATGGCATAAACCATCATCAGGGAAAAATACAAATCGATCAGTGCCAGCATTATAAAAGGAAGAGCTTGCATCTGTCCCCAGTCTCATAAATTCAGCGGCTGTTGCAGGTTTTTCCTCTGTCCCACATGGACTTTATTAACAACAGTAACTATCATAAATAATAATAATGCAGAGTAGTTTATTTCAAGATGAATGCTCTTCTTATTATCTGTTGATCCTATACCTTATTTCTTACATCATGTCTGTGCTCCTCCTGTTGATGGGAGAGGAGAGCTAGCTAAATTTATTGCTTGAAGTTTATGCCTTTTAATTGGCAACAGGGTGTTATGCCCAGAAAGTTGTCTATGTAGGCTCATTGAAATATCTGCATACCTTAACCAGCATGTTAAGCCCCTACAAAGGAGGCACAGAATTTACATTCTACTGTGTGCTATAAATAAGTAATAAGAACAGATTAGAATTATGCATTTACGCCTACTAGTGAGAGTGAGATGCATAATTCACTAGTGGCAAACCCTTAAGAGGCTTTCGTATTTCACCCCACCCCTCTCCCCGCTACAGTCTTGCCTGTGTAGAACCCACTACATTATTTAATTCTGCTGTTTCACAATTTTAATTTTTCAGGATAGGTTGTTTAGGTTTGTTTAGGTTTTATAATTACTACTTCTTTTTTGCAGGAGAACAACTGACACTATGTTAGTAGTCAGTGCTGGGTATATGCCCACATTATGCTACATTATTGGTATCATCTTATGAGTTTTCTTGTGAAACTCAGGGACACAACTAAGCTAACACACGACTTGCAACTGCAACTTCCCTATGCTTCCCTAGCATTGCCTGTTGGAGCAGGTCCAAAGCAGGGCCACCAAACTCATTAGTGGGATGGAGCACCTCATTTATGAGCAAGGGCTAAGAGAACTGAGATTGCTCAGCCTGAAAAGAGAAGGATTTGGAGTGATCTAATTGAAGACTTCCAGTACCTGAAGGAAGCCTGCAGAAAGACAGAGAGCACTGAGTGACAAGGGGGAATGGATTCAAACAGGAAAAGAACCAGTTTAGATTAGATTTTTACGAGGAAGTTCTTTATACTCTGAGGGTGGTTGAGGCACGAGAACAGGCTGCCCAGAGAAGCTGTGGCTGCTCCTCCCTGGGAGTGTTCAGGGCCAGGTTGGATGGGGCTCTGAGCAACCTGGTCTAGTGGAAGGTGTCCTGCCCACGGCAGGGGGCTCGAGCAAGATGATCTTAAAGGTCCCTTCCCACTCAGGCCATTCTATGATTCACAGCTGACATACTGCTGCTCCAGCAGGACCTCCTGGAGGAACAGACTCATCTCCATGTCGATTCACATCCCCAGCTTCTCTGCTGACGCCTGAAAGCACCTGTTGTGACCACAATTTGTAAGATAGCACATGAAGGCCACAGATTTTGCCAAAACTGTGGCTTTTCCCCACAGCAGTTCTACCTCCAAAAACTCTGTTACCTGGTGACAAGGTGTAGAAACAAGGATCTATTTCAGTCTAGCTGCTTTACTGTTTTTTGGTTCTCTGGCTGTGGCACTACAATTTTGATTATTGTAACTCCCAAAGAAACATGACTAAGAACAGGCTCTTTGATGAAGAAGTTTCCTTGTAATTTCTCTCAGCTATTTTGAATCTAGACTATTTATCTACTTGGATTTTTCCTTTTTCCTGCATGCAAATATTTTAAATTATTTTCTAGCTCTATTTACCATTTGTTTATTTTGCCTTGATCTCTGCCACACAACTTCTTTTCATATTTAAGCCAAGACTTGTACCTCTTTTTCATGTAACACTTCTAATTTATTATTTTTTTTATCTATTCAGTGTATCTCACTTTGGTTTTAGTTTTACTTGACAAGCTTTCTCTGCAATTTTCTCTGCCTGTAAACATAGGAGAAAGACTTAAATTGCACATGTATTTTAATTCCCAGTACAATTTAACAGCTTAGGAATTGTTATGTGACATTGCCACAATGATATTAAATCCCAAGAGTCATACCTCTAAACATTCAAAACACATTAGTTGAAATGTTTAATCTAACATCCTTGAGCTGATGAAAAGGCTAGCATGCCAGCTCATGATATTTATAAATGCTTGTCAATTGGATTCAATTTTTGTTCCTTGATCAGAACAAAAATTACTAGCACTATTAAAATTAAGTGATCATAAATAGCTCCAAAGTTGAAGTTAATATGAAATTTAGCTTTCAAAAGGAAGCTATTGACATAGAGCATCAACATGGGTAACTTTTCATTATTGATAATTTCATTAATTTTCAGCATTTCTCCTAGAATAGACAGAAAATGTCACTTATGCATCCTTTGTGTGAACTCCCCCTGTCCAGCCAATGATCCTGCATAGGATCGTTGTCCTAATAAACCAGATTCTTTGATCACCTCTGAACAATCTTCCGTAGCCATAAACATATCCAGACAGGAAAAAAAAAAAAAAAGATATCAAGAAATCAAGACATGCAGACTGTAGACATGACTTAGATGTATCTCTGTAATCATGGAACCCGGCTGTCCAAAGCAGCCAACACAGAAATAACAATGTTTATCACCCACCTTTCTATTCATCTTAGACCATAAGTCTAAGCCTTACTTAAAGCACACTAATCTGATCATCTTTTCACATGTTTAGCTTTATGTTCACTTGAATATTTTTTCCCACTAGTTAATTTCTTGGTAACCCATCGCTTTAATATGTCTATTCATACAATAAAACCCATGGAAATGCAAGAAAGAAAAAGAGGAAAATCCCCAGCAGTTTTCAGAGCCCAACTACAATCTATGTAAAATGCTTCAATCAGAAATAAATCATCATAAAAGACATATTCCATGGAAGACTAGTGAAAAACATGATGGAGTTCAGTTCTGGCTAAAAAAGCTATTAAGCTTTATGTAAACAATTTAAGCAATCAGTGTAGAAGCCTAAGTTATATTGCTGGCAGTGGTAACGGGAAAGGAAGTATCCTAGAATGCCTCCCATGGTTTTGGGGATAAGATCCTTTCCTTTCATATGTTTCCACGTAACTTAAGAGGAGATTTTGAAAATACATGAATACTCCAATTGTACAAACCACCAAATATTTTTGAAATCAAACTTACATCCAACTATTTTATGGTCTGATAACACACAGTCTTATATCATTCACACGCAAGACAAGACTCATGCAAGATGAAAAACACTCAGAAAAGTCTGTACTTACATTAACTGGTGAAGTATTTTATAAATGGAAATTCTAAAAAAGTTTCTCAGACTTATTGAAAGTATAAGTCCAAAACACGTGCAAAAACCAAGGACTGTACTTTCCATAAATTTGTCTCCTTACAGCTATTTGTTTTTTTCAAAAAATGATGTGCTGGAAATATTTTGGTAATGGTAAATGACTCAATGCCCTCATTGTTACGGATTTAGTAAAAGCAAAGGAAAGGGGATATCCACCTAGAAGTTCTGCTGTGGTGTTACCTGCCTGTATATTGTCATAATTTATCAATATTCCAAGGTTAAAGGAATGTTGGGATATACCAGGTATAGAGAGAAGGGTCTGTGTCTAGCACTAGCCAAAGAATACATGTACTGCTCTGTGGAATTATCACAGCTGATAAACCAACACACTTTGTAATGCAGAAGTATGGAATAAAATATCTATTTCAAATTAAATATTCATCAACTCTTTAGCAGTTTAGGAGACCAAATGTTCCTAAATTAATAAGGAGAACTATGAGTATCTTTTCCAGGGCATAAGGAAAAGCTCAGAGACTAGTTTCATTATGTAGCTGGAAATATCAAGAAGGCTGCCCCACTCTATCCAAGCCTATTAAATTATGGCTAAGTGAGGCGTGTCCTTATAAATGGATATGTAGAGATTCAAGCAGAAGCAGCAAGTTTGGGCTTAGTCCATCTGTGCAAGAGGTGTCATATCTTCATTTACCTGAGTCTAGCATTACCTGAAACTAAGCATAAATCATTTACCAAGTATCTCAGAATGATCCTGGCAAAACAAAACAAAAAAAATCTTTTAGAAAAGGGGAGCTGCTTTTCTTGATCTATCTATATATTTTTTATAATTGCAACACAAAACCGTGCACAGTTCCTGATGTTTTCTAAAGCACTTAATGAAATTGTGACTGAATGAAAACTTGCTTTAAACAATAAGCTTATGTGTCCATTTTATCAGAAAAATTAAAACCTGAATGAAAACCACCATTTTGTTTTACCAGCTTCAGGCAAACCATAATTACCAGGCATACTGCTAAAATAAGATCCCACAAAAAGTACTTCAGGCTATGAGCACAACATGGCCAAGAAAGCATATCCTAGTTCTTGCAAATCTTAAAGACTTCTCATTATATTTAGTAACAAAGCTAGTCACCGTGAGACAACAGCTCACAAAGACAAACTATGACACTTGATGTGAAGCTCTCACTGACTAAAGACAAAATGCAGAGAAATAGATTACCCCTTCAGAAAAATCCAAGAGCAAAGCAGACAAGATTTGGCCAGTTTACCCAAGAGAGGCTCACACACACAACATTACAAGTACTTGATCTCAGAAAGTAGCAAAATAAGAATTTGCTATCTAACTGCAAAAAGGGTATCTTGGAGAAGACCTACACATCCACATGCCAGTGCAGAAAACCAACAAGACAATTATATGTGGACATTAAGAAGTAAGCTCTGCTGAAGGATTAAAAAAAAAAAGAAAAAGGGCTGTAAGGCTGTAAATTCACATTTTACAAATTGAACTCAACTTCATTTAAATGTGTCCTTCTCAGTAGACACTCTCTTCTGAAGATATCTTAGCATCTTTAAATCTGCTTACCAACCTGGATATTGAAGGAGAAAATACAGAACAAAAAGATTACAGATGCCTAATTCTGACAAATATTTTGAAGTAATATTACAGAAAAAAATAATCTGGGAGTTTTACATTTTTAGGGGCTTAATTTCTTATAATGGAATTTAGACAAGGCAGGAAATCAATCTTTTCTTCTCTTTGTTTAGAAAACAGAGCCCATAGCCAAAATAATTCTTATGTGCCAGAAGGGAAAGGATAGAATAAACACTCTCCCTGTTCTACAGCTATTAGCTCTGGAGAAGCTATTTTGCTCCAGTTCACTTTGGTACATGCAGAAGACTGGAAGGTCCCAATGAGTCTCATTTTATAATTTGTGTTGCATTTTAATTTTTAGAAAGTGGTACTCAAGTAACCTGAGAGCTCAGCAATTCCAGCAGGGTTAGCATGAGCTCTCTCCTGGCTTGCTGTGTTACCCAAATCTGATCAAAGGACAAGGACTCCAGAAGCTTGTCCAGCTGTGGTTTTATAATGACACCATTAGGTTTTGCTCTATAATCAAGGTCCCTAAAAGTCTGTGTAGCTTCAGGCTTAATATCTGCGACAAGGTTAACTGAAATCTGCAGCAAGGATAACTACTTTAGCAGATTGTATCAGCAGGAAATATTTAAACACTATTTAAAAGGATTTTAAATAAGCAGATTTTATTTAACACTGCACTAATGCACTGCAATAGAAAATGATACAACAGAGCTGCTACAAATAAACATAATGCTTTTACCCTTCCCCTGCCTCCCTCCCCTCTAAATTCCCCAGATGTGTATTATTAAGTCCAACGAGTGCACCAGATCTCTCTATCTGAGTTTGAAATACCGGAACGCCAGGCTCAGACAGCCCATTTGCCCTTTGGTTTTGTGCCTGCTGAATCTGCATTCTGGGGCTGGGGAATTAATTACCACAGCACCGGTCACCGGCAATGTCAGTGTTGCCACTTCAGGTGTATCAAATGTGCCTCCTTACAGCCCTAGAACTTTCAGAGGAAGGCAGCTTCTCCTGTCAGGCTGGCATACCTTGCCCTCTAGTGCCAGGTGCACCTCTACATGTTCACTTAAATGCGTGGGCCAGGGCCAAAATAAGGCCTGAAGCAGCAGGCATTCTTCATAAGCCATCCTGTATGACTTACCAGCTGCATATGTTGGCCTGGCACTGTTGCATAGTAGTACAAGACCCCAAAATAAGGGTGAGACACTGGGCCATGTCTCACTGGGTCATGTGCAAGATGTTTCAGATAACCAATTCTAACTGCAAAGAAGTGAAGACTGACTTTTATTGTTCACCATGGTGCTAAAGAAGTCTCTGTTTCACAAAAAAAAATGAGGAATTGTGACATTCAGGGTTATAATATCTATAAATCTAGCACTAATATTGTATTTGATAGCAAACAACTCTTTCAAAAACCTGTAGTGAAAGAACACACTGATTACATTTAGCAGTTATAAGTATTTCGCTGCCACCTGGAAGATGGAAAATAAACTCATACCAGAGAACTACAGAATTTCTCTATTGTTTGTCCTTTAAGGCAAAAGCTGCCTGTCATCCTTGAGCAGGACCTAAAACAAAGGAAGGCAAATCCTTAGGGTTAGAAACTGTTGTTCTTAAACATGGCTATAGCAGAAAATTGTGAAAAGTAACCAAAAGAATTCCCTAAAAATAAGATAAGGATTTTCTTCTGAGTGTTTCAGCCTCTTGCAGTGATACATCTTACTGCAATTATCTTCTACATGCTACTCTGTGGATTTTCTTGCTCAAATTGTTTCACTTAGCAATCAGTGCAATACTGATATTATTATTCTGCTTTTATTATCATGACTTCTAATTTAAAACAAGCAGTAGCGTTCCTGGGGTATGAAGGACCAAAAACTTTGCCAATTTTTCTGTAAAATGTAGTCATTTTACATGGCTGTGCATGATGTCTACTGTAATCACTACTGGTTTAGAGCAACATAAAATATACAGGTACTAATTTGGGATTCTCCCTTTTTTTTTTAAGTTCAAATATGTTAAGCCCTGATTGAACAGATGTCAAACATCTGTCTCTTCCTCACAATAAAACAAGGCTGCCATTATAACCTGGTTTTGTGAGATCAGCCTTTCCACATTCAGGTCAAATAACAATTTGAATAAGCTAAAACTTAGTTCATGCTCTCAGAAAAAAAAAATGTGAAGACAGCTCTTCCTCACCTTGTCCAAGGCTCTTCTTAATATTTTGCCCACAAACCTGGTACAAAGTACTCTGTCACATTTTTTTATAAACTCTTGGACATGCAATTTAGGATAACTCTGTACCCATTTAACTCATTTAAGGGTCTGCCCTTGTAACATAGGTGACATGATTTCTTTCCTGAAAAACTGGAAACACTTCTTGCAGTTTGGCAGAGAAAAATAAGTTTCATACAGCTGAGTCTTAATAAGAAAATCTTCCTTTTAAAGATTCATGATGAGAACCATTAGATTCTGCTAGGAAAATTATATGAACACAATTTGTTAACATTGTCAAGTACCTAGTGCTGCAGAAAATGCAGATATACATCCTCAATGCCAAGCTCAGAGCAAAGATAGATCCATACTGTTTGTCTTGTTTGTTTTCTAATGTACCCACAAAGTCATTTCCCTTTGTAAACATCTTAGACAATGAGCACCATTTCTCAGTCCATCAAATGTTCAGCTTTTAAGAACACAGGAACATGTTGCTCTAACCTTTTTTCTAAAGTTTTTTCACATCAGTTAGGTTCCTCATCCGCAAAAAAAAAACCAAACAAACAAACACACAAACAAAAAATAAACCCCCTGAAAAAAAACCCAAAAGAAACCCCAAAACCCTGAGCATTTGGGTCACATCTGATCATCTCTGCTTATGCTACAACATTCTGCATTTATTAGATCACCCTTCTGTTGGTGGTATTGGCACCACCAGCTCAGGCTGGTAGACAATAGTCTACTACTTTTCAGGATAAAACCCACCCTGTAGCCCTTTTAATCTAAGACAGGTAGAAAAATTCTGAGACTAAACAAAAGAGAAGACAGGAAGCGATACCTTGCATAAACTTTAAAATATCTTTAAAATAACTATTTTAAGAATTCTTCATGCTTCAAAGTAGAAACTTTGGTTTTGGCGATGAGTGTTTGAATGAAAAGAATATTTTCCTGTTGCCAGGGAAAACCAGCTCAGATTTTCCTAAAATCAGAAGCCTTTTTAAGATCAATACATTAAGAGCTCTGAAGATAACCGTACAAGCTTCTCCAGCTCCTCACAGCTGCTAGTCATCTACAAAACAGTTAGGTCTGATGGTCTGGGGAGCAGAATCCTATTGCAACTACTCTTCTGAGCTGCAGATGATGGTCTTGGCTACAGGAGCTTCTGCATTCACACACAGAGCAACTGAAAGCATAAATACAGGGGCATGGATTCACACTGCTCAAGTTCAACCCGTAATCTGGGACTATTTCCTCTGGGCTCATTCCTTGGAGAGATTAGACTTTCAGTGGAATATAGGATGTGAAATACAACCCAGATTGCATGAGCAAGTAGAACATACACCACATAAAGCAAATGCATAAAGGTGGGAAGCAGAAAAATCACAGGCAGACAGTTAATACAGGTGTTGTGGTAGAGGGGCTGGCTCATTTCAGTGTTTTATTACTCACAACACAGAAACCAAATTTGTCAATATGGGGGAAATATTTAAAGGCACTAATGGATGATGGATTCCTAATGGGTCTCCTTTTTCAATGTGGTAAAGTGTACATTTGCCACGTGTGCTTTTAAAGGGTTTCTTTTTTAATTACAGTTCAGCCCCTAGAGGAAACAAACACTTGAATTTCCATGAAAATCAATGAGTATTTCAAGCCCTCAACAACTGGCAAGATCAGAAATTAATTTAACAATATATTTGCTATTATGGTGTTGAGAAAACATATCCCTCCTCAAGTTATGGATTCATTAGCCTAAACTGATTGCAATTTCCATGGTCTAAAATGAAAGTCAGTGAAGTACTAATTTTTAAACAGAATTTATGTCTTCTTAAAAAGAAAGATTTAGAAAACCATCACATTTCCATAGATACAGCACTTCAAAAACACAGAAAGAATCTATGACTTTCTGGTATAGACTACTGGCCAGGAAGTAAATCATAGTTCCTAAATGAGGAAAATTATTTTGGTGAGTCAATAATTTTTAGATATCAGAGATAATGAACTTTGTCTCTCTGTCTAGGGTCAATAGTGTATTACGTTGTGGCTAATAAGACACCAAAATCACTGGCATAAATGCTGAAAACAAAAGGATAGTTATATGGGAAAACCCAAGACCTATATAACATAATACTCCAAAACCAAAAGCTACAACTTTTCACTGTAAAACTGTAGCCCTTGGGGAAATAAAAAAGAAGATCACGTTATACCTCTTTTAAATCTAGCCTATAAAATTGGAAAATCTTGGGCTCTGCAAGGAAGCAAAATCAGGTCAAATAAAGATATACGCAGATCTAAGCACGATCTTGAATAAACTCGATTCACAAGGACTGGGATTTCTAGTGACCCAAATCCCAGCCTGCTGGCTCACATTGCCACTTCTCCCTCAGGCAGAGGGAGAAATAGGCAGCTACAAAAAATGGACCCAAAGTAAACAGACTGATCTCCACACCACGTAGAAAAGAATGGGTCTTGTGGTGTACAGCTTACAGTAACACAATCTGATCCAGCCTTCTCGTTTGAATAAGTTAGGACTTTCTGCTTTCTTTAGATCTGTGTCTTAGGTTAATTGAAACCAAAGTCATTAAATGCTCAACAGGATCAATAAAAATTTCTAGTAAAAGATAAATAAATAATTTCTTCATAAAAGCAACAAGAGTTTGTTTAGAAAACTTATGAACCAAATGAGATCTCATCTGACTACTTCAGCTGAATGTATTCTAACATATCACTCAAGATTTAAGGTTAGAAGCCTTATGCTTTCTATATTTTTAAAGAAGCATTACAAAAGTCACTTGACCATAATTTCTATCAATAAGCATTCATTTTGGCTATAATTCAGACTGCAAGCAGACATGAATCTAAACCAACCAACCAACATCATGGTGAACTTTTCCTCAAATGTTTTACATCACCTGCCCATTTATAATCAGGTTGCAGATGAACATTTTGGTTAAATTATGGACCTATGATGAAATTTCAGTAATGATTTTAGTAAGATTGGAAGCACAACTATTTGCACTTCAAAAATTTTAAGAACAGTGCTATGATATGGCAATGAGAGATTAATGGAAATCTTGCAAAAAAAGATAAATGGCACTGCAAGAATACCAGAAAACTGGGGAGATGGGGGAGAAATTAATTGAACCTACACTTTTGATAAATATTTATTTTTTGCAGAAGAAAAATGCACACTAGTTTGAGCTGTCATTATGCTAACCTATATCCTATTTTTCATATTATTAGTAATACATAATGTGGTAGTTTATATTCAAAAATAAAACCAGAATGTATATACCTCATGTATTTATCCAGAAATACACTAAGGTTACTATGGTTACGAAAAATCCATTACCTTTGAATACAGAATGAAAAAGTTTGACTTAAAGTGTGCACTATTTATTATAGTGATCATCAACAGCCTTCAGGAGGTTCCCTAACTGGATTCATTTTTCAGTGTCAAAACTGACCCACCACACTGGTACCTTATGGCCTGTGCAAGGCAAAGAAATTTGAACTATATGAATTTTTAAATAAGTTTTATACTGACTCAAGATGCAGAAATGGCTTTGAATTTTAAGACCTTACATTAAAAAGAAAGTAGGGTCATGGTACTCTTTTCCCCCCACATTGTCCAATATGAAATCCTTTATTTTCTCTGGTACCTACCAAGATATACAAATTCTGATGGGTCCACAATAGAGCTTATGCTGTGGCATGGCATTTCTAGCTCCGTATTTTCTTTTTCGGTTTTTTGGTGGTTTTTGGGGTTTTTTTGTTTGTTTGTTTGGTTGGTTCCTTTTGTTATTGTTGCTGTTGAAGTTTTTCTTGTTTCAGTTTAGTTTTTTATTATTATTTTTGTTGTTGCTATTCGCATAATGTCTGAACAAGTAATTTGGAAAATTCATGAAATTACACCAATTACATTAAAATAGAAAGTCAGATTACTATGCTTCACTGTATTGCCAACTTAACTTCAGTGTAACAGTTTAAGAGTATTGATATAATTTGGCTATTGGCACATGGCACAACTATTATCAAAAGAAAACATAATTTGTTTATATTTTTAATAAATTAATAAGGGGCTCTTCAGGTAAGTAATGAAGTATCTCTCTAATTAAGAATATTTAGGGAAGGCAGTAAGAAAAACTATTAAACCTGTGTATAATTTCTCCAACAGTTGGCAGTTTACTTGTTTTGAGAGCTGGATGGTATGAGTTAAAAATGTTATAAAACCATTAAAAACATGACTCAGATCCTGTGAAAGAGGCACAACATTTAGCTACACCATGGCAATGTTAATTTCTCTAAGTCCCAACAAAGAGTAAGATGCTTTAAAATATTAACCAGCCAATTTCAGATTTATTTTTCTTTCCTCTGAAATAAGGTGTGAATCATATAATTGTTCATTGCAACCATGAGATACCCATCTGACACGCTACCTAGCAAAGAACTCACCTTTTACAACATACTTAGTTCCATTTCCAGAGTAAACCGGTGTCCCATTCATATATAAAGTATATTCTGTAATAATACCATTTGGTGCTCTGGGTGGACTCCAAGTCATCAGCAGGAAGGTGGGAAAAGATATTGCTGTGGGTGATTGCACATCTTCAGGGGCTGGTGAAAAAAATGCAAAAAGTTATACTATATTGTCTTTCCACAAATAATAAAGAATTTCAATAAGAAGCTACTACAAGAATGATTTTCGGTAAAGCTGAAATTTCAAAGATTTTATATCTGCAACACACCAGAATTTTAAGAAGTCTCCTATATTATGTGAATATTTCTAGCCAAACAGAAACCTCTCTGGAAGACAGCAATATACTCTTTGCTTTAAGGAGAACAGTTGTGCTTCTATAAGTTTATCTTTCCAACTTGGTAACTGATCAAGGTGAGAGGTACAGGATTTAGTGCAGTCCTTTTTCTAATACAAATTATTTTCTCTTCTTTCAGGGTTTTTATTCCTAACTATGAAGTGTTAGGAATCATTCTAACCACCAATGCAGATGATGTGTTCTTAGGCACCACCCCTCGTTTCAAACTTTTTGTATTTCAATACACTTAGTAATGTTTGTTTAATGTAGATTTTATGTATATAATATACTGGAATTGGCAATGGATAATAATTTAAGAGTCAAGTTCTTTCTCTGTTCCAATGAGTTATACAGTAGAAGCCCAAGGAATCCCAGTGAATATCGCAAGGGGAGCAGAGCTGAGGCCTTAGTCTGGGAGAAATATCTTGTAATTTACAAGCTCTGTGCTAGCAATTTAAAACAATAACTAGCAGTGCCTGGCAATGTGAAAACAATATAAAGTAATGAATGTTTCAATAGGGAAACAGGGATAGCTGGAGGGTGTGATATGGTGTCTGTCTTTTGTATCACCAATTTATTGTTACTAAGAGCATGCAACAAGAGAGTCCAAAAATAGAAATTCCACACATTGACTTTTTGTTCAATTCTTCTGAGGGATAAAACACATGTTCCCCATGGCTTTATTCAATCTCTGGGGAAAAAAAAAAAAAAAAAAAAAAAACAAACAAAAAAAAAAACCTACTTTTGCCTAAACCATTCCATTATGACAGGTAAGAATTTTTTGCTTTATGCACTAAGCTGAAAAAAAGGATATAAATGATTTATTTTTAATTGCTATGTCACAGCAGAAAGAAATACCCAAATAATGAAATAATGTGCTTCATGTTTATATCACAGGGTCCATTAAGTATTTGGCTGTCAGAGGCTGCACCCTTTCATGGACAATGCCACCAGACAATCTCAGTTTATCTTGAGCATCCAAGAGGCAATAACTGGATTTTGGTTTGATTGGTGCTGCTGGCAGTTACTGACATGGTCACACCAAAACTCTGTTTTAGCAGTGTTAGACTGCAGTCTTCAGCACTGTCCTCATCACAACAACATCTCACATAACAACCTGCCTTGGCAGCAGTTAAACACTTCAGCATCCTTTTCATTATTATGGCTATAATTCACATGACTTCATGCCAAAATTTTACTTTCCTTATTGGTACTGTATTACAACCTAGTTTACATGAGAAGATAAAACAAAGAACTGTGAGAGGGAGGAAATTTTGAAAACTACTTTGCATCATAGAAGATTAACTACTGTCCAATAAATACATGTCAAAGTCTTCATTATTCTACTAGTGTAGATTTGGAGTAACTGATTATTTTAACTGGATTAATATGGCTTTAGGATGACAGAACCAGGAGATGTGAACTTTACGTTTAATTGAGAAGAAAGTTAGATATGTCACTGATATTTTTGGGGCATTTGTTCTAGTAATTGATGTGCAATACATATCAGCTTAGACTCTTAAGTCAGAACTGAAAGCATTTTTTCTTTCTTTGTGCCCTAGCTCTTAATGTAAGTACAGGATGCCTTAATTTACACTCACAACCTTTAAGTTTGAGCACAACAACATGTAAAAGTGTTTAGGGAAAAAAAGGGAAAATCTGAACAGCAATTAATAAATAACTCAATTGGCATTTGGCAGTTTCATCACACTGAAATAATTGTTGCCTATTGCTGGTGTTTAGTGGTTAAAAGAAACCATGGAAATCAACCATTTGATTCTCAATTTCATACTGTGCCATACAATCAATTCTTTTTAGTCAGACTGTCTCTAGATTTACTTCTGAGCCATAGTAAAATGAGGAAGCTTTCATTAATCTTTCAGATGCTTCATATTAATGACAAGGCTCTTGCATGAACAATGTAACAGCAATTAAAAAGCCCATTAATCTGCATTACAGCTATTAAAGATGCATGTCATTAAAGGGTATGGAGTTTGATTCATTTTCGCACCCCCCAAAAAATGGAGCAATTATGGTCTGGCAATGCACTTTGTCATCAAATTAGGTTGGGGTTTTCCAGCAAATGGCTTTGCAGCGTTTAGCTCTTCTCCTGTTTTATTATTCATGACTGAAATGTGGAAGTCAAGACCTTTGAAATTACTTTACCTTCTTGTGGAGTGGAGATGTTCAATGCATGCAAGCTCTCAGTACAGCCAGCCAAAGTGCAAGCAGTTAGAGTTACAGCATAGTTTGTGAAGGGATGCAAGCCCCTCAATACGCCTGCAATACAAGCAAACAAGGTGTTATGCATGTACAGCGTACAGACTGACTGCATGCAGACACATGCAGAGGGAAAATAAACTTTTGTATTATGGGCTCCCACTGTTACAGGTGGAAAAGAAAAATCATTTAAGGTTTCATTGCTACTATCCATGACTTAAATTTTGCAAAATAACTTAAGAGCAAATTATATTTTATTCTATTTTCAGTACTAAATATGCACCTGTGTTTCTTTAGTCATGCTCACTGAACAGATACTACTTCAAAACAGAGATGTATATTTTAATGTGACAATGAAGGAGTTTTTTCCTTAATCCATGTCTCAAAATTTTTGCAGTTATTAATCTTATTTTTCCAAGGAATTTTCATTGTCTCCCAGAACAAGTTTTTTTCTTAATGAGTCCTCTCCAACCATGTCCCTATTGATCCATAAATTGAAATGTATTTTTTATGAAACATCCCACTTCCATTCAGTAGCAGCATACACACCATACATTTGCTATGCTAACAATAGCAACATAATTCAGGTGACACAGCACCCACGGGTTGACAAAAACAAAAGATCTGGGGCCTTATTCCATTTCGGGTCCTGCTTATGCTAGTGAAGAGAAGTTACTAAATTCTCATATATCAATCAGCTCCATGTTATAACAAATAATAACCACTGCTTACCACTTCAGAAAGTTTTGCAACATTTTGCACAATCATATACAGAAGAATTACAAGGGAAAAAATTTAGTCTTTTTAAGAAACATCAGCAGTTCCCACTTCAAAGTAAGTCCAACAACAAAGCAATATAAAATCTAAATACAGATGTAATTAAAAGAAGGCCAATTCATGCCAAATTTTATTTCAAACTGTGTTCTCACCTCGACTGTCACAGCTCTAGTAAAATCAATGTGGTGTTTCATTAAAAAAATAAAATTTATAGTAAACTGTATTATTTCAAAACTGCTCAACACTGGGATTATGCAAATCAGTTTAAAAAACAACAGCATGTCAAAGAACTGCAATTTCTGGCCAATTGTCCTACAGTAGGAGAAGTCTGAAAATCCCCTCAGCATTACATGTACACAAACAGGTAAACAAAATTAGTCCTTATTTTTGCTCTTCACTGGGTTACTACACTAAGAGAATGCAACATAACTGTTTCATTTAAAACATATTTTTTCCCCTCATAAGGCCTTTATAATCACTAAAAGGCCATGGAGAATTTTATGTTGGAAGTTAACAGCTACAACACAAATTATTATTTTCTGAGTAGAACCATCAGTCTGTACCAGTTTATATTGTGTTTAGTAAAAGGTGTGTTCACATGGAAAATACGAGATTAGCTTTCACTGAATTAGTAACATTTATGCTTTTTCTTGCAATCAGTCAAAAATTTCAAAGGCTGGAATAGCAATGATCTTTCTATCTGGATTCTCTGGGGTGCACTTCTACTTGTACAAATGGAGAGATATTCAGAAGTAATCACTTTTACATCAGAGTATTGTTAAAATAAAACCAGTTGACCAGCATCTGCTTGCTCTGATTATAGTTTTGATTTTGCAAATCCCCAGTGAACTGTGGAGAGCTGTACTGACATCCAATCTAAGTGTGACAGGAGAGAAAAATGCTGTGTTGGTCACCACCACAGAAATGTTCCTGTAATCTTCCTGTGATGGACAGAAAACATTTTTAAGAACCATCAAAAAGATAGAAAATAGGAAATAATGTTTTCATAGAATGGTCTGAGTTGAAAGTGACCATAAAGACCATCTGGTTCCAGCCCCCTGCCATGGGCAGGGACACTTCCCATTGTCCCAGGTTGCTCAGAGTCCCATTCAGCCTGACCTCGAACACTTCCAGGGATGGGACATCCACAGCTTCTCTAGGCAACCTGTGCCACTGCCTCACCATGCCCACAGTAACAAATTTCTTCCCGATATCTTATCCAAATCTAAACTCTTTCAGATTAAAGACACTGCCCCCTGTCGTTTCACTACATTCCCTTGCAAGAAGTTCCTTTTCAGCTTTCTTGCATGGCCGCCTTTCAGCATTACTATGCCTGTAAAGTATTGGAAGCTACACAAAATTGGGCATCATAGAAATTCTGTTAGTCAAACACCATCTTTTTTACACAAGATAGTATTTCCACTTATTTCCAGATCATAGAGGGTTAAACCCAAGAAACTATAAAATGTGCTTTGGGATTACCTCCACAAATAAATAAAAGTAGGAACCAAATCACAAATAAATACAAGTAGGAACCAAATCCTCTAACTGTGACATTTGCAAGTTCCTGCCCAAGAGGAGCGTGGCATCATATACACACCATCTCTCTATTCACTCTGCAGTGCTTTAGGAAGCAATTTAGTTTGATTTGTACATTTAGCACTTGTAGCATTTGTTTCTTATGAAGCAGTGAATTAATGCTCCTTGCATTTCCTCATAGAAGACATCCTGTAGGGTTACCAATGGCTTCAAGCACTGAGAGCTGCAGAATATCAGACATCCAAAAAGATGTCAGGATGTGTAGAAGGCTTGGATTGGACTGTTTGGTTTACTTTTGACAAAGTAGGGAGGTTTTACATGAAGCACCTGTAGCACAACAGACTTCCCATTGCATAGGTAGGTTTGTGAAAGGCTGAGAGAATTTGCATGAAAAAAAAAGGCGAACAAATACACCCTTTTGTTTGGTTTTTGTTTGAAAAATTCATTCAGCAAAGGCAGCAACTTAAAAAATATTTTTTTTGTTTCCTAATTAATGTTTTTCCTTCACATGTACTCTTGCACTATTTTTTTTCAACAAAGAAACAGATGTGCATAGGTAGGCAATAGAAAGTGCACAGATTTTATTTACATACTTCAGCAAACTACTTTTTCTCAGCTGCCATCCTATCTGTTTGGCCAGCATCCACTGTAATCTGTTCTCCTTCATTATGTTAATCTGTGGGCGGAAAGATTTCTGTCATCTTCAAATCGCTTGTACAGCAATGGTAAACACCTTGGCCTGTCTGTAATTGGACAGGTGTCTGCATTGGTGTCACCCAGCTTTTAATTCAATTAAAGAACTGGCTGCTCTGCTCTCATTACCCACTCATTTCCCCTGCACTTTCAGTCAGTCAGTGAAATTTACACTCAGCACCTGACTACACTGAAATACAAAGTCAGCAGTCCCACAGAAAAGATCATCACTGATACACGTGAATTAATTTAAAGAACAGCAAAATAAATTTTGAAGTAAAAAATAGCCTATGATCCAATGAAGTTAGCTGACAGGTTTAAAAAAACTTTCCCTAACTCCTCAATTATCACACTCTCAGACTGACATCTCTTGTCTATACACAATAATTGCTGATCTGGTAAGAGTCCATCAGGCTTTCCAAGATGGGGTGCTAACAAAGCAAAATTTGGCCACATCTGCATGCATTCTGTTAATGCTAACAGGAGAGAGGTGGATAAATTGTCACTTTGATCAGGAGGTAGGATTAGGGACATCATCATTATTTAAGAAGAGGCTCAGCCTCACACATTTGGGATATGGGTCCCATGCATTCAGTCTGCCACTACAGAGCAGCTGAATCCACTGAAACTCAAAATTTACATCATAGACTACATTCGAAGCCTTAAAATCCACATGGGGAACTGGAGATGCTAAATCATTTTAACACACCACTCCTATCTGCCCAAAGAACCTTTGGAAATAAATTAAAGTTCTAACACAGACATTTTGACACAGTGACCCCATGAAACTGAATAATGTCATTTGTTAAATATGAATGTAAAGTTAACAGTCTAAAAGAGTGATCTGGAATCACACCTAGAACATTAAGCCCACTTTATATGCAAAACTAGTATTTAATTGTCTATACTTTTATTTAAATGGTCTTTAATTATTTGCAATACCAAAAGTCAAGGTTTAGAGTGGTGCAAGAGAGAAAATGCTAGGTTCATTCTAGCAGTGAAGGGATAACAACATGGATATGGGGAATAGCAAAGGGGTCAACAATGAATTTATGGTAAAATGGGTGTTCAGGCTAGTCAAAGGTAGTTGCATATTTAGGTCCACTCCATTCAATATTCTAATGCATATAGTATATGAGAATATTACATATGCAGCTTTTTTCCCTACCCTTCTCCATAAGGCAAATATTTCTTTTGTTCACTACCTCTCAAAGGGAGTTCTCATACATTTAAATAATACAGCCATATTCCACAGCATTGTGGCACATTTTGAGTGGAAAACTAGTACTTCTCATCAAAAAAAAAAAAAAAGGTTTACTAGTACAGTATGAGGGCTAATATTCTGTTCATAAAACCTGAGTCTATTACTTTGCCAAAGGGACTTTTCTTTGCCATATTTTTTCATTCTTTCCTCCCTAGCATTCTATTTCATGAGGACCTATTTTGAAATACACCTACTGCAACTGAAACAACACTTGACCTTTAGATTTACCTTAATTCTAGAAAAGCTTTAAAAACAAAAATTACCAAATGTCTCCTCTCCAAACCCAGATTATTTAGCTAACTTGAATGCCCGAGGTCAAACAGCATCTGTGCAACAAAGTCACTTGTGTGTCGAGATGCATCATTGCCACAGTACACTTAATCACAGTCCACTGATCAGAAAAGGAAGTCCTCAACTGACTTTGTTTTTGACAGATTGTAGCAAAAACTGTTTCAGTACATGTGTCTTCCACATATGCAATTCTGAACCCAAAGCCTGTGCACATCAATCTGTCACATACATCTGCATTTTTAAATCATCTTCTAACTAAGGATAGTATGAGTCATAAAATGAAGAACTACTCAACAGGAGGGCACCTATTCCAACTCTTTGGCTTATAAGAACAAACAAAAGTTTCACTTTAATTATTGCATTTAGGTAGCCTGAAAGGCCCCTTTTTCCCAACAGAAATACTTCATAACAAACCATGTACAAGCTCCTCTGTCTTTGAAGATGCAACTCAGTTTGCAGCGGTTCAAGGAAGCCTGTTACGTTCCCCATAGCACAAGGAACTCTCCAGCTGCTTCAGTTTGCAGAAAACATTAACTGAACAGTGCAATTTTGCACCAAGAGTTAATTAATCACAGAGAGGACTGGCTTTGTGATATCTATCCCTGTTTAACCCTTGATCATTCCAAATAACTTAATCATTGCTTATTTTCTGCAGTATGATTCTCTTTAAAAGTGTGTAGAGAAACAAAGAAATACACTGTTTACTTTTTTGCAGGTTTTTTAATCTGTCTATAAAAACATAACAATCCTTTCTAGCCTGAAAAACATTAAGAAAATAACTTCTTTTTATTACTAAAAATATGGGTATGTATATAAGAGTTGATGTAATTTTGATAAAATGCTCAGATTTATTTGATCATGCAATTTACATTTTGTAAGAATAAATTTATATAACAGCATTGGACTGTAAACAAGATTCATTTAGGTCTAAAGTCAATCAAGTTTGAATCTTAACACCCTAGAATATTAATATAATTTGTTTTAAAATTCATATATTGAAAAATATGCCACTAGTCTACTAAAGCCAGCTAAATGAAAGGAGAAGGGAACCTACATTCTGCCACTTTGACTTAGAGTCTCTAGGAGCTCAAGCACCACTTGACAATTCACAGAAACCTAATGGGCACAGACAGATCTATCAGCTACTCCTTCTTGCAGTAGCTGCTCCAGCCACACATTCTGATCTACATATGAAGTTTTACTACTTTAAAAATTTGTCTCAGCTTGGAGCAGGGATTTGGGAGTCCTTCTAGTGCTCTGGCCCTACATACATTTATCTTAGTTGGTTTACAATAATCCCTTTCTATAAATTTTAAAAATTTCATTAACTGCAGTATAGGAATGCTTTGAGCGTAAAATATTTGTGCAAACCAAGAGCTTTCAAGTCATTTCACATGCATGACAGTATTGCCCAAGCAATTCACCAACAGCTTCACACAGCAAACTCTCCATTGGTGGTAAACTGCTCATTTCATCCCACACAGATGAAATAAGCCTGAGAGAAACAACATTTTCTAATATCCATCTCAGACAGAGACCGCAAATCCCATCAGAGGGAGCAGTCAGGGTGCAGAGGCCAGTCCCAAAGCCACAGGCTGCTTAGGGAGGGGACTGGCAGAGCTTTCCCAGAGAGGGACAATCTCAGCTGACAGCATTTGCCAGGGCATGGGCATTTTCCAGGCTGGCAGCGAGCTTCCCCCAGCACTATGGCCCCACTGTCCAGCCCTGGCTGAGCTGTCACTGGCAGGTGGCCCTGTCTCCTCTTCTGAGACACTCTCCAGCTAGAGAGCTCTCAAAACCACAGCACAGCTCAGAGACTTTGATTAACCACATTAAATCATTAAATTAACTTTTCCTGAGATATTCATCTCCTGATATAAAAGACTAAAAGGTGAAAAGTAATCACAAACACGTGTCACCGAAGGAGGGAATGGCAGCTGTCAGCCACAATTTTCTCATTACCACGTGTGCAGCCACAACATCAGCCCTTGGCTATTGCAGCAATGACAGAGGTGGGATGAACTGCAAAATCATACAAACTTGAAAGACAAATCTTTAAGAGGAATAAATACCAATTGTGTGTGAATTCTTTTGCAGCACAATTTATTTAATTATCATTTGTAGGTATCATTAGAGCCCACAGTTTAGAGGCTGGTCAATCCCCTGAATTCTACAGTGTGAGAAATCTGTATTATAAAATGGGGATTTTGCACGTGCTTGACAAGAGAAGCGTCAGAGGATTGTGATCAGTGGCACAAAACACAGAGGCAAGACAGCTGGGCTGTATCCCAGGGTTCTGGGATACTGTTCAACACCTTTATCAATTACCTGGATGATGGGGTAAGTTTGCATCCTCAGCAATTCAAGATGATACAAAAAGGGCCACTAAGATGGTAAAAAGACTGGAGCACATCTCTTCTAAAAGAGAGTGAGAGACCTGGGACTGATCATCTCAGGAAAGACAAGGCTCAGGGTGATCTATCAAAATGTATAAATACCTTATGGGAGGGAACAAAGCAGCAGCCAGACTATTCTAAGTGCCCAGCAACAGGACAAGAGTCAATGGACACAAATTGAAATACACGAATCACAGTATCAGAGAATATCCTGAGTTGGAAGGGACCCACAAGGATCATAGGTCACCACAATGATCTTAGAGGTCTTTTCCAGCCTAAATCATTCTGTGATCACTGAGTCCAGCTCCTGCCTCTGCACAGGACAACCCCAAGAACAACACTACGTGTCTGAGAGCCCAAACGCTTCTTCAACTCCGGCAGGTTTGGTGTTGTGACCACTTCCCTGGGGAGAAAATTAAATTCCAACTGGACACAGGAAATCACTTTTTACTGTGAGGGTGACCCAACCTGGAACAGACTTCTCCTAGAGAAGTATCTCCATCTACAAAGATATTTAAAACTCAGCTGGATGTGGTTCTGGGAAACCTGCTCCAGTTAACATTGCTTGAGCTGGGGCAATGGTCTAGATAATCCTTCCAACCCACATGACCCTGTGATACTATGGATTCCAAAGGAAAGTAGAAGCAAAAGCTGATCACAGACCACATGGAAACAGTGTGTTCCATTTTTTTAAATACTGATTCTAACTTATATTCCAAATTTTGGTGTCAGCATGTGGGATGCACTGGAATGCAAAAAAAAGCAATCCAGCCTTTAGGAAAAAAACTCTTACATGTGGTGACTCTGTGCCTCCTTTATTACTTTGCATCAATGTTATTACGTGCTTCTCTGAAGGTAAGATGGGCAAGCATGGTGCTTTTCAAGAACTTGCACTCTAACTTTATACTCTCATCCTAGAATACAGATACTGAACACTATGTTGAAATATATCACCTTATCCAATAAACTCCTGGTTCAACAGTCAGAACCTCATTTAAAGGATTTAAATCTGATGAATATTCCTTTCTTGGATGAAAATGAAAAAACAGTTTGACATTTTGGAAGATTACAAGGGTCAGATTTTGAAGGATTTTGCTTTCTGAGGAGTCAGAAATAGGCCTCTGAGACTGTGGGATTATGGTCATTTAAAGACCTATTTTACTTTTAATATTTAGCTCAGCTTTTCTTCTTCTTGACAAGGGTACAAGAGGTTCTTCTGAATGTGATACACACAGTACAGCCTTCTGAGAAATGGGTAATGCTCTTAACTTTTTGTTACTGTACTCCAGTTATGACTCAGGACCCTACTGTAATTGTTCAAAAGAATTTACAGTGTAAGTATAAACCACAACACAACAGATGGGCCTAAAAAGCTGCAAGGAAAAATATAAGAAAGAGGGTTGTCAGTGCCCTCAGATACATTTCAAGCAGCAGATAAGCAGTGACTAGGCTTGACAGGGAATGAAAATTTCAAGGAGGGCATTGAAAAATACCATAGATTCTTCATCAATGATCCCACAGAGAGCTGTGGTGCCTTTCTGCTGTTGCATTAGCAAGCCTGGCTGTTTGGGTTACTGCCGCATTTTCTCATGGAATGCAACAAAAGAATTTCTAAAGAAATGTCCCTGAAACTAGGCAGAGAACAAGCAAAAATTTTCATTCAGAGCAAACTGAAAAGTAAGCAAAGACAGCACCATCTGTGGGGTTCTAGGTTTATGTTAACTTCTGATTAACCAGGAAAGATTATTCATCAGGGAAAGATACAGCATCTCCTGGGAGTTTTGTATTTGTGGGTAACTAGTTCTCAATATCCACTGACTTGCTCACCTGTGTAGTCTTCACTGAAATCAACAGACTGAAGTAAAATGACTTTGGATTTACATCTGTCTCAGCTCTGACCTCACCATGAGGACATGAATTATATATTTCATACAATGTCAAAACTGGAAAATACATAACTAAACTATTGGGCAGGAGTTATAAATAACAGGAGGAAGCACATCTTACACACACAAAACTGAACTGGAACAATTATTCTCACAGCAGTTACAGAAACAGAAGGAATAAATGTATTGAAAAATAAAGACAATTCTACCACAGACCATTAAACAGGATGGTCCAGATGCAGTTTTCAGCTGAAGAACTTCACAACCAATCAGCTGAATTTGTACTTACAGGAAGACTCATTCTATGCTTAGCACATTTCTTACACTTTCTTCCTGAGCATCTAGAGAATCACAGAATATTCTGAGTTGGAAGAGACCCACAAGACTCATGGAGTCCAACTCTTAGGTGAATGGCCTGAACAGAGATTGATCCCACAGCACTGGTGTTATTAGCACCATGCCCCAACCAACTGAGCTCATCTAAGGGTCATATTCTGACACATAGATCAGTATTTGAATACAGACATTCTTACCTTCTTTGGGTCATATGAGCAGTCAGTGTGCTGCTGTGTCAAACAAAGCCAACAGGATGCTGGATTGCATCCACAAGGACACCTCCAGCAGAGATAAAGAAGTCATTATTCCCCTCTACTCAGTGCTTGTCAGGTCACACCCAGAACACTGTGTTCAGTTTTGATCCCCACTGTGTGAAAAAGATGTGGACAGGCTGGAGTCCAGAGAAGGGAGACAAAGAAGATCAAAGGATAGGGTAGCCTGTCAAATAAGGAAAGACTGAGAAAACTGGGTATGTTCAGCCTTCCGAAAAGAAGGATCAGTAGAGACATTATCACCATGTTCCAATATTAAAAGGGTGGCTACAAGGAAGATGGAGTCTCCCTTTTTACAAGGAGCCATATGGAAAAGACATGGGGTAATGGGCACAAGTTACTCCTGGGGAGAATCCAACTGGACACAAGAGAAAAATTTTCACAATGAGCACAATCAGCCACTGGAATAACATTCCCAGGAAGTGGTGGATTCCCCAGCTCCGGACACTTGAAGATTCAGCTGGAAAGACTTCTGGGCCATCTTGTCTAGACTGTGCTTTTGCCAAGAAAGATTGGATCAGATGATCCTTGAGCTCCCTTTAAACATGGTATTCGACAATTCCATAATTTTATTTTGCATTATTTGACATCTCTGTACAAATCCCTGACAGGCGGCTGTAGTGAGGTGGGGGAATGGTCTCTTCTTCTGTGCTTACAGTGAGAGGAGAAGAGGAAATGGCCTCAAACTGAGAAAAGGGAGATTCAGATTAGATATCAGAAACAAGTTTCATTGTTTGGGTGGACAGGCATTGGAATGGGCTGCCCATGGAGGTAGTGGAATCACCATCCCCAGAGATGTTCAAGAGATGTCTGGATCTGGTGATAGGTGATGTGGTTTAGTGGTTACTGTGGTGGTGTTGGGGTCATGATGGGCCTTGATGATATTACAGGTCTCTTTCAACCTTGATGATTCTATGATTCTATCTGCTGTAATAGGCTAAAGAACCAGGATCCATTTACTGTCTTCATTTAATGTGAAGGCATGTTGCTTCTACTACCTCCTGTAAGCTGCAGGCAGATAAACTCTTATCTGTCCAGCCTGGTGCAGAAATTTTCCTAACCCTGACAGACAATGATGGCACAATGCCAAACTAATTAAACAATATTTTGGTTCTGGCCATCAGCTATGAGCAAGTTACCTAATCCATACGTCTCAGTCTTTAATTTCTACCAGTATAATCTATACTGTCTTGTAGCATAGATAAAGAATGTTGAAATCAACAAGGTCATTAAAGAAAACACAGTAGGGATAGAAAGCCCGTGCAGTTCTGGTAAGGTCACTACTCACAAATAGTTAAGATATTTCAAATCAAAGAAAATAAAATATGTGCAAATTTTCCCTTGAAAATGAATACATAGGTTATGGCAGAGAAACAAGACAAACCATGTACACTTATGTAAAAACTATTACCTGGACTTCAGGAAATAACACACTGCCTGAGGATTAAAACACTTTCCACGACTGTTGCACTGCCAAACCTGAGCCAAACCAAAGCACTAACTTAGAGCATTGCGTCATTACCACTTTTTGAATTGTAATGAATTACGGAACTGATGTTAGAGATCATAAAAATGAATCTTTTGGTCTGTACTATTGCCCCATTGAGTCATCACATAACATAATCCAGATTCTTGTCTGTAACGTGCTTCCTTCCCAGGGAACGTTGTAGCAGCCAGAAAAGGCAGTTTGTTCACAGAGAACAGAAAGCCAGATCCATACTATCCTGGCAGGAAGAAGTGTCCCAAAATTTTCTCTATAACATAATCACCCTATAGACACAAAGCCACGAGTTTCTTAATTCCATAATAACCTACCTTCACATCCCAGTGTCATCAAACATAGCTTCTGATTAACACAAATGTATGCTATTTCCCACTGAAATCAGTTAGGTTTATATGATCAGGTTTAGGCAGCTATATCAAGTGCTTTCATACACCAGGTCAAATAGTATCATATGGGACCCACAGAATAATTTAGGTGAACTGGATGGAACAATAGGAAAAGGGTTTAAAAAATCACATATATTAAGCAAATATAAGCAAACAAAAAAAGCAGTTTTCCCCCAGATCATAAATGGTTTGGGAATTGCTTTTTAGTATTTGTGCTGTATCCTAATTTCTATTGTTCTTTGAAATCAGTAAATTGCTACAGGGATGCTGACACAAATAATTACCTTTCCAAATGTTATCTATGCTGTGTATACACAAAAACAGACAAGTAGTATTTTACAGATCAACAAAAGGAGGGATAAGCATCCTGTGTTATTAGATATGCCTAAAAATTGGTACTTAACATTTACCTGTGAGCATACCAGCATCAGCAAGCTCAGCACTGGTGATGGGTACAGTGGGACCATCCACTTCATATGCTTTCAAAATGTACTTCTCAATTACACCTATGACCCCAGCTGGTTTGTCCCAGGTGACCTCAATGCTGTAACCATTTATACTGTGAGCTCTTGAGGGAGTTGGCACATTTTGTGGAACTGTAGAAGGATAAAATAGAAAATAGAGAAAATGGCAGTTCTAAGGAGACTATTGCCCCTATTCTTCACTTTTAATAGCTGCAGTAAATCAGACTCAACCATTAGCATAAATACAATTTATTAGAGTTGTAACTTTTCAGCATTGATTTAATATGACTGCACATCTTGAGCTATTCAGTTTAAGCTATATTTCAAAACCATCAAAACTCCATCTACATAACATTCCTTCTTGTCTTGTTGCAATTTTCCAAAAACATTTCATGTATCAAACATATTTAAGCACCACTCACAAAGAGAGGAGGTGGATTGTATGTAGCTAACAAGCACAGGCATTATAATAATACAACTGAATGAAACAAGGCAGTACTGCAACAGAGAAGAGTTTGATATTTATCAGTTGGGTATCTAAGCCACAGAATGCCACAACTACGAAATGTTTCTAAAAATCTCCATTCTATTTTACAGAAGCCCTTCAAAAAATTAAAGCGCTTTCATTTATTTTCCACACAATATCATGCACTTTTCTTGGGGCAAAGTAGAGATTTTTAAAGCCCTTTTGAAAAATCCTTTGCTTCTGATCATTCCATATTACAAAAGAAAAAACAAACAAAAAAAAAAAAAGAAAAAGGAAAATGTAAATGTTTTAAAGAACTGGAAAACCAAGATCACATATGCATAGAGTTGCTAATAAAAAGAAATCATTGCATTTCCTAAAACCTTTAACTATTTCTTGGATATTACTATGCCAAGTAAAGCTCTGGTCAGTAACAGCTTCATCACAGATGACTGCACAAGGGATACAGAGGAAAGACCCAAGGAACACTATGGCAGGATGATGGATGATAAGTTTGCTGTAGATGCATGTGGACTCCCTCACCCTGCTGATGATCACTCGCTTTTCTTACCATCAAATAGCCTATTTTTGGTAATTTTACTGTTTAATTTCACTAAATATGAATGCAGCCTATGTTTTTTATAAGAAGAGTACCAGCAACAAAGCACAAAAAGACCTGGAAGTTCTGATTCTTCTGTAAAGAATGTGATACTCTGAGAAAGTGCCTATTACTACAGCAATATATTGATTTCATTAGTTATGAAGTGTATCACGGGCAAGGTAAGTTACTGTACAGCAGATGGTCTTTTCATAAGGGATATAACAAAACCAACTCAAAAATAATTAAATAGCGCAATTATTGTCCAACCCCAGGGAACACGGACTGCTCAGTGCTGTGGTCAGCTTGCAAACATAAATTTGTGGCAAACCTTACAGTTGTCAGATGGTTGACATGAAAATATGCACATATTTTGTCCCTTCTGGGTGGCACACAAAGTATAGGCTGTATTAGAATGTATCTGCAAGTCCAATATTTATGCAGGTATCACATAATTTTTTAAGGTGATACATTGGATGACATTTCAAACGAATACTCTGCGATGATGGAATGCAACTGGGCTTCAATTTCAAGAAGAGGGAAAGTTAGTTAAGTAAAATACACAGAACTGTAAATCCTCAAAATCTTACTGGCTTGATAAAAGTTTGCAAAAGCACTGACCAGAAAAGTTTTTAAAATTTTCTTCATAAGATATATGAAAAATATGATCTTAATGCATCATCTTCCTACCCTGAAATCTTTTCCACAAGCCACATGCTTCTGTTCTAGTAAATATTGCCACATTTTCACACACAATCTATGGACTACTCATTAAAAGAATCCTCATTCAGCAGCACTGAGTAGCACACCCATGTGTACGTCATTTAAAAAAAACTTTCACAGGACCACCTTGTCCCTAGCAGATACATGGCCTCTTATTATCCACAGCTTGTGCCTGCTCTCCCAGTATCACCTTCCTCTACACCTGATTTTGTAGCACTAAATTATATGTAGGAAAATATAAATTTACTTACTCCAGCCCACTCATGTAATGTGACATTAGATGTGCAGGTATGAACACAAATAAATGGTTGCTCTTACTCAGTTAATGCAGTTCAATCCTTTAGTGTTTTTAATTAAATAATCTAATAAATATTTGGAAAATACCTTGAGTTATGAGAAAAAAATATTTGCCTGAACACTTTACAGTTGATGACTGTAATCTGGTACCTGTTCAAAGCACTAAGCAGTTTTACCCTCTCAGAAATGCTATGCAAGATTCACTGATCAAAATGGTTTTGGTTGGAATATCTCCACAGAATCACAGAACGAGTCAGATTGGAAGGGACCACAGTGAGTCATCTGGTCCAACCTCCCCACTCAAGCAGGGTCATCCTAGAGCACAGGGCATGGGATTGTGTCCAGGCAGCTCTTGAACACTTTCAACCTCACATTAAATATCTTATGAAAAATAAGAACGAGTAAACCTTGGAATTTTATTTACCTGATTCTCTTGTTCGAGCGTGGGTCCACGCACTAGACACTGATCCTCCTTCATTTAAGGCAACCACCCTATAGAGGTATTCTTCACAGGACATCGAGAAGGACAGAGGAGGTAAAAGATTAAAAAAAAATACTGAACACAGTAATACATTAGTAAAGAATGGAATGAAAATTATGCACTTTATGTAAGGAACCAATGCACTACCTGTAAAAGGTTGTAGAGCACTCTCATAAACACTCTGCTCTTTTCCTCGGTACACAAGGATGGAGTCATTTCCCCTGCAGTTAACAGCACTGTCAGTTGATAGGCATCCATCCAGATTGACTCTGACAGCATTGCTGGACACAGATGCCAAGTTAACGACAGCACCTCGTGTAAATTTAACATCCTTCATGCAACCACCAAAACCTAGCAAACAGTAAGGGATTAGTACCACATAAAGAGCTTCAGTCATTAAGAAACACTTCTGTTCCTTTCAAATCCATATTTCCAACATTAAAGACTGTAATGTGAATATGTTGACTTCCAACATGACATTCTGTCTCCACTTTCAAGACACTAAGTTGGTAAATTCCTGCCTTACTGATCAATGCTTTCACTGTTAGCAATTCCATCCCATAAGGAAATACCTTTCCATTTTCTCTTTCACCACTTGTCACTTTGAAATTATTACCATCAAAGTCATTCTCTGACTTTCAAAATCAGCTTTCTGCTGCTTGCTACTACTTTGTTAAATATACATACTCTCTCAAACAGAAAAGAATATCAAGATTAAAATTACAATTAACTTCAGGAGATCAGATGGAGGGATATCAGTTTTGTCTAACAGGGACATAACTCATACGCTGTTTATAAACATACTCCAGAAACATAACCCCAAACTATTCGTTTATGATAAAAAATTTAAGAAGTTTAATTATATATTTATTTTATATATCCATATATTTCTCTGCATGTGTGACATTCCTATCGAATTTTCAAATATGTTAAATCAGTTACTTGCACTTACAACACAACTAAAAAATTCAGGATGCCGTTGTTAAAACCTTTATATTTACTAAAAATTAATAAATTGATATTTAAAATGGGGGTCTCAAATCTGAGTAGTGATTGGTTCTTAACAAAACCTGAGTAAACAGTAACCAAACTGAAGAAAGACTTCAATTCATTTAAGAATTAACTCTGTGAATTAAAAATCCACCTCTCACAGATCAGGGCTTTTCTTTAGCTTTGTGAAAGCTGAAGTATTTATATCTTATTTATATCTAATGTACTTTTATTGTCTTTATCATTGAAAGATGACAGTTCAGAGTAGTATTTGTCCTTAGCCACCTGAATTGAGAATCTAATGTCCATACACAGTTCATGCAAAAAGGGGTAATGAAGGTGGACATCCATTTTGAATCATCCTCTAAAACACCTTCTCTCTCCACAACACAGAGAGTTTGGCCAAACTGCTCCTTAAAATGAAAATATCCTAATTTAATTTCAACTCCTAGTCCACAGGGACTGGCTCAGTTTCTTAGTCTGTCACAGAAGAAAGAATTAGTCCCAGTCCATCCAGGCATCCTAATCATAAGATAAAATGAAGTTGTTTGATTTGCAGTGAGATGCAGTCTCTACAATCTATTTAATACATCATTTTTAGTATCTTTTTACCTACATTTATCACTATTTGATGATTCCTCATTGACATCAGCAAAGCAATACTGTCTATTCTCAAGTAGCTGCAGAATAAGTAAAGATAGTACAAATTTTCACAAACATTCCTGCCAGGTAGCTTCTTTTTGAACCTCCTAGGATGGCATGTGATGGGTCATGCAAAGGCTCACAGACCCCAGCTAAAATTCCTTAAAGCTGTAACTCACATAGAGATGAGGCAGGAGGAGAATAATATTTCCCACTTATTTGCTGTGGGCAAAACAACATTCCTTTATTGAAAAATTAACTATCAAGCAGCCACAGATTGAGAAAACCTTTTCTAAATAATTATTAAATGGAAAGGTCTCTATATTCTATCATCTTACCACAACATCATTGTAGTCCTAAACAAAAGTATGTATTAAGCTATAATGTCTAATGTAGCTCACCTGAACCTACATTTAGGAGCACATAAGATAATATTTATCTTCAGACACTTTAAATATAAATTCCCAGCTACCATCTTATTTTGTGGCATGCTGAGGAGGTTTGGTGGGAAAGAAATATTTATTGATGTGCGTTGATATGCACTTCAGACATTCACTTTATATGTAATTTTGCCCTAGATTCTTTGTTCACATATCTCTTTGCTGCAGGAGCTGCAAATGCATCCACTCACGAGGCTACACCATCTGCTACAAGGCAACACTGACAGGGTATGACTGGCCAGCTCTTTTGGGCCATAAATATTATGCACACAGAACCTGAAGGAAGATTATTTTATATGTGATACCTAGAGCTGGAAGAGCACCTAAAAATATATTCTTGAACTATTCCGTAGCTGTGAAATTAAAAGGCTCAAGTACAGCTCACTTGAATGTGCACATTCAGTGTGAGCTCATGCATTCGAAGACACTTAATGGATTCCCCACTAATCACTTACTGACTGATACACATTTGTCCACAGTAGCTGAAAAACACCCCATGACTGATGAACAGTTTCACAAACAATGAGAAAAGACACCCAAACAGAGCCAGTTTAGCAGACACTTTTTGCCTAGTCTTCCTACAGTAGATCCTTTTGTGGAGGCCATTAGTATCAGAATGCAATTAACGCTTCCCTCTTTTCCCTACAAATTTGACCGGTTCCAAAATAAAAGGGTCACAGTGATGGCTAAATGTATGATCATCCTTCCTTCTGACAGTGAGGAAAACATCATGGTAATTGTAGCCAAAATCCAGTTTTGTTCAGGTGTTAATACTTGCTCCATTTTTTGGAATCAGTATTTCCCAAAAAAGACCAATAAACTCTCAGTTGCTTTTCCATGGGACTGCATCCAGATTCATTACAGTGATTTAAGCTATGTTTACTGTCTCCCACTGGTTTTGTATTCCAGATCTGCAAGTGACACAAGCTGATCAAGTAAAACAGATTTCTGTGAAATGGCATTCTCAGATGAAGATCTGAGATACTCTGGTTGGGCCTCTCACTTCACCATTTCCTACACTCCAGATCCTCTCTCATCAGTCAGATTGCTTCAGGTATCACTGGAAGAATTTTTATAGCCTCACAGAAGGATCAAGTCTAAGTAAAGCTAGATGGGTAGGGATAACTAGCAGAGTCACAAGGGGTGGAAGGAAACATTCATGTTACACATCCATGAATTTAGACTATCAGCAGCAGAATGTCCACCTGGTGCATGACATCAGTTTTCAAAAATGTATGTTCTTGGTGTCATCTTACCTTGTTCTAACCCCAGTTCTCTATAAAAACTCTGAATCTCAGGTGGGATTCCTCCTACGAAGACAGGTGAGTTTACTTTCAGCTGCTGAACACGGGGTTCGAGCGCCTGCTCTCTCAGCTCATTCATGGTGGCAGAAATCACAGAGCCCTCCTTGCTCACGGTGACTTCATTCCACTTTCCATCACAGTAAGACAGTCCCAACCAGAGATCCACTTGGGTAAAGACAACACCAGTTCTTAAGAATATGTTTAATATTCCACTTTTCAGCTCAATCTATACATTTTAAAACAGAAAAAAAATATTTTGAAGGAGACATCAAATACACAACAATGACAGAAAGCTATTTAAAAAAAAACATCATTAAGGGAGTTCTGAATAAGATCCAAAAAATGAATTTTTTACCTTCAGGTTAATACTGTTTACCTACAACATGCTAAATACAGTGCATCAGTTAATTCAGAATGTAGGAAAATAGATTTTGATTTTTTTGACAACTGACTTTGGCACTAATGTATCTAAAAGAAAAAGACAATGAACAAGACTGTTTAGCTTTTTTTGAGAATAAGAAAACAGTACTTTATCTATCGATTCATTTTTCAGAGGAATGTAACAAGATAATAAGGAAATGAAATGTCAGACCTGATTAAGGTCTTTTTAATTGGCTGGTGAACTCAATTTCAAATTTTTCCAGCATACATTGATTCTTACATTTATACATTTCATTCTTATTCTTCTAAATCTTGTAAGAAAATAATTGGTTTTGTATGTGCTCTTTGAGATTAATGTGCCAATTCTCTAATAGAAATACATTTTACTTAAATTTTTCACTGCAGAAGTTTCCAAACGCTTTACTGCAAGACTCTTTATCCTAACTGACTCAAACACAACTAGGCAGAGATTGTAAATTGGCACGTACAAAACACTAAACACTTTGGGGATGAACTGGAGGTTGAAAAATATGAATGTTTCACAAAAAGACATTTCTGCTTCTATGCAGAATCCTTATTAAGTGAAAGCAAAAATGCAGATTTAATATAAATTCTTATCACTGTTATTGACAAACTGACATATTTAGCTTACTGATAATATTAATATTACAGTGTTTGTAATTGGATCATATTTCCTTAACAGGAAATACAGCAAACACCCCGACTGATCAAAGAGCTCTGTGCTTGAACGCCGTGAGGAATGTGGGTCATACTCTCCATTGCACACTGACTTCTTGCACCTGAGAAAGAGGGATTTTCTTTATGTGTTTCTTTGGGACCACAACTTTTCCTCTTTCCATAAGTTCAGACCCATTTACAGCTAAGGACCCCACAATACAGGTGAAGGACTGATCATGGCACCAACGCTGATGAGAACAGCTGGAAAAGGGAGCCCATTGGACAAGTCTCTGCTTTTCTTCACTGCTGAGAATTAATATGGAGCACACTGTGCTGGTGTGAAGAAAACATTCCAGAGGCATTAGCACAGCAGCATGCCAGCAAACCTGCCAGACCTGGGAGCCAGAGAGAGGGCATGGTCCTTGACCCAGGGTCACTAGTCAGCACAACCCTCCTCCAATTTACTCATCTTGGCATAGTTTTAAAGCAGGCAGTGAATGATGCTTGTGCTTTTTCTGTTGACCTGGACTGACATTTTAAATGCCCGAGTGCAGCTAAAGATAGGGGACCACTGCTCAATTTCAAGTCTTCTGCATGGTGAAAATAGAAAAAAAACAAAGTCCTGCGTAGATCTGAGCACAGGTACTGAGCACAGGTTTATAAAATCAATAGATAAATAGTTTGCTTTACACAGAATTCTGGGACCACTTTCAAAAAAAGTTATTTTTAATCATTATGATTTTTAATCTGTCCTTGGAAAATATATTATTACTTGAAACCAAAAATGCATGAAGATCATATTATTCTGCCAGGTACCTCAGTAGCCACCTCTCAACAGAACCAGATCTTTTATCACAGCTCTAAACCTAAGCAGGTTTCACTTTACTTCTTAAAAGCAGGCTTGCTTTTCAGAAATTGGATTACAGAATTTCATTAGTGGTCTTCTCTGTGCACACAATTCTCAGTTTCATCTACCTCAGCATGTAAGGTTGGAACTAGGAAAGCCAAAGCTTAGCCTGAATCTGGAAGATAAGAGCAGCAAGAAAGATTATTCCACAGTCCCACTAGCAGGTTGTGGTATCTCTCTGAGACTGATACAGGGACCAACTCTGATTAATAATGTTATTAATGACCTGGGCAGTAGGATGGGGTATACTCCCAGAGAGTCTGCATCTGGTAGCAAAGGGAGCTGCCACTGGAATCCTAGACATTTAAATCTGTTTTGAAGAACAGTACTAAGAGAGGTGGATCACAAACTGAACACTGGCCACAAATGCACCCTCAAAATAATAAGGACAAACTAGCACTGGGCTAGGTTAGAAAAAAGGTGGGCAGGGCTTCCAAGGAGATGATTCTTCCCCTCCAGTGGCCATGTGTAAGACCACATCTGGACCACTGTATCCAGTTGTGGACACCTTGGTAAATGAAAGAAACTGCAGCACACCAGAGTGAATCCAGTGGAGGGACACCAAGCTGGTCAGTGGTTGGAGTACCTTGCACATGAGCTGAAGCTGAAAGGACAAGGTTTGTCTAGTCTAAGGCCAAGTGAGAACTTAACTGTTTCTCTGCCTTATGAAAGGATACAGAGAAGGCAGACTTTTCTCAGAGGCTCATTGTGAAAGGATGAGAGGCAAAAGACAAGTTGTAACAAGAAACAATAAGAGATCAGGGCAGGTTTCTTTGGGTGTTTTTACTTTTCTTCCTATAATGAGGATGCTCAAAGACTGTAGAATTTGGAAAGCTATGGACTGTCCAGCTGTAGACAGATGCACACTACTCAAACAGAAAATGCCTGAATCAACCTTATCAAATAGATCTCTGCTTTAAGCAGAGATTTGGAATAAATAACTCCAAAAGGTCCTTTCAACTTAAATGATTTTGTGGTTCTGTATTGCACTTCTCTGCAGGAGCCAGTCCCTGCCTCACTCAATCTGCTTATAAACATGATTTTGAAGATGAAAGGAATATCCAGACATAGCTCTGAGAAACAAAACAGATACGATAGGGGCTGCATTAGAGGCTGAATGATACTTTGCTAAACCTGCCATACAAAACAGTCTCAACCAATGTAGAACTAGAAGAGTGATCATGGCTTTAGCTCCTTTGAATTGCAAAGTCTTCCTGATATTCAGAAATATTAGCAGAGACAAGCAATAGACTTAAAAAAACTTGTCAAGGACAGGCAGTCTTTGAGCCCTTTCATGGCACTTCTGCTGACATGCAGCCAATCACTCCAGTTCAAAATCTAGCTCAGATCAGACCTGCCAGCCAGAGAGCAGAGGCCCAAACACAGAGCCCTCAATAGCCTCCTCAGTCAGTCACTCTAATGGAAAGGAAATAAGAATGTTTTCCTGACACCTAACAGAGAGAAATTACTGTTAACCAACAGGAATATCACCCTCACTCTCATGTGAGTACCAGTCACTTCTTTGCTAGATTTTCCAATTTGACATCTCAAAATTTCACATTCCTCCTTAGCTCCATCACAGGTAACACTTTCATCTTGCACTCTTATTTTACTTCATGCAGATATTGAAAAGTGCAACTCTTTGGAAATGTTCTTGCAAGACTTTTTTCTTAGCTGCAGCTTTGCAGAACCAAATCATCAGTGACAATGTCTCAGGAACCAATTACTGGTATTGCATAGAAATCTGATAGTGCTTTTGTTGCTGGTAAAGTGGTCAACATCAAAAATCAGTCATGCATACTTTATCAGCAGTAGCAAAATCTTTTTGTCAAATAAACTCATGAGGAATCATATGCCAGAGTGAGAGCTAGTGATTCATACTAGTATAGCTGGTCACAGTTAGCTTGTAATTATTGTGCCTGGATCCAAAGATAATCAGATTGACCTCACTGGCTTGAGTTAATTCTCAGGGCATAGAAGTCATGGAAGAAGTGACCTTTATGCACAGCACCGTTCCAAGACATCATTTTGTTCTTGAGCAGAAGAGGAGAAAGAGTCTTTGGCTGTTTGGTAGCAGTCCAGCTGTGTGTGTAGCTGCAGTCATTCCCAAACTATAAAGCTAATAAGAGAGCTGTGACCTATGCAAAGGGAAGGGTCAGGGAATACCTGGCACTCAGGCTAAGTGGTATAGCTCATAATCTGTTTTGCTGTGCAAGTGTCTCCTGACCAAAGCTCCTAACATGTAGCTCATGCGCAACAAGGTACACCCTCATTTTCACTTTCTATTAACCTCCTCTTGTGAGATCAAGTGTACAGAGAAGCCTTCTGTCATCATTATCGAGGAGCAAAACACAAAGCTGAGAGACTTGGAAAAGTGCGCACATACTCATCCTCTCTAAAATTCCTCATCTTAAGGCTATGGAGATGTTGAGTTCATGATTAAATTTAGATAAAAGAAATTTACCTGACAGGACAAATGCTAAGGAAATCATCCAATTTTCAGAGCTAAAAATGCTGTAAATATAAAACTACCAAAAATCTGGAATTGGAAAGAAAAGGAAATTATTTGTCTAATTCCTCTGTGCTTTTGACTCCACTTTTAATTTCGTAAGTCTCCTTTTTCCTTTGTAGTCAGTTTATTTTCTCGTATTTCACAGAGCAAGAGAGAGGGAACAAGACTGACCTACTACCAGAACCTCCAGAAGAACCCTGTGAGTACTCCTCACATAAGAAGTGCCCCTGTGCTGTGAAACACACACATACAAACCTTTTTCAGGGTGGGACAGCAGCATAAATGTAACATCTTATGCTATTGGCTCATGATCTCAAAGTCATTACTTCAAGGCAAAATTAAAGTAATAACTGTAAATAGCAAGACTTGCTATAGGTAGTCATGACAATTTTTTTTAACTAAGGCTGCTTTTAAAAGAAGAAGCAATAAGTTCTAGCAGAATTCAAAACCCAAGAAAAAATTATTGGCTGGCAAAGCCAGTAGTATAAAAAGTAAATATGGAGTAAGTTATAATTGACCTGAAAAGGAGGAAAATATATTTATATGGTTTAGGTCAGAAGTTTAAAAGAGAAAGCCCATTAGACATATTGCCACACAATAAAACAGGTTGTGACATGACAGCCATTAGCAAAACAGCTGCATGATATGAAATAAATAAATAAATTAAATTCAATAAAAGTGCAGAAAGAGCAGATTGGGTCATAAAGAATAACAATGCTCTCAAAAATCTCTAAAAATAAATTATTGTTTCCTGGAACAACTGAAAAATGTATTTTTTCCTATGTCATCCTCTGTAATACCTATTAGTTGGTGCAAGTATATTTGACCCACTAAGCAGTGGTAACCACAGTCTAATTATACTCAAAATCCTTGAGAAAGTAAAGTATGAAAATCCATAGCCATATAGTTAATAAAAGAATTTGAAAAACTAAACCAAACATATTAAAATTAAACAAGATATTGGAAATTATAGAAGCACAAATAATTCTGAGCATAAGCAGTTTTATTTAACAAACGCTATAAAGAAGGTTCATAGGCACTACCTCACAAATTTCCCTGATACAGGATTTGTGAAACTTCCTCTACAGTGTCGGGAAAATGGCGACAGAGATGAGATGGAATTAAGCTGGAACTAACTAATTTCTGCCTGTTTCAAGTCAAAAGAAACAAAAAATATGGATTATAAAAATAAACATGTACCTTAAAGAGAGTTTTATGAGGAGACCAGACAATTTCCATCACAGCCTTTTTGATTTATAATTTAATTGACTTTGTTTTAGTATGAGAACTGGGAAAATAGATAAACTTTATGCTTTCCTAGAAATTAAATCAAAGCTTTTAATACATGTATTTTATTCTTTTTTCTGATCACTTCTAATCCAGTTAAGACAATAATTCTGCTTTTCATACATTTATATCTTTCTTATTTATGACATGAATAACAACAGTAACTTAAAACTTAGAATCTGTAAAAGAATTTTGGCTCCATTATAGTGTGCTGTGCAAAGCATTTCAAAACTAATAAGACCCAAAAATAACTTATGGTTTGAAATTTCTTTCAGTGCTAGTTTTGCTTTTGTGGAGAAAACTTACAGGTCATGTCTAAATAGAGTTAATCATATTTTTGAACTTACTGCAAGATAATCTGGGCCATCTTTATTGTAAACAAACAAAAGCAACCCATTCAGTTGATCTGTTCTGAATTTGAATGAGATCTCAAATTCCAGTCCACCACTGAAAACACCTGAATGCAGCTCCAGGAACCCTTGAAAGAAGGTGAATGCATATATAAGTTAATCAAATAAGCAAATTTGTTCAAGAAATCAAAAGTAAAAACCTAGGTGCTACTTTATACTCTGACATTAAGAACTCAGGCTTCAAAATTATAGTTCACAACTTTATCATTTAGCTTTGAGGACTTTATCAATAACGTACAGCAAGAAACCAAACCAATAAAGTATCTTAAATTTTTTTTACCTGGCTTTTTTTTTTTGGCTTTTTTTTTTTTTTTTTTTTGTTGATAGGCATCTTTATGTCCCTACAAAAGCTAAAATTCACCTTTCAGACACACATCCAATCTGCATATAGTTACAGCAGCACTATCTGCAATTCCTCTTCCATTCAGCAACCTTCTGTCAGCCAAGAGACACAATTTTAAACCAACAAAAATAATCCCATATAGCTAAAGCTGCCTTGAAAAGAAGATTACTGCAACACTTTTGACACAACCATCTTCTCAATTATCTCAATAACAAATTTGGATAGAGCAATAGCATAGCAAACTACCTCTGCCAAGAAAATGTGCTCCTTTTGAGAGTCCAATGGGGCATCCTTCCCAAACATGGCATACATTGTTTTGTTCTTCAGCGTCCTGCCAGTTCAAAGATTCCCAGTTCTCATAGGGAGTATGCACTTTTTTCAAAAATATGTCACTGAGACAGCCCACAAATCCTTTCTGGACTATAGTCTTCATCCCTGCAAAAAGGAATATTTTTTTTTAAGTCAAACACCTGCAACTTAATGTAGGAATTAATTTATATGTTTTCTACATGCTGTCCCTATCATATAAGTCCATGTGTGCATAGAAAACCAGCCATCAATCAGGTCATAAAGCTGGCCTCCAAGCTAAATCCAGATTTCTGAATGGGTCTAATCACTAAAGACAGCACCTACTGCTGTGTAGCTGAAAACTATCAAACTTTTTGAGATTTTTGCATGCAGCTACTTTTAAATCAACAACATAAATCTACTCTATGAAAATCCAAAAAAGCTTTCGTTAAACAAAACAAAAATTCTGAAGAAAGGCATGCATGTGGTGAGCAGGAAGCAATAGGTGAGGCAGAGAAATACAGGTTTAGAAGCTTAATCGGGAAGTTTTTCCTTCCTTTTTTGTCTAAAACAAAAACCCAAAATCAACTACACTTAGCTGTAATCCCTTCTTTATTACTGGGGGCAAAAATTCAAATCTGTTTTTATAGGTGCCCTACTCTTAAATGGTATTGATATTCAGTCTCATTTTGAATATATAGCTGGGGTTTTTGAGAGAGGCATCCTGGATTTCTTTGTGAACCAATGCTTTAGAAGAACAGATGCATGTTTTTCTGGTTTCAGTGCAGTGAAATAAAGAAGGAAAGAGGAAGTTGAACTCTAGTGTACCCCACATCAAGTCAACCAGATTTCATGTCAGAGGCAGAAACACAAACTTAATAAAGAATCTGACTTTCAGATTAATACAAAAAAAAACAGAATTCTGGATATGAATTCACGGAAAACAGCTGATTGTATACTTACATAGAAAGTCACTTCTGCCATTTGATGGCAGTTTACATATTTGGCATATATACTAAGTTTATGTATGAAAACTTATTGATTCTTTGAGAAGCCAGATATGGTCCAGCTCCTCATAAATTCTGTATCTGTAAAATACAGGTATATTCATACACCTCTGATTTCAATGCAACAACTTCTGAAGGATACAAACTCACACCAAAAAGGCCAGTATGTTGTACTCCTGCATCAAACTGGGATGCATAACCTTGTGCTTAAGCTAATACAAACAATTTACACTGGTATTTTGGAATGAATTTGTGAAACTGTATGTAAAACATACCCATAAGTTTCACACTCATACCAGTTCTGTGTACAAAATCCACTGAAATGTACACAGACCACAAAAAGTGCTTTAATGTTGATGAAATCAACTATACAGAGATTTCAGTCTATCCCAAAAGATAAAATTTTAGAAACTGTACAGACTTATTTATCATACTTACCTTCATCCTTTCTTACAATAGTATAACCCTGTGGAAGTCCTCCAACAAAAACTCCCGTGTTCTCTCCAATAATGGTACTGCCACTAGTTGCTAAGGAAGAACCTGAACAAAATAATTTTTTATTCACATATTCAATGCTTTCAACAGATTTTCAACTCAATAACAAAATATTGGTACTTTATAAAGAGACTAATGTGACACAATAGTCTAAGAGTTTCATAATACATACCCAGGAAATATTTACAGCTCTATTTAACAACAGGAGATCAACACAATTATAAATTCACAAGCACAAAAAGACTAAGTACTCAATTATCAAAGACTCACAGTGGAGAGATCGCTCAGATGAACAGACAAACCAGTAATGACAAAATCATCAGAAAATGGAGTTAATTTTTTTTCTGTATGGGTGAACATAGGTAGTGAAAAAGCAAGTGAGCAATATCCTTAGTAATACCAAAGTTATTTAAATGAATTGATTACCTGTGTACTGCCCATCCACTGTGATGTTTCCCAGAGCTTGAATTCTTGTAGCAATTAGTTGGTGCCAACTGTTGTCATTATACACTTTTCCACCATCATTAGTTGGAGTGACTGCAACTGCAGATCCCTTTTTATTATAACGGAAGAATCAGATTTATAATATTTTGAATGTAATATTTAGAATAATATTTTACTCATTTATGACAATTTATAGCATATTACATCTAAAAATAAAGACAGCGATCCTATGTTTAACTTCCTTTGGACTGCTGAATGATGTTTAGGACTTATTTAACCTTCTAAATTTAAACACTAAATTTAACGTTCTCAAATAATAAATTAAGGATCAAGCATCCAGTTCAGTGTCTATTAAAAATAGAAAATCGTGTGTAGTTCCTCTGATACAGACAAGGATGACGCACAAATTACTGAGGGTCATGTCACTCAGACTTAATATTTTTTATTTAAATTATGTCTCTATTTAACTACTTCAAGGATTGCTGTGGCTGTGAAGTTTGATGGCCATGGTTCAATGTGCCATCCATGGAGAGCAGCTGCATATCAGGATTGTTAATTGCAGCACCTGTCCATATGAAGGGATCCAAAAAAGGGTGCATGTGTAGCACAGTGGATGCATTTTCCCTCCATGTTAACCTGGTATCAAAAGCACTAAAATCTCTGGATGAGAAAGTACCATACATTTATGGGGGTAAAAGCTCATACCAAGAGATTCAGGAAAACAAAACAAAGCAAAAACACCCTCAAAACAAAATCTCAAACAAAAAAACCCAACCAAATAAACAAACCAAACTAAACAAAAAAAGCCTCAAAAGGTAGTTATTGAGGTTGCTTTTATGGTACAAGGGATGCTTGTAAAAATGTATTTAAATTCAAGGAGAATTTTTCCCTGATATTAATAAACAAATAAAAATACAACATGAAGGGGTGAATTTAAGGACATCTATTACATATACAGAGAAATCTTTTCTCAATTGCTGAGTAAGAGGAGTGTAATAGATGCAGTTACCAAACTAAATCTCAAGAATGCAAAGAACCAAACAAAATAAGACATAAATTAGTATAATGATGTAATAAAAATAAAATTAATAAATTTCAAGAATTTTCTAGATATTTATATGCAAACAATCATCTAACTTGTTAATAATGCCTATAAGATTGCCTTAGGACTTTATATCATTCTTAAACTATCTGGGAACTCAACATTATTCTGCTGAATCCACAAAAGAGAATCGTCTTGTACAGCAGGCAACTACTGATAGAAAAATATTTCATTATAAAGGTACTGTACTATAATCTCAACCACTCCAGTTACTTTATGGCTTCAACAAACAATTTCCAAAAAGTACATAAATGAGAAATTTGGTTACTTATAATTTGGGGGCCCAGCTTATAACTTTGCAGCAACAAGCCAGACAGTTCAACAGTTTTTTTCCAGATGTTCTAGTATTATTTTTGATCCATGGCGAAAAGCTGTTGATAGAAACAATCACCTATTTTGATTAATACTAAAACCCTTGTATGAAAATTTAGTATTCTGTCTTAAGTTATGTTCATCCATTAGAAATTGCATTTTGGCACATAGACTTATGAACCCAGAACACATTTAACATTTAGCATAGGGGACTGTCACTCCGTATCCTATGTATCAAAATATCTATGTGATGTGCACATCTATACACAATTAAAGAAAAAATTATTTCCTGTGAATATTTACAGCACGTTTCTAGCTCCATTCAGTCAACATCCTGGTACTGAGGAGGTTTGGAGAGCAGTACCTCTGCCCCAATAATAAGAATACAAAGCTATATATCCTTACATACTGATGGCACTTTCTCATATACTATTTTTTATTGTCTTCTCTCCTATTTCAACATTTTAATATTTTACAAACACACACATTTCATTATCGTAGTTTAATAATTAAAACCAGAACTGGTGTCATGCCCAATTAATGTGCCCTGGTAGCATGCCCATTAGTTTTTCCATTAGTGAATTCAACAATACTAATGGGATTACTAGCATGGGATGCTAATTGGGCGTGACATAAGAAACTGGCTTACTTCTTAGCATACCCTTGCTAATGATGAAATTAATGAGCATTTTATTAAATGCTGTCTCATCAAAGTGTACTTAGTTAGCGTTAAAATTGTTACAAACGATGCTGCATTCTAAAGATCAGGTGCCCGAATAAGTGGTTCTTCATATTATGTTTGCCAACAGTCTAGTGTATTAACAGTTTTATACATCAGAAACCACGTTTATTTGTAACCAATTCAATCTGGGACCACACAAGCACACATGCTAACCTGTGCTTAATTTTGGAGGGAAGGAATGTAAAAGACACAAAGTGTTCAGGGTTCAGCATGTGCTGCACTGGAGAGGCCTTTTTACACTTTTTCCATAATTACCAGTCACTCTGGGATCACATTCAAACAGCCTGCTGCAAGATTGTTTGTCATGGATTTTGGAAATATGTATTTTGAAATCTGCATTATTTTGCTATGCCATACAATAAGTCTTAATGTTTGGTTGCTGTCAGTAACAACTGAGTAAATATAAATGATTCTGTCATACTGATGTTTACATTGAAAATCATCACAAATATGAATCTTCAGAGATACTATCTCAGGTGCCAAAGTCTGAATGCAACAACATTTGTCCCAGTCAAGTTCTTTTAATGCTTAAACTCCTACTACTAAGAAGGTGAACAAGTACTGATGTTTTGCCAGTGCCAAGGAGGAAGGTCTAGTAGAGACACATAGCCAGGTATTGTCTATCTTCCTTCTTTTTATTTTGTGGAATAAAAACCTCACCCTCAGAGTGTGCCTAATACTTTGGCCTCTCCATGACAAGAACAACAAACAAGGCAACGCACACAAGGAAAGTATCTAGTGTTCCTCCTTTTTGCTATAAAATTTAGTAAATGAATCATCTTATAAAATAGAAGAGTTGGATACAATTCCCTCCACCCTGTGAGAAGAACCTCAGTGTATCCTCAGGCTGTCCTAATCACTTAGGAAAAAAGGTGCTCCATGTTTGGCTTATATTTCCACTGTAACTGATTTCACTTGGTATAAGATATTCAGTGCTTCCCTGGGGAAAAAATGAAATTACCTCTAGTCACTGAAAGATAACCATAAATTTAGCTGGAGTTGATTGTATAATTTAGGTGTAGATGTACAAACATCATGATAAGAAGAAAAATCCACAGACAGCTGAAGATTTACAGAGACTCTGAGTTTGGAGGAAGCTCTATAGAAAAATTTGATTGTTCCAAAAAGACTAAGGAAAAGATCATTTTGCAAAAAAACCTCATGCTTCCTGGACCATAGGTAGTAACCCACAAAGAATGGCAGTAAAACAGTTAAGAAGGAAAAAAGAGCAGTTGCACAGCACAAAAGGGAGACAAAAAGGAACAGTCAGACAACAGCTAGATGAATGGTGGTGTACATGGAACTCAGAGAAGTATGAATGGACACGAAGAAAAGGATTTGAAATTAACACTTAGCAAAGGAAGAAGCGAGGCTGCTGAAGGCTCCCCACCAGGAGGACTTGGCAGGACCATCCCCAGAGCAGACACAACAAAGAGAGAACGCGTGGCTGATCACGAGCAAAGATACGGCCCAGCATCCCGAAAGGGACTGAGGGTACAAATAATTAACCTGCCACAGGTCACAGCTGGAAGGGAGCACAGAATATTACACCACACTGCTGCAGATAAAAAGTTGCCGAGACACAATTGTCATCAAAAAGAACGTTGGCAATCTCTCAGAGAAGAGCATAAAGGAAGGGCCATAAATGTTTACTGTATATGTCATGACTATAATTAAAGACAAGAATGCCTATAACCTGGCTAAGACACCACTTGATGTCAATAAGAAGTAAGTAAAGAATTTGCACACTAATGCAGACTGTGATGCACAAATGAAAGATGAAGAAATGCTGCTACAGTACAGGATATCTGACACTGTAGGGAAGGAATAGCAAATCATGGCTAAAGAAAAAAAGAAACAACTTTGACAAAAACAAAGAAACAAATGTAATGACAGTAAGGTAGCACAGAATATTAGGGATACAGAAGACTGAAATTTTTCAATAACTGAATTTTCAGAGGTAAAAAAGAAAAGTTTTCTACACAAAACACTTTGATGTAGGCCACTGCACCCTACTTTTGAATCTGAGAATGTACAGGAATCTCTTCCACATTATTAATGAGAAAATATAAAGTATTAGCTTTCAAGATAGTAAATCAACTATTAAGACCTACACTGCTCCTGGATACCTTGAATGACAGCTTTTTTCTTTTTTTCTCTAAACAGCAATTGAAGCACTGAAGCAGCACAACAGGCTGTTTCATAAGAGGAAACTATTGAAATGATGAGCCTAAAAATAAGCATGGAAGAGTTGCCTGATACAAATGAAATAAAAAGATAAAGAAAGATACATTCATAAAGAAGTAATCTGTTAAAATTCAAGACAGTAACTGTTGAAAATACTACAGGAACTGAGAAGCTCTAAGGACTGAATATGAGACCTGCTGGAATTCTTTACAGTTAAGAGATAGGTGAAAAAGTGGGGGGAAAATTAAAGCCCCAAAGCAGCCACTCTTCCATCTCTCCCTCTTTCCATTCCCCTGATACTGTGGATCCAAAGAAATAAAATATCTTGTAGGGTATGATTTAAACAACTTAACATAAAGCTACTTTAAAAGAAGCAATCTGAAAGAAGGATTAGGAATACTACCGCAGGCATTAAAATGTCAGTTGAAAGACAGCCACTCCAATTAACCATCAAACAACAACAAAAAATCTAAATAAACCTCAGAAGATCTTGCAAGCGAAATAAAACTTTCCTTTCAGTTAAAAGAAGGTATTTCCTTTCAGTAAAAGAAAAGAGCAAAAATAGAACTAGTCCCTATTAAAATGTTTATGAGGACAATATTAACAACATTAAGCTGGGCCCCAAAATCTGAAGTACACAGTAAGATAAAGCCTGCGTGTAAATGCTGTAGAATTAATAGAAATGTGTATCTTGGGCTTAGAAGCAGATTTAACATTTTCTAGCATTGGGATCGCATACAAGCCTGCTTCTGTGCAGCACCTTGCTTCTCCTATAGGTGTTTCAAAGCTTAAGGGGATTTTCACTACTGCACAACACCTTCACGTGGTCACAGAGTGACTGTGGCAGAGCTCAGGAGGCAAAGGTTAAGAGTGGGTCAGAAAAATCTGATAATTATTTAGTTTCTTGCATATTTATGAAATATAAGTGAGGCCATAAGGTTTTTTAATTCCATAAGGAGATCCAGTTTTGGGGTGCCCAGAAAACACAAAATACCCAAACAGAAATGCAAGGCCTTACTTTTTATTTTGTTGCTACTTCTCTCATCTATATTTTTGCATAATGGTGACATGCTGATCTCTATAGGGGAACAGTCTCAAGACGAAAGGCTTAAAAATAATTGACTAGCATTATATAAACTTACTAACTAATTCAAAACTTAGTTCTGCGCAACTTTGAAATCTTGTTAGTTTAAGCTGTAGTGGTGTTAAGTGGCACTGACAAAAAACCTCACTCATAAAAATGCAAAAAAGCCCATCTTATATTGTGGCATACCCAACAAAAAATCAGCAAAGGTTTAGTATTTCAGTTTTTCTCTACTCAAAATCTCTAGTTACCTATGGGTTCTGTGAAGCAAGTTAGCTTGTATCAATTAAATTTGAAAAACAAACAAACAAAAACCAACCAAAAACCAAAACAAAACAAAAAATTCCCAAGGATAAGCATGTAAAAAGTACAAAGGTAAATTATATAAGCAACTTTTATAGGATCCTGTCTTTTGTTGTACCTGTGGATCAAAAAGAAAGTAAGGACGCCCACTCTTCAGCTGCAGCGCAATGTACTCCTCCTGATTGCCAGGTGATGCAGAGAAAAAAATCAAACCATCAGGCTCCTGGGTTCTAAAGTTCACTTTAATACCTGGTTAGAAAAAAGTAAATAGATGGTTAATGCCAAAAGTGGTTCTTGTAAGTTACAACAAAATTTACAAATAAAATATCATTTTAAAAACAGCATCAACATCGCAAAGCAAAATCATGGAAGTTCTGTTCACCTAAACCCTTGCTACACATTGAAGGAGAAATTTTACTAATCCAGACTGAGGCAGCCCTTGAGAGAAATTTCTGTGAGCCCTTATTCATCTCTAAAAAAAGACATGCAATTGTGACTAATATTGTTTAGTAACTTCTTTCTTAGGAAAACATAATTCAGATATTAGCATAATATTCTAAAAGTCGATGTTTTACATGTGGATTTTCATTTTTCACTTAACATTTCTACAGGTAAAACAGAAATTAGGTTTCTGCATGCAAGGATTTGAACAAATAGTAGGGTTTTGGTTCCAAAAGATATATGTATGTGTTTATATGTAAATTTTACTCATATTATTTTATAAACATCATATCTAAGTGCACAAAGAACACATGGAAAAGAAGTAGTTTTCCAACAAAAATTGGAAATATCCAAAGGAGTAATGGATGAACTAAGCTTCATTAAGGACTTTCCAGATCATTATCAATAGTCCTCCATTTAGTTTCTGATAAAATCCCTGAGTGTGTGGTAGAGCCATGCTTTTCCTGCACCAATATTTTGCAAAGGGAAATGAAAAGGCAGTAATAGCAACACCCACCTATTCTATACATTTCCATGACATTTCTGTATAAGGTGCTTTACGGAACAAGGTAAGTAACTGGGTTTTACCCAACTCTATCAAACTATCCAGTATTTTCCTTATTTTATGACAGGCAGAAAACAATAAATTACTAAAGATTTTACTGCAGACAGCACCTATATTTAAAAAAAATAAAACTCATAATTCTGACACACATTCATATGAGATTATGCTTGTACCTGAAAGAAATATCCTTTGGCCTCTCTACCTAATTCCATCCAAAGTTTTCATGTAATTAACATGATGTAATCACAGACACAAAGCAATGAGAATCAGCCCTGCTATTAAAACACCTGCAAAAAGCAGTTGCACACAAGTAGCTCCTGCACACGAAAAAACTCAGCCAACAGTGTCCCCAGTTAAGGAAAAGCACAGCTTTCCCGGGCTCAGAAATGAGCTCTTGCACTACTGTGAGCTTCCAGGTACTTCCAGCTGCAGTATCTGCTGGAGAGGCTGAGACTGACGGCCTCTAATCCCAGCAATGGGGAGCACAGTTAATTTAACAAGCTGCCAGTATTTTCATGAAGCTGCCAAAAGACATTTCTGAAGACCAGAGGATCCTTCCTCACACCTGATGCAGAAGGACTAACACAAACAAAATAATTTAGTTTCTGCAAAACCACCATACATTCTTTCATAATATTGTGTTATATTGTACATAGACATTCTTGTATAACGTTGTGTTAGAAAATATAAATTAAATGGTTCATAGCAGCAAAATTGCAGTAATTACAGAAGTTTTCAACTGTTATGCAGAAGCCTTCTTTTTCTTTGGCTATTGAAGAATCCTGCTTGTAGCTTTATAGAAATTATTGATGAGTCAGGAGCCATTATTTTCTTCTAAATTAATTTGCCACATATTAAAGAACTAAGAAAAGGACTTCATCCCTTTAAGTTCAAGGGTCCTTGGAATTTCTCATGAGATAAGGAAGTTCAATATTAATAATTTCTCATGTTTCTAGAAGTGACTACAAGAGAGAAACCAAACAGTAAGAAAACTTCTGTCCCACAGACAATATTTTCACTGCGCAATAAAAAACTTGTTAAATTAATATTTGTCACAAGTACACAGTAATTAATACTGGACCTCCAGGTCAACACAAAGCATACCCAGAAGCCCATTCAGAGTGGTAGCAACTACATGCATGCCATTTTTCTCTTTTAGTGGCACAGAACACTGGAAATGGATTTACTTCATTTGGACAGAGAAATCTTTCCTTCCAACATCAGAGAAGTTTCACAGAACTTGAAAACCACATTGTATTACCAAAAAAAATTTTCTTTTTTTTTCATACCTAAGGGGAGGGTGAGATATTTTTCAAGTTTCTCAAAGACTCGTGTCTATTATTTCAAAATGCATGTCTAAAATCTTAATTTCAATGTTAAATATAACATATAAATAGAAACATAAATAAAGTGGTGACATTACAATTACTTCTGTAATTTGTCATATACAGAAACTGCATCTCAGCCACACTACTCATGCTACTAAATCTTGGATGGAAAACATGACCATCTGTGGGCCATAGTAGGAAGGTACTTTTAACCAACTGAAACTTGAACTGCAACTCAAGAATTCACCTAACATGCTTGCTTGTGTGACACAAATCATTGTTCCAAAAGAACTTATCATTTCTGGGATAAAAACCAACAGGAAATTCTACTACAAATTAAACATTTATATATGTCATACAAATAAATTCTTTCATTCCATTTCAAATTATAGTTGCAATTGGAGAAGCTGTCAGAATTCCTTTAATTATAAATAAAGAAACTTATTTAATTTCTGTAATTGAATTTCTTTAATTATAATGGCATCGTACAAAAAATAATACAAGCATTGTATATAATGAACATAAAAGATGAAAAGAAGACTACAGAGTAATAAAAAGGACAAGTAAAATAAATTAGTAATTATTAGCATTAGTGTTTTCAAATATCCCAAATTGTATTAGGGCAGACTAACCTTCTATCAGGATCTACATACTTTCAACTTAGGCAGCAGCAGATTGGGACTGGATTTCTGTCCTAGTTTCAAAGATGGCACACCCAGGTTAGAGTGGGAATAAGACTGAAACATGACCAATGCAGGCATTTTCAAATGCATCCAAATGAGATGCAACACCAGCACGTTACCCTGCAAGGGACACAGCTCTGAGAGTCCCTTTCAGGAACAGGCTGACATTACAAGTAAAATTATATAATATTACTCTAATTTTTGATGTGCCATAACACAAAAATTTCTTTTTTTGTTCAATAAAGAAAATGCATATGGTGGGATTTTTCTTCCCCCTTTTTGTTTCCTTCATGCAAGTTTAGCAAGGCTCAGAACTTCAGCAGCATTTCACATTCTACCTGGGTCCAGATTCTTCTAGCACATTTCAGTATGATTTACAAGACCAGCACAAAAGTATTTAAGAGGCAGAAATGTGCTCTTGAGATGCTGACTGCATTTCTGGCAAGTTTACAGAGCACATGGGATTATTTTGAGTTCAGAAGAAGCAGTTGGCAGTCAGCAGGAAAATAATAAATTAGAAACAGCTCCTAGATTAGCATAACATATACTAATAATTTATAATTATTACAGCAATAAAATTCATTTCTGACTAATGCAAAACCCTTTTTTCTTGCAGAATAAAAAGTTTAAAATAGGTTTTATTTGACCAAGAAACCATTCACCCAGAAAATAAGGGTAACAACTTGCTGTAACCTATCTTTCCAAATGAACTGAACTGAGTTTAGTTTTCCTAAAAAAAAGGTTTCTAAAAAGTCAAAACCATTTCAAAAACAAAAACATGTAGAGTCCTCAAAAACTGTGTTTTGACTTTTTGGTGAAGAGTAGAGGGGAGAACGAAGGAAGACAATTGAAATCATCTTTTGCAATAACACTTGAGAGATTTCAGCAAAGTAACCTACTTAAAAATTAATCTTGTCCCAACCATTCAGCAAAAAATACCTGTAAAATACCTTTCTCTAAAACTAGATATTCAGAGTTGAAAACAGCTAAAAAGTAGAAGTTTTTATAGTCATTAAATACAAAGAAATTACCTACAATAGTCTCAAGACTCCTCACCAAAACTTACATATAACCACATGAACAATTCTATTCAAAAGTACTAAGAATAGTCACATAAATAGATTTCCAACGTTGTCAGTGATCAGCAAGGCTAGTTTTAGCTTAATTTTCATAAATACATCAAATCCCAACCCATATGAGCAAGATATATAATAACAGGATTGATACCTCAGCATATTATGGATAATTTCCTTGCAAACTTAGGAAGAAAATAAATGGAAAAGAGCATACATTACAATCAGAAAAATAAAAAAAGAAGAAATCTGCCAAATACCTTGAAAATCAAAAAAGCAATTTCAAAAATGAGTTTTGCATAATCTATGAAGCACATCCATTTCCAGTGATTTTTTCCCAAAATTGTACAATTGTAGGAACATAATTTGCATTTCCATTATACTTATATTGTTATAGGAAATGGTTTCAATAATTATATAATTGCACATTCTAATGAACAGAAAATTGTTGGCAAAGAAAGTGATCACTTTATGCTCACTGAGAGCCTTATTTGTGCATAATGACAGCTAAAATGAACAGAAATTGTATATAAAATTTTGACGACAGCATCAGGCTCTCAGCAGTCCCTTCAGGATGACAAACCTTAAGTGTTTATTTAACATTAAGACTGTATACAAATGCACTTGCCTAATCAAAATACATTTTTCCATAGGAATTATAAACAAAAATCTGTTTTTAACTAGGAAGGGGGGAGATGGAGAGTAAAAAAATCTCAGTTGCTATGCACCTCAATAGCATTTTGTTGTTATTCTCTCTGTGAGAGTGATACCTCTTGTCATCACAATAGCTAAAAGAGACAATTATTTTTTAATATATTTTTTTATATATAAGAAAACACACCTGTAGGGAAAAAAATTAGAAGGAAGACTTAACAAAAACTGATCAGTTTCCAAAGCAGTTTCATTTAATGGATAGTGGAATTGGAAGAAAAGAAGAAACTCAGAAGAGACTTCTCTGGACATATTTATGAAGATCCTTTACTGAATACAAGGTCTTTTCCACACTTTGTGTGGGCCTATAGCTTCCTGGATTTTATTGAGAGAAAAAGACAGAAGGTCTTCTTCCCAAAGCTGTGCAAGACCTGTTGTTTTTCATACAGCATCAGGCTTCATTTTTTACTGTTACCTTAATGTGTCCAAAAAAACATTTTCAAAGTGCATCATCACTAACATTACACTAAGTTAGTCATTCCATTGATGAAGTAAATCCTCTTCGTTTTTAAGCTGCTTTAGTCTTTTTTTTTAGAAATATAAAATATATATTTAAAAGCCACGTTCATATGTACATATTATATGTTTACACACATATATATTTGTATAAACTCACATACATAAAATTCCCAAACTGAAACTGGACTCCCTTGCCTTTTGTGAGCAGAGTAAAAGCAAGAGAATCTAAAAATCCATGGTTTCTAAATTAGACTGTACAAAAGAACTGTATTTGAAAAAGTCTAATTTTATTCAGAATTGACTCAACATGAAGAAATTTTTTTAGGTATTCTTAATACATCAAACTGCCAAAAAGCTAAATCAAACTAAAATGTTGAGCAAGCATAAACACAGAGTATGGTGAGTGAATGAAAAGAGAAAACACGTAACACTTTTGGTGGAAATCAACTGTCAAGCAAAACCCCAAATCCTCTTGATGAGATCTGAGTGTTTCTTTTACACAAAAATGACTAATTTGATACCTGTTTTTTCTTATTTTGCTTGCTACCCCATTATACCCACTACTGGTAAAACAAACAGGACATTTTATCTTTAATCTTCTTACTACATAACCCAAATAACTTCAGTCATGTTTGCATTAATGCTGCATTAATCATGTTGTTGCGTATTAATGAGTTTTCGGGCTATGCTAATTACTGTCATAGATTCTGCAGCAGCCCATTAAATATACAAATTACAGAATTAAAGAGCCAGAGCTCTTCATGATTAATCTTTAAATGGAGAAAAACTAATGATGTCTGTACAAAGTTTCCCTCCACTTTTGGCTGACTGAGCCAAATGAACAATCAATTAGATTATTTGAAGAATAAGAATACTGCTCATACTAAAAGATTTGTTATGCTGTTTTTCTATGCAGAAGACACACATTTGCAGGTCTCCATCAAATGCATTTCTGTAACATATTCCAGGCTTTAAGGTCTCCCAAAGTGTTGCATGGGGAAAAAACTTATGGATACTCCAATTCATTACTCTATACTCATAGGAATCTGCTGGTTCCATATGAATACAGTAAATCAATCTTCTCCTTTTAGCAAGGACACAAGTCCTGCTACTACCCAGTAGAAAAGATTTACAGCAAACCTTGGTGAAAAGAAAGCCAAGATAAGTTTAAAGTCATTTGATAAGATTTGATGTATTAGTAGCACTTTATCCCCTCACTAACAGAGTGATGCTTTGTCAGGAATAGTGCAATACCTAGTGGTTAAATCAAGAGATTCAGAATTAGGAGACCTTGGGTCTGTACTCAGCCAGTGACTGGGGCATGTCACCTGAGAGCCATCACTTAAAACACCTTCCTTCCATTTTCCTCCTCCCTGAAGAACAGTGGCCAATATAGCTTGTGTAAGGTTCTATAATGCTTGAAAAATTCATTACTGTTTTGTCCTCCACATCCTAACACACAGATAAAATCAAAATGCCCACATGTACTCAGAAAAGTTACCTAGAGACTAGGCATTTACTGACATTTGAGAGACACTAATACTTCCAAAAGAGGGGATTAGTTCAGCTTCCTCCAAACACTGCACAGTATGCAGAACATCACAAGACTTCCCGAAAGAGAAAATTCTCAGTCTGTAGTAATATTATGCTGCACATCAGTAGGTGCAGTTCAGAATTAACTGGCTTTTCCAGGCCTGTCCTATCACTTCCTCATACAATGAAAAAATAAATAAACCCTATTTTATACATTAAAGGATTTATATTTATACAAAGTAATTCTTTAAGAAAAAACAAATCTGCTCAGGGCAAGATTGATCATGGTATGAGAATACTTTCATACGAATTGAAAAAGACTGGTTTACTAGAATTAGTGAACAAGGAAGAGGATGTAATACAAACATTTGAGATTGCTTAGGAAAGGCAGTTAGGGAGCAGAGAAGCTGTCCAACAAACACTCAACACATAAACAAGACCATTTAAGGAAATTTAAAAGAGCACTTAAGGGAAGTAAAAAGAAAGTTCAAAGCAAAAACGTGGCTTTTCACAGGTACCTTACAACTTTCTCAGTGAAAATAGAAACATAATTTAGACAATATTAAAAATATTGGCACGTTATCTAAGAAATTGGCAAGATGTAAGAGAAACTGGTTAGACTGCCTACCTAGATTTATCTAAACAAAAAAATGAAGGCCTCGGAAAAACATGAGACATCAGATAGGAGGATGCAGGTGATGCCATTATCCGTGAGCATCCTCTGTCATTAGAGTCAACAGCCAGCTCTTTACACAGTCTTTTAAGCAATACTATCATTAAAGAAATTAGTGACCTGCCTCGAATTCATTTATTAAGGCAGTCTATGAGGAGAATTCATAACTGTTTTCCACTATGTACATTGGGAAAGCAAAGAATGAGCATGCCATCCCACCAGCATCACCTTCTCAAAGCACAGATACCAGAGTAGAAATAAAACTCTAATTTTGAAACTCACAGAATCAAATGCTGCTTGGTGTGAGGATCAGCTGCACATTTGTTTCTGTGCTGCTCAATACTGAAGTGAAATATGAACAAAGAGGAAACATCAGTCCAAATTTCACTTAATGCTTTCTTTGATGTTGATGGTCATCAAGCAGAATCTGAAAATTTTACTCAAACATGAACTCTCTAAAACATTTTAAATTATTTATCTTTATTTATTCATTTTTGAAGCCTAGAAAAGTTCAAAAGACAGATTTTGTTAGAAAAGGAAGAAAATAATTTCTACGAATAAAAATCCTTTATGAGCAATTTCATTAATTCAAAGGTTGATATTTAAAGAATGGAAACAGAGGAAAGCATTCATCTTCATTTTAACATAAATTCTTTAGAGAAAGAACTGTATTCTGTTACCCATATGTGAATTAGTGCATAAAAAAGGTCATCTTATGCAACAAGGGTAAGGTGGGAGAGGCTTCTAGGTGTTAATGCAATGCAAATCATAATTACTAGAAATATGATGACAAGAAGAATCACTTCAAAGATTTACAACAGTGCAATCTATAAAAGGTCAACATCACAGTGAAATCAGAAATGAGCTGGAGGTCAGTAGTTGTAAATAGCACTTCAATTATAAGCCTTTAGTTAGTATTTCCAGCAGTAGTACAAATGTAACACTGCACAGATAGTAACTTAACTGATCAAGGGAAAAGAGTTAGATTACAACTGAGTAAAATGTAAATACATCAAAATTAAAGTCAGTGTAATGATCTGAAACACAGCAAATGCAGACAACCGAGCACTAGCCAAGGCAGAATCCATCACAGCATCTCAGAAGCTGAAAGCACAATAATGTGGAAATCCTGCAGCAAGTGAGGAGCGTTATTGATTAGAGAGTGCACATAAGGAACCGAATAATAACTAAAATAAGCTGATGAGTGTCTGGAGGAATACTAGAGGACAGAAATGGAAATGTAACGAGGGGAAAAAAAACAGAAAAACTTACAGACAGAAATACAACACCACAGAGCAAACACTCAGAAATAAGTATAGATTAAAGTTACAAACAGCAACAAATGCTACTCATGGTAGAACTGAGAATAAAAAAGCTAACAACATATTCAAGTTAATGCAGCAATTTAAGGTAAAGCAGTAAAATGCAACAAAACTGACAAATTAAGAATTAACTGAAAGGAATATATAATATTTTCATCTAGTTGTATTTGCAGCAGTATTTCCCTTGAGTATTCTTCATACAATACCCTTTTCCAGAGCAAGCGTAAAAGTGGTTTTATTTGTAGGGACTAAGCTCAGAAAAGGATTTCAATGGAATGATCAGGTGCAAGCTTTATGTATGGATATATAAGTAGATGTGAGGGTTCTCTCACTGCCTGCTAAGCTATTTACCATCTAATGGAACTACAGCTTGAGCATGCAGCAAGTCCATCTTTGGAAGCATTAATAATATTGCATTACATTTTGTTCTGTTACTCCTGTGCCTCTGTACCTAGGAACTGCACACCCTGAGAATTAAGTGTTTTATGGGGTTTGGCATGAAATGTTCACTGAAAACATATCCAAACACTTTGTAGCAATTATGCAGAACATTTTACTTAAAATATGATCTGGAGCTACCCAACCACTGTCTGCAATACCTTAGTTTCAGTCAAGCACAGCCCTTACAGATCAGGACAGAACAGAAACAGAAAAGTTCAGCTCAACCTCTCCTATGCTGAACATGTAGATGATGGCATTTTTCACTCTAGGATTCAGATACTAGGTGAAATCAGTTTATTCAAAATGTAGTCCTGGAACATGAGAACAAAGTACATCTGCTCCTTTATAGTGTAAACCCCTTTTCATTCTAGTGTTAGGGCCTTGCCTAGATTACTAGTCTCTATCAAGAGTTAATTATGTCCTTAATATGAATTTCAGAATAGACCAGAGTCTGTATCTGCTTAATCAGGAAAAAGATCTACTGACTTCAGTGAGAAACCTACCTGAGGCAGAGTTTATTTTACATTTGCTTTGAATTGTTTAAATTCATGAGAGGAATGCAAAATAAATTCTAAACCAGAAGACTGCTAAAATATAATCTACACAAAAAAATAGGAGATGCAAGTTGGAAAGTTGTTACCAAATTCAAGTCTCAAAAGCAGGAAATTCTGCTGAAGAAGGGTAATATGCAGGATATGCAAGGGAAGCTTCAGCTGAAGGACTTGAGAAAAGAAAAAGCCAAAGGTATGCAATTTACCTTTCCTTTCACAGAACATTTCTTGTGGACCATTTAAGTTAGTACCACTTCGGGAAATGTGACTTCATAGCTGATTCTGTAGTATTTGTAGTTGTACTTTGAACTAGTTTTAGGTTACTATTTTTATCTTTGCCTCGAATGGTTTATGTATATTTCATTACCTGGTTATGATTTGCAATTTGTACTAACACAGTTCTGCTCACCTCTAGTCCACTTCCACCCTCACCTTGGTCCAAATATTTGTGCAATTTTTTGCCCCTCTGCTCCACCCATCTCCTCTCTTCTTTGACCTCACCTACCCTCCTTTCTGCCCATTTCTGCCCTTCTGCTATATTCTCTGACCTTCCCTTTTGCACCGTTTGTTTCTCCTTCTTCCCCATTCACCTCCCCCCATCTTTTCAGCTGTTCTGTCTGCCCAGCTCCATCTGCCTTTCTTACACCTTCTCCATCCTTCCCTGATCTCCTCCATTATTTGTACCCTGAATGATAGCCTTGGCCCTGCCGTCTTTAAATGATCATGTCAAGGCAAGAAAGCCAACAGGATAAAGTAAACAGCCAACATACTGGGGCTGTTACTGCAAAAGTTAACTACTATGCACTATCTAGAATATAAACAGAGGCAAGTGGTGCATTGAGAAGCTAAGAAATCTAGCAATTTTCACTTAGAAACTACTTCAGCATATGTGTGATCTCTGCTTACTCTCCCTAACGTTTCTCAGTGCACAGAAGGAAGATTTTGTCAGAGATACAGCACTCACAGTCCTTGGACTGGATTTGAAAATAGAACTGGGAGGGAGGGAGGGAGGGAGGGAGGGAGGGAGGGAGGGAGGGAGGGAGGGAGGGAGGGAGGGAGGGAGGGAGGGAGGGAGGGAGGGAGGGAGGGAGGGAGGACCTTGAAGTAGTTCTGCAGCATTGGCTGCTGTTACCATTTCCTTTTCCTTTATTGGAAAGCCATGGGCCAATATGAAGCCCCAGTAATTGAACAGGGGATTTTATGTTATTTATCATATGTTAAGATCCACCAAATTCACCAACATCCTCTGCTCTGCCAAGCTTCTATACAGAGTGTGCCATAGAAAACATGACCCAGTGCAGTAAGCCAGCTGTGGAGGTTGTGTCACCAATTTGTAGCCTGGCGTATTCCCAAGAACCAAACCCCTGCACTCACAGTAAACATCAAACACATACAGAAGCATGAAACAGAACTAGCATGGCAATGAAATCACATTTATCTTCAGCTGAATATTCACACAGTATGAAATATTTCAGAGTGATAAATACAACCCAAACCCTCCCTCTGCCCTGGTTTTTAAGAAAGCACTCTGGTGGTATGCAGTGTGCATGGAAAAACTCCTGTGCTGCATCCAGCAACCCAACTAATGTGGTCAATACACATTGCAAGGGACAGATAAAATCAGGTGCTCTGTCCTGTGTGCAGTCACCAACCTGGAAAAGCAGGGTGGTACACAAAAATGCTGGCAGTAATGGAACACAGAGGTAACACCCTCCTCCTACCCAGGTGGTGGAGACGCATCGTAGAGGAGGATTAGAGTTGAGATTTTCACCACATGTCCAGATGCAAGTAAGAGCCAGTTGGTTTGGTGTTTCAGTGCTTTTCCCTGTACGGTAAGGAGTTCATGATTTTCTTATGGATACTCAAAGAAAATTAGGTTTATTACTAAATACTGAACTATACCTGTTGGTACATACCAGAAGGCAGACTACTGTCAACTTTTTTCCTAATATAAAACAGACATGTAAAGATTTAACATTCAACTAATTTTATTAATCTAAATAAAAAGAGATAAGGCCAATACTGAAAATCTTTTAATTTCTTCACATAGCATGATGTCATTTAACCTCCATATATTATGATATTTTCAGGCAGGTATTGATTGAGTCTATGTCATCTTTTCAGAATTTTTAATTCCTTAAGGGATTCTTGAATTAAAGACCTCTTTGCTATAGACTGCCTTTGAGTTGACTTTTACATTATTACTTAAAACTTGAGTGATTACAGAATCCATGACTAATTCAGAATTATGGCAATAAGGAAATTTCTCCTCTTCTACAAAACTCATTGAAAATTTTTCTTTCTTTCTTTCCCTTTTTCTCAAAATATAAGGCTTACTGCAACAGAAAAAATAATTCTTGATTACAACACTGTAATAGATTAAATAAAAGAGTGGGTGATTGGACATATAACACTATTAGGAAGTATGAGAGTTTATATTATTTTGTTTCCAGTGTGATCACTTTGCCACTTGCAATGTCTCACAGGAAGACACACATAAAAGAAAAGGAGCCATCTTTTCTCATGTGCTGTAAAAAGCCACCTTTTTTCCTGTCCCTTGTGTTGCCTGAGGATTCAGATGACACCAGCTTGATTAACTCACTGATTATTTTAAAGAATTGCTTGTGATCCTAGAGCAGTGTAAGGGATATGGGGAAAAAATGTCATCCTTAACAATGTATAATCCCTGACTTATAGATGCTCTTAATAGCACTAAATAAAAAGAATAGTTAAAAGGCTGAATTCTGCAACTGCAGTAGCAAGGAATGCCTAGCACAGAATGGCAGAGCCACAGAGGAGGCAAAGGCTCCCAAAAGAGCATGTGTGCCGCAGCTGTGCCAGAGTAGGGCTTCCACCAACGGGACCTCGGGTAACGCACAGCCCAAACTGCTGGGAAAGGCTGCAGTGGAGCGGCAAGGCTGCACCTTACAGCCAGCTCAGCCCTGTCCCACAGCCAGAGCTCCGGGGAGAGGCTGCCCGGAGATGTTAACGCATTTCCTCCCAAAACATGCAGTAGTTATCCCGAGGCTCTCAGGTGTAGGAGGATTTCAGGAGAACTGGGCATTTCCATCTTAAAGCAGCCTTGAGCCTGGCCATTTCTCAGGCTGGTGGTCACTTTGCAATTCTGCAGGAGTACTGTGCTGCCCTGATTTCCACCTCTGACATTTCCCTGGCCCTTTCCCCACCATGTGAAAGGCAGAAGGTCTGGCATAAAACCAATTATGCAGTCTTTGCTTCACCCAGGATTCCCATTCAACTCGTTTTTCCCCTCAGTGCATGCAGTTCAGTGGCATAACAAAGTTTACACAGAAAAACTCTATTTTTTTTTAAATTAATGAAGCTAATGTGACAATTTAACATGAGTTTGGAACAAGCAGCTTGAATTGGCATATTTCAATCATTGAACTGGAACAATTTGGAAGAGCAAGAATATAAATCAAATGAAAGAAATATTAAAGGATACTAAAGGAGGAAATTAGAAACACTGCAGCTTTCAAAATTAGAAAAAAATAATTTTGAAAGCTGTAGTGCAGAGGTAGTGCTTTTATAACAAACTTAGTATTTTTAAAATAATGAACAAAACCTTCAAAAAACAATAATTAGATGTAGAAATCTTTCGTAAAGGAACTCACTCTGAGCAGGGCCAAAACTTCTGTGGAAAGGATTACTTTCATCCCAAGGCAAAACTCTTTCTTCCTTCTACAAGTCTTCTCAGCGGTAGACGTTCTTAAAAAGACTTATTGCTCACACCCTCCTTGAATTTTCCCAACAAGGTTTCACCCTGGTTCTACAATTCACTTCATAACTTGTTTCTGGATAAAAAAATATTGCCTGGGATGGTTGCACCTCTCAGTCTAGTCTTCATTTTGTTCATCCCATTATGAGGACTGATAGGAACAAAGATTGAAATTCCTGTAAATAGATTCACCCTCCCTATCTCTGTAGCAAGTCACTAACAACTTGAAAATGCATAAAATAAAATCCCCTAAGGGCTAAATCTCCACTACACCAAAATTCCCATTATTTACTACAGAAGGGAATGCATTCTGTTTGTGATAACCCATCTACAGGTGAAGTTTTGTTTTTAGTAAATCAAGAAACTTTTAAAGTAAACTAGAATAAAAGAGCATTATTAATCACCAAGCTTGAAAACAAAAATGAAGGAAAGACAAAAATTCTATCTTAAAATGTGATACTATTATTATTGAACTTTTTTTTTTCCTTTACTCAGGAGAATACCTGAGGACATATTCCACTCACAACTTTACCACCGTAGAATAACACTAATTAAAATTTAGGCATATAAGCATGATCAGAACAAAAAATTTAAAGCAGACAGGCTTAGATATAAAGTATCAGGCAAAACCAGATTATTTCTTCTTTTTTTTCCTTTTTTCCTCCTTGAGGTAGATAGCATGTTCTTTTCTGAACTCTGTATAGCACCAAAGAATGCCATCAGTATACTAACCATGACTCTCTGACAATTAAAGAATAGAACAGCAAGATATTTTTGTAGTTCACCATCTTGTTCAGTATTGGAAAATATTATGTGCTGCTTTCTTGACTAGCATTGCATAGATTTCATAGGACAGCAGAGGAAAAGTCGGTTATCCTAATAAATAACACACCCAAAGCACTCTGTAAGAATATGGCCCACAAAATAAAAATCTCTTTTGCAATAACTATAATAAGTACATTATCAGTTGCAGAAAGCACTGGAAGACTTTTGAATCATATAACAGCTTGGGTTGGAAGGGACCTTTTAAGGTCACCTTGTCAAACCCTGCCGGCAATGAATATGTTCAACTAGATCTGGTTGCTCAAAGCCACATCCAAACTGACCCTCAGTGTTCCCTGGGATAGGGCAACCATAGCATCTCTGGGCAATCTGTGCCAGTGTTTCACCAGCCTCATTGTAAACAATTTCCTTAAAAATAGTCTAAATCTACCCTTTAAAAAACATTACCCATTGTCCTACATAGACCAGTAAGGAAAAGTGGAGCTGCATAACAGAAAATGCAGAAATCTTGAGTTAGTGCAGCCAACACATTTTTCAGGGAATAGCCTTGTTTTATAAACTAAATCATAATCAGAGAGAGAGCAAATAATCATTTCTTAGCAAGATAAAGATAGGACTTTAATAGCAGCACATGTAACAGGTTAGTTTAATAAATAGGATGGTGCAAAACCATAGAGCACTATATAAGTAATGATCAATGTTTAAAATCAATGCTCTTGCAAATTGAAGCCAATGCAAAGGGGCTAACACCAGGGTAAGGTGATCCTGTTGATATATTTTGGATCTGCTGAAATAAATCCATTTATAGGAGCATTTGCAGGATGACTAAGTTAAAAGAGCACTGCAACAGTCAGGCCTGGCTAAGGGAACGCCTCCTCCTACTGTCAATAAAGAGCTGACCAAGTGCAATCTGCACCATGATGAATAAAAGAAAGCTTGGGACCATTAACATTAATGGGACTTGCGTGACTAAATGCTCATATATTGTTCTGAAAATTTACCCGATGGACCAAGAGACCTTTTTTTCCTTGCTTATGTTTCCGCTTTTTCCTGCAGACTGTGTATGATCAGTTTAAAAATATACTGCAACATAGTATAACCACCTAAAATAACTTCTTATTATTAATATCCCATGAGTCAAAAAAAAAAAAAAACCTACAGATCTCACTCTGGCTACCTGGAAAACTTGAGAAAATAAAAATTCCAGCTTTATGCACACAGATAAAATGGGATGATCTAATATCTTCGGGAAGAGTGCCTTATCCTTGGGGCACAATGACAAAGACTCTGGCACCTGCCATCTACAATGCATATTAGAGAATACTGAATGATCTGGCACTCTGTGAAAGCTGGTTGAACTTTTTTTTCAGGACAGAAATGCAGACTAGCAAGTATAGCCCTAAGATTGCACAGATCCAGAATATGACTTGGTTCAGTATTTTTAATTTGAAACATGGCAATCTATTTTTTCATCATCAGTGTTAAATACTGATCATATAACTAGTGCTGCGCCACAAGCAGGTGACATCTTTCATCCCCACCCCTCCTGAAATCTGCAGAATACCAGGTAGTAAAAGGAGGACCAAGGAGCACCTATGGGGTTAGGGTTGTTTAGAAGAACGTGCTGCTTCATATTGGTATATATCTATAGCATAACTGGGCAGAATGAAATAGCATTTTGTTCATTTATAGCTATTTAATTTTAAAAAGTTTTTTTAAATAATCTGATATGAGATTTACAGCTCTGTGAAACACCAAGTGTGAAGCCAATGCTATACAAAAAAATATTTAAAGCTTTCATATTATCTTTTAGCTTTGGCAGAGTACTTCCAAAGAAGGTGGAGCAGCATAGAGAGACGATGTTGAGTAGGACAAAAATTTCTCCTGATGTGGAGAGAAATTTCTCTTTCTGGCAGGTTCCCCAGGAAAAAAACCAAAAAACCAAAAAAACAAAAAAAAAAACAAAAAAAAAAAAACAAAAAAAAAAAAAAAAACAAAAAAAAACCAACAAAAAAAAACCCAAAAAAAAACCAAAAAAAAAAACCCAACAAAAAAAGAATCTTAGTAGCAGCACAAAAGATAAGTAAATATCCTTTATGACTTCAAGGTTTATCACTGTACCACAGAATTTAACTTTTTTTTGTCCACAGAGGAGAAAAAATCCCCATAATTTTACCCAACATAAAATTAGCTGTCCCACTATTTAGTAATTTTTATTTTTAGTTCTCAGCTATGCTAGCAGACAGGGATTATATTTATTTTAGTACCTATATTTATTTCAGTACATTCTTTTAAAATCAAATGCTCTATTGGAGTATGCTGCTACTAATTTAGAGATAAAAGATTCACACATGATTATCTGTCACTCCACTGTGAACACCTGCAGTCCTAAAACAGGATCATGATACACTTAAAGTAAAATTTTTAAGCCTGCTGATCAGTCCCAATCTTCACTCACCATTTTATTTAGCCTTTGACCAACAGATTGAAGAGAACAGTTGATGTGACTGAACAATGCTGGGATAAACCAACCGTAGAAGTGCCTGCTTGCACCATTAAAACTAGTAGTAATATAAAAAAATATAAAAATATAGAACGCAGACAGAAGAATTTTGAAATTACAAGCAAGTAATGGTTCCTAAAACCAAAACAGAGCAAGTAGGAAAGAATAAAGTGCTTTGTCAGTGCACAAACTAGGAAAAATTATTTTAAAATAACAATTTTACAGGATTTACAGATAATGAAATCACAAAATGTGGTGACTGGAAAGAACATTGCTGTGCTTAATTATCAGTTCTACTGTATCATCAACTTTGTGAGCAGAGTTCAAAACACCAATTTCCAGCTGTTTCAGCAGAGGCTGGCAGAGGCTGCAGCTTGCCAGAGCCTGCCTCCTCCCACCTGTGACCAGCAAGGAGAGCAGGCCACTGCTTCTCAGGAATGCACCTGGGCACAACTCTCACCTTCTTGAGCTCAAGCAAGAACAAGTTGAAGTTTTTTAGCTTACACATCAAAAATAGAAAATGGGGGGGGGGAAAGGGGAAAAAAAGAAAAAATGGAGAATGCAGCAGTTTTATTTACACTCTCTGCCACAAGCATATCATCCCATTTGCTCTGCTCACTACTCAGACTCTCCATAGAATATTAGGTCAAAAGTGAGGTCCCAATATTAATCTTCATGGCCATCCATGGAAGTGGTTCAAGATATCTCAAGAGTGCCCTTTTCATTATGTTGGTGACCTCTGTGAACAACTGCTGTTAGTTTCAAGGCTCACCAGAGCAAGACTGAACTGCCTCTGCAAGAAGGATAGAGGCCCTGGAACTCGTTAGAGGAGCAGATCAAAAATTATCACAAATTTCACATATTTCTGAAGATAGTTTGAACCCAGACCTAGTTAGGCTTTCCCAAGCCATATATTAAAACAAAAGAGAGGATACAAAAAAAAAGTAAACCCATCTAGAGAAGAATGTTAAGCCAGAGTAAAAAAGAAGGGAGTAGATGAGGAATGAAGAAAAAAAAAAAGAGAAAAAGTTACTCTGTATGTTTTGGAAGATACTCAGGTACCACTTGCAAACTATGATTAAGGTACAATATCTCAATTATTTTTTACCTAATACATTGACATGAATATTCGTTAAAAAATTTCATTAAATGTGCATATCACTTTCCAAAACAAAAAAAGAAAGAATTTCAGATTGTTTTCCATCAACAAAGAGAAGTTTGTGACTCGGAACTCACAGTGTAAGGCGGAACTAAATAAACAACAATCAACTAAATCTTCCTCCCAGAAATGTTCAATAGGGGTAGCAAATTTTAAAAAAAAAACTTAAATTCCAGACTTTTCCAAGTAAAACTATTCCAAAATGACTATCAACTTGATATTTAAAAATAAAAAAACCCCCTCAGGTTGCTGACCTAAACTTAGTTATAACTTGAAACAATTGCATGGGTTGCATAAAACAAGCTATTTCCAATTTCTGAGGAAGATTTTTGAAGTCAAATCTTTTGGATTTCCAATATTTTTTTAACTTTGGATGCAATATCTTTATAGAATTCTAAATTCAGCATATTTTAAAACCCAATAACTGTAGTAATATCTAATATAGTTAAGGCGAGTCTAGATAGCAATAGTTAGTGATTACCAGATCAAAGGCCTTACATAAATCAATAAAGATAGCTCCTGTACATTGATTACCATCCAACACTATAAAAATATAATTGCTTACCTTGAGAGGAGCAGTGCAAATGAAATGAAAAGGTCATAATAGGTCAATAATTATTTAAATTAAACTTACATCTTCCTTCGTCTGATGGACCAACTCTAGCACGCACCGAAATGGTGGTGATTTACCAGTTTAAATAGACATATTAACATGTCAGCAAAGGGCTTAGCAGTAATTGGGTCAGCAATTTTAAGCAGTCAAGGTTCCAGGTTGTCAGCTTCTCCATTTATGCTCCCAATTAATCTTAAGGTATTATAGATCTTAAGTCAGTAAGCACAGATCTAACTACTTTAGATCAAATCTTATTTTGGGTATATACAGAGATAGATTATAGTTACTTTTTGTGATTGTTCTACAACAAATATCAGTATATAATTCTCTAGAATAGCTTTTAATTTTACAAAAAACATGCAACAATTTGCTATCAAGATTGTGAATTCTACAGTAATTTATTTTATGACACTTCTGTCACTATATTAAAGAGTCCTTAGATCAGAACAGTACTACTTGGCAGGTTTTGTTTTCATTCAATTGGTTATGCTAAAAGTTGCCTTCTGGATTCTCAGTAATTATAGTGCACAATAAATTTGATGTTGCTCTGTCAATATAATTGTCGATGGACAATTCTGGGTTTTTTAATTTGTTTCTAAAAGTAAGAAAAAGGAATCTTTTCTAACCATATTTTCTTCATACCAACTACTTTTTCACAATTACTTGGAAGAATTAATTTACATCACTTTTTGTAATTTAAAAAAAAAAGTTGTAGGATTTTTTTATTCCTTCTTTCTGTGGATCAGACATATGAATTTTTTAGAGAGTGGGTAACCCAAAACAAAAAAAAAAAAAAAGTAGAAGTCTAAATTCATCAGTGTCAGGAAACTGCTCTTTGCAGGATGCTTATCTAGAGGATGACGATAAAATTCTCAAAGAAAAATTTTGTTTGCATGGAGACTTTGCATCTTAGAAACTTAGGGGCTAAAACGACTCTTCCATGAAATTCATCCTGGACACCAAATCCTGATGGCTCACTAAAGAGTAGAAAGGATGGGAAAGAGTCTTTTGCTTGTCTTCTTAATTTCCTGCCACTTTGTAACAGGCAACATATAAAAAAAAAAAAAGGAAGAGAACATTTTGAAGAACACAGAAGGTAGACAATCAAGGAGATTAACCAGGAGGGAAAAATAAAGAGTGGGAGAGGGAGAAGCAAGAAACAAATCATGGTTAGTGCAAAAACCATGGGAAAATAATTGAAAAGCAAAAGAAATCAAAAAAGGGAGGAAAGGGTAAACAGAAACAGAGGAGAGCCTGTAACCACTAAAAAGACCTCTCCTTTTAAATCCAATGGCAATACCTGTTGTAGTAAACACAATGCCTTAGAAAAGCATTCACTCTATCCTTCACATACAGATATGCATCCAGTGCAGCAATGACCCTAACAGTCCAGATCAGAGATTTTACAAATATAAAAGATTTCTTCCCAGTGACATCTGTATTTATCAGCAATGTTCCAAATGATGGATATGTGTAGGACTCTCCTATCACACTTAATCTTTTCAATTTCTATTCAGAATAACTACTTAGGCCACATTACATAGATAAAAGTAAACACTCCAAAATTAGGTAATGCAAAACCAAAACTATCTACAAGAAAATAATGCCTACCAAAATAGAGGATGAGTAATGATATAGTCTACAATTATACAAACACACATTTCCCTTAAGATATCTGCCTCAAGGATTTTATGATGTTCAGTAACTAAAACAGAATTCATGTAGCAAATAAGGATTTTGTGCACAGAAGCCTGTCTTTTTTTATGTAGTGCTCTGTGGATGTTTAATGAAAGAGGAAGGGGAGTATGAAAAGTGAATGGACAGTGTCACAGCTAGCACAGTACAATGTCACTCTGGAGAAATGTGTCCCCACCTCTGCCATGAAGCTCTTATGCAATGTGAGGTAAACCACTTAAGTCAAACTTTTCACAGTTATTCACTTGTTATGCACTCTTCATTTTCTTGAGTGCTTGCATTCAAACACCCCATGGAGATCTGTAGAAGTGTTAAGTGCTCCTAATTGAAAAGGGGTTGATGAAAACACTACTTAAAACATATGAACTAATCTGTATACTCAGGTCCTACATATGTAAAATTCAAAAATAGCATTAATTCCTCTTTTTTTTTCTTTTTTTTTTTACACTAAATCCCTATTCATAAAACAAAACTGGTACTGTAACTGTTGTAAAAATGTATAGCAATGATTACAAAGTACTCTGGTACTTCAGTGAAAATAGCACAGGAAAAAAATTAAATCTGCATACACGTAAGAATAGACATGTACAGTAAAACACACAGAAAGCCATATACAGAACAGAAAAAGGATTTTCAAAAAGCAATAGCTGGTCCACACCATACATTGAACCTATGGAAAGACAGTTTTTAATCAACTGGTTATATGCCATCACAACATATAAATATAGCACAGCCGAATGAAGTTCGTGCCACTTATTTAACTCAATTTCGTAAGCTCTAGGTGCTTAATTTTGCAAACTAATTTTTCCCATATGTACTAATGCAGACAGCTTTTTTTTTCCTCCAAATTACCACAGTCTCATCCTGAATGATAGTTTTGCCATAATGGAATTATTCAGTCTATGATCTGATTGATTTTAGACCTTAAATACTGAATCTTAACACACGTAAATTTTTAATCCTTTAATTTCTCTATTCTGCCAGTAATTGATAAGGACAGTCATACTTAGACAAGGTCTTAATTTAATCGCCCTGAAAATCAATTAGAAGGTGAAAAGCTTCCTTATTTTATTATTATGAAAATTTCCTGATCAAATTCACAATGCAATCATAATCAATGCATGGCACCTCACACACTTTAGTCAATACATAATTCAGTAGTTACATCTTCAGCCTTTAAAAACAATATGGGAAAGAATTTGTATGTCAAAAGCAGAAATAATTTAAAGGCACAGTAATAGTCAAACACAATGTCTGAAGTCATTGGACTAAATAACCCATTATAGAAATAATCTAAATAAGGGCCAGGCATGTACCAGAAAGCATTAATTTCACTTCAAGTATCTCTCCAGCTAATACAATTACCATTGTCTCTTTCCTGCAACCTTGTTGAAGGAACTTTCCATAGAATCAAAAGGAAAATTTTGGCCTGCTGTTAAGTAGGAGAGGTGAATTAGTAAAAAGCAATAGTGAAACATTTTCTTCACCCTCATCTTCACCAGCACAAAATCAACGTTGATGCCAACTTAGGCTCACCATCAGTAAAGTGAGAATTTGCATGTAAACTATTACAGGAGCTTGGTCTTTACAGATTGATGGACCTGATAATATCCAGTTGAGGGTGTTCCAAGAGCTTGTTGACATGGCTGTGAGGTCAGTCTCCACAATCTTTTAGAATCTGTGGAGATCAAGGGGAATCCCAGGAAACTGGAGGAAGGCTAATGTCACTCCTATCTATGAGAAGGGCTTAAAGGATGATGCAGGAAATTACAGGCCCATTACTCTTACTTTAGTCCCTGTCAAAGTTATGGAATGAACCCTCCTGGGAGCTGCCACAATTCCAATGAAGCCCAATTGGGAAAAGTCAGCATGGACTCACCAAGGGCAAATTGTGCATGACCAACCTGACTGCAGTCTACGACAAAGTAACTTCCTCAGTGGATGTGGCACAAGCAGGGGACCTGCTCAATTTCACCACGGCTTTCTATACAGGTTTTCTAGATATCATTTCTATAGGCTTTGCCACTGCCTACTCCTAGAGAACCTGACGTGTGATGGTCTGGACAAGTGGTCAGTGGGATGAGTGGGGACTGGCTGTCAGGCAGCCCCCAGATGAGGGTGGTAAATAGCTCCTTTTCAAACTGGCAACCTGTCACAAGAGGGGTCACTCAGAGACCAATACCGAACCTAAAGCTGTTCAGCATCTTCATAAGTGATCTGGATGACAGATCAAGTGTACCTTGATGAGATGTGATGATGACACCAAACTGAACTGGACACTTTAGAAGGGAGAGCCACCCTGCAGGAAGGCATAGATAGACTCAAAGAATGGGCTAACAAGAACCTTATAAAGTTCAGTGAAGACAAATACAACATCTTGCACCTGGGAAAACATAAACCAGGAATGTAGCACAGGCTGGTATCTACCCAGCTGGGGAACAGTTCTGTGGAAAAGGATCTGGACATCTTGGGGACAAGCAGCTCAATATGAGCAGTCAGTGTGCTGCTGTGGCAAACAAAGCCAACAGGATGCTGGATTGCACCTACAAGGACATCTCCAGCAGAGATAAAGAAGACATTATTCCCCTCTACTCAGTGCTTGTCAGGTCACACCCAGAACACCGTGTTCAGTTTGAGTCCCTGCTGTGTGAAAAAGATGTGGACAGGCTGGACAGAGACCACAGAAGGGTGACAAAGATGATCAAAGGATTAGGTAGCCTGTCAAATAAGGAAATACTGAGAAAACTGAAGCTTGAGAAAAGAAGGATCAAGAGAGACCTTATCACCTTGTTCCAGTATTTAAAGAGCAGCTACAAGGAAAATGGAGAGTCTCTTTTTACAAAGAGTCTTTTACCTGGAAAAGACAAGGGGTAATGGGTACAAGTTACTCCTGGGGAGAATCCAACTGGACACGAGATGAACAATTTCACAATGAGCCAGCCATTCGAATAATGTTTCCAACAAGTGGTGGGTTTTCCTAGCTCTGAACACTTAAGATTCAGCTGGAATCTAGGCCATCAGCTTCAGCTGATGCTTCCAGATTCAGCTGGAAGCTAGGTCATCTTGTCTAGATTATGCTTTTGCCAAGAAAGGCTGGGCCAAATTGTATTTTTCTTTTTGGCTATTATTTCTCATTAAATCCTTTTTTGAAAAAGTACTTTGGGTTATAAGTTTGTTATACCAGCACATGAGAATCTCACAAAAATCTTAAAAAGTACTGAAGTACTAGTATGGAACACCCACAATTGTTCTAGCAAACAAAAACTGTTAGAAATAGTTACTTTTCTTTCACATATCTCTGCATCATCAGGTATTTGAGTTTGAGAATTTCCAGAAGCATTCATACATTCACTCCAAAAGGTGACAATCCATTGAACTACTCTTTTCTATGTTCAAACCTGCTACAAATTCTTTCTTTGATCTGTACAATTTGCTTTAATTGAAGTGAAATCAGTCTCCATTTAACATACAGTACATGGATCTCTAGCATGCTAAGCTTTCAAGAGAGTCTTCATACCTTCCACTCTCTCCTTTATTTTTTAAATTAAATAAACATCATGCCTTTGTGCAGTTTCTATCACACAGCTGTTTCATTTTGTTTGCTGTTTTCAGCAAATTTCATTTCCCCAAATGTCCCTTAATGAGTCCCTCCATTTTGCACCCTTTCTTAGCGGTGCACAAGCACAAAAGGAATCCCAGAAGGTGTCATGCCTGAAGCAAAACAGCACTTCCATAACTGTTTCTTCTGCTCATTCTTAGGTTTGACACTTGCAGAGAGAATGCCTACCACGTTACAAAAGCAGTGAATCACATTTGCACAAAATTAGCAAAAGTCGAACTAGAGTTGTGACAAAAGGGAAGAACTGCTCTTTTAAAAAGTACAGTCATCTTGTGTGTTCATGACAATCAAAAGATCCAATTCTGTAACTGTTTTTTGCACAGACAGATAAAACCATGATCTAGTCTATGAAAGGGTCTTTCCACTGGCAGGTTGATGTAACAATGGGAAAGCTCCTGCTTTTACAACTTCCCTGGTACAACTCTACTGTGTTCTCTAAAAGTTACCACGCACAAGGAGAAAAAAACAGTTTTAACCATGCAGTGCAGAATGCACAACACTGGCAAAAATCTACTTTATCACTAAAGGCACAAAAATGCAGAATAAGCCCCAACACACTGCCCTTGTAAGCCCAAAGCTCATGCTGCATAGTTGATCTGTTAAAGTACAAGAGGTAAATATGAAAAATAATACACAAGGTGAGATTCTTTTTTCTTCTTCTTTTCTGTGGTGGCTACAAATGAAAAAAAAAGAAAAAGGAAGAGAAAGCAGCGACTTCATACCGACAGAAAGTATGTCTGTGCCTAAAAAACGAGTTCATCTTAGTGAAAATATTACCCCTGTAACACTGGCAAGGTCAGCATCAGCTTGGCTTATTTGTTGCCTAAGTCCCTGTTGTGCATGTTCAAAAATGTTTTAAGTTGTTTTGTTCATAAAGCAGCAGAGTTCACTTTGTTGTGCCAGATCACTCCTTTTTCTCTATACGCAGCTCCTCTCTCCCGCCCTATCTTTAGGCTTCTTGGGATTCAAAAGGAAGAAAGGAAGGAATGTGTTTTTCAAGATGAAACTCTGAATTCATTTTAAGTACTAAGATAAAATTCTACCAAAAATCTCTGTGCAAACAGTTCTCAGGCAGAAAAAAGGATGGTTCCCTTTCTTACTGAAGCCAGCCACTTGACGGTGATATAGAAGATCTTTATCTTTCTTCCAAAGATGAAGATGCGGGTTCAAATCATTCTTTTGTGAAGACAAGAGGAGAAAATATAAGAAGCTGGCATAAAAATTAAAAGCATTCCTAAGGACAAGTCCTGTGGCAACAACCTAGACAGAAAGGACACAACAAAATGTGAGTTCTCCAAGAGCTTTTTAGGGTATGATTTAATATAAAACTCTGAAAAATGATTGGCAATATTAAAGGTTCCCTGACAAAGAGTATGTTCTTCAAGTCCGCAAAACAAAGGTGCGCTCTTTCTTTCTCTCAGAGTATTCAAAAGCTTGGAGTAAGAATTTCTTTTGCAACAGTTTCTCCCTCAGAAAATCTTGTTTACTTTCTTCAGTTCAATGTAATGAAATAAAAAGGCTGATTCTTCAAAAGCTATGAAAGGAAAAAATGCCAGCAGAGTGACAAAGAATACATAAAGCCAAACTAAGCAAAAAGGTCAGGTTTCTCTCCTCCTCTTTCTTTCTCTCCATCATTTTGGTATAAGGCTGAAGCAAAAAAATTTAACGGCATTTGCTATAAAGTTTTGTCTATAGATTAGGGAATCCTTGCCATCAATCTGGAGAAATAGACGAACCACAGGAGAACTATAAAAGTGAGTAAAAAAACTGGCTAAACAGCAGGACTCAAAGGCTTGTGACAAGTGGCACAAAGCCCGGTGGGCAGCATTTACAAGAAACTGGTACTGGGACCAATTCTGTTTAACATTTCTATTCATTAAAATGGATCCCAGGTGATGGGATGAAGTGTGCTGTCAAAAAGTTTGGAGGCAATTAAAAAAATAAAATTAAGGGCTGCAGTGGATACACTGCAACACAGAGAAACCTTAGCAGGCTGGAGAAATGGGCTGACAGAAACCTTGTGAAATCCAGCAGAGGCAAATGCAAGTCTTACAGTGCTGTTTTGGGTAAGCTGGCATTAAAATAAAAAATAATAAATAAATAATTTTTTAAAAATAAAGAAAATAAAAAATTTTAAAAATAAATAAAATAAAATAAAATAAAATAAAATAAAGTAAAATAAAATAAAATAAAATAAAATACAAAAAAAAAAAACAACCCACAAAAATACAAAAGGTACTTGCAGCCTGGAACAAATCCAGTTTGTTCCAGGCACCAAGACAATCAGGAGGCCAAACGACATTGAACAAGAGGCTAAGACAATAGGGTTTGTTTGGTCTTAAGCATGGAAGAATGGAGGCAATTCCTGCCTTCTTCAATTACCTCCCCAAAGGATATAAAGAAGATGAAGCCACACTTTTCTGGACCTCTGCAGTGACAGAATAAGAGGCAATGGACATGAGATCATATGCAGAACATTTTGCATAGATATAAGGGAGAAAAATAAACCAAAAGGCAGGTCAAACTGGAAACTGGAACAATATTTGGAAACATACTTAGCTACATATGGAGAAAAGAAGCAGACAAAGCCCAAAACAGGTCTAGCTGGACTCAATATGAGCAGGAAGACTAGATTATTTCTCTTCAACACTCTATTACCTTATTCTGAATTAGTGATTAAAATTAATTTCTAATGATCTCAAATCATTAATTGTATAAAGAAATGCTAGAAAATACCTAAAGAAGAAAAATAAAATAGAAGCAAAACTTGTTCAACTCATGCAACCTTCCTTCTACAAAGAAAATTGTCAATCAGGAAAAAAAAAGGCATCTCTTTCCTACTAAAAGTTATTTGGTGAAATGAACATCTTTCCCAGTTTCATTGGGTTAGTCTGACTTTATAATAGGATATATGTTTGGAAAACATTCTTAGAGGTCACAGAAACAATCCACTTACTCCAAAGCAGAATCAATTTTAGCCAGGTTATTCCTGACAAATGTTCATCTAACTGTTCTTTAAAATCTGCAGTGTCAGGCTTTCATTTCTTTCTCACAACAATGAATTCTTTTGCTCAGCTAGCTTGAATCTTTTAGAAAAAAAAGACAATCTACCTTGCTGTATTTTAAGCTTATGAGTGTATTGCTGCTTTACTCACAGTAAACACAAAAAGTTCATTCTCTTCTTTTAAACTACGCATTTTTATATGTTTTAACACCATTATCATTTCTCCTTTTAGTCTTCATTATTCTAAACTACAGAATTTTCTCTGGCCTCTCCTCTTACATTGTTTTAGAATGTCTAATCCTGTTCATTTTCTTGGTATTCAGTCATAATGCATCCCCTAAAGTTCTGTTGGGATGCTGGGAAAGGTCTGCTTATTTGGCTCCACAAACTAATGAAAATATCTGCCCCTTTGACTAAAAATCAGACGTTTGCTCAAGATCCTGTGGAGTGGAATTTGTTTTACATTACTGCAAAGAGAGTTCACTGTGATGAAGAGCTATGGGGAGATCCAACACTGAATGACCACAGCCATTCTCAGCTCCTCTGCTCAGAACAAATGTAAACTCTGCTTGTGCAGTGTTCCATGGCAAACTCATTAAGAAACATTGTTACTGGAAAGATCCTCCACTCTGAGAAATGTCTGTGTATCCGAGCCAGAATCTGGCAGTAAAAACACTAGCACAGATATCAATATTTTTTTAAATACACATTTTTAAGACCACTTTACAACACTAAAAACGTCCTTGTAAAAAAAAGTTCTCCTTGTAATGCTTAATATATTAACATCTTACCTCATACAGTTATTTTCTAATTATTACAGAGCTGAACAGGCATCATGTAGAGGTTAGCAAAGATAAGACATACTTCTTTTTAAGTGTATCCTATTTCAGAAAACTTGGAATCAAAGCAAGGCCAAACACAAAACTTTCTTCAGAGTATACTGCATTTTGATCAATATTATATTAATAATTTTGTTTTAAAACAAGTAGCATCCAAGAGGAATGACATTTGAACTCCAAGCTTGCTACTTCTACACCCTGTATAAAATAGATATTACTTCTCTTGATGACAAGAGAACCAGAAAGGCAAACACAGCAGTGGTACTACAGCATTCTTACTCCAGACTCACAGCCACAGCACACAAGCTGGACCAATAAAAGCAAACCACACAAAAGAAATAATTTGTAAAACCTCCTAGCCAATTCTAGAGGTCCTTTTAAGTATAAAGTCTCGCATTAAGTAGAATCTGAACTTCAGCTCCCCATTAGTTAAATCATACCACTTGGTTGTCTCATGAAGATATGGAGATAAACACCTAAATACCTCAATTTTCAAAGTGATGGGAGATGGATAAGTTCCTTCACTAAAACAAGAACACTTAGATACAACAAATGCTGTTGTATCTAAGAACTTCAAGGAATGCAAATATCAAAAATCAAAATCTAAAAATCTAAAAATCTAAAAATCTAAAAATCAAGTCTGCATCATTTGGGAAATGACATTATACATGGCTAAAACACTTCACATTTTGAACAGCTATGAAGTTGCATGTAGACAGTATGAGCAGAAAAAGTCCTTTTACTTTATTTCCTCTCATCTAATGTGTACTCAGAACACACCTTCCTGCGCAGCTGGAGGCTTTGTTACACACAGGACACTGCTTAGCGTAGCCAGTGTTTATTGAATAACTTTTATTTTTTTAAAGATGATTTTGGAAAATTTCCCAGAAAATACATCTGCCCCTAATACTTGCACCATGGACGGTAAGACCAGCCAGGAAGGTAGTGAGGACAACTGCATTTATTAGCAATGAATAAACTGATCAATCTTTTTCTGGATTAACAGTGGGAGATCCCAGACACACCAAGAAGTATCTGTCTGCTGACTGACACGTACAAGCTGGCACACTTTTGTGTCAAAAATGTACACAGCTGCATGCACACTGAAGCTGTTCCATCCATAAAGCACAATTGCCAGCTGCTTGTCTTCAGAAATGGGTCATAAGAGAGGGTCTCAACAACAAAACAACTGCAGAGTGCAGTTAAAGAATATTTTTCATCCCCTTAAGCGTCTGTCTTTCTAAACTCTCCTGCATTTGCCATCATTTTCCCCTCCATCATGTTTTGGAAGAAGGACAGATGACCTACTAAGAAAAACCGAGATATATATTTCTTAAAGTCTTTATTGAGTTACCAAACCTGAACTACACATTTTTAGGTACCAAGCGTAGACTGATTTAACCTGATTGTCAGTCATTACTAGCAGATGTCTGGACAAATTGCTTAGTGTGTTTTAGTTCCAGGTTGTCTCCAAACACTCTGACTAATAGCTGGTAGAAGAGAACATAATCCAAAGCTATGATGAATTATATTTATCCATACAGCATTATCAGCCATCACCTGCCAATATGAAGGGAGCTTTATTTTAAGATCTTCTAACCTGCCTGTCCAAACTCTCTCAAATCATCTTGGCCATCACAATGAACTTTACTCGAGGCATCAGTCTCAGCTTATGGAGTAGAACTAAACGCCAGAGTGAATCAAAACTTGGGTAGACTGGTGTTGGGCTTGCTTGGTTAAAAATAGTCACAACTGACAACAAAAGACATATCAAAGGGGTCAAACAACACATCAAAGGGGTTTTTTCTAAATATACAGTAAAGGGTGCAAACTGATGTGAGGAAAACTATTGGGCAATTTAGATGAGGAAAGGAGTTCAACAGCTGTTCCTACAGATTCCCACACAGAGACAGGTTGTGCCAGTCAACACAGTGTCAATATTTAACTAATGCATTATCACTTTTTATTATTATTTATCAGTCAAGTAAGCACCTAGCTAAAAAAAAATGTGAAGGCATCTTCAACTTTTTTTTAAAGTCAGATTCACCAAGTGATCATAGAGAAGCAAGAATCTGATTTCTGTTTTAGACAAAACCTGAAATCGCACATACACATTTGCAAGTACCAAGTGCTCTAACATTCTTGCCAGAATTATACCCATGGTGAAGACAAGGAGTGTCTTCTTTGAAGAAACAGCTGAGTGCTCTTCAAAGCTCCAGCATTCTTTTTTGTGCCAAGAGTGCTGCATAGTTTTTGCAGCCCTTCTCTCTCTGAACAAACAAGTACCACGTTAAGTTGTGTCACTGGTGTGGCCCCAGCACCATCAGTGTGCCAGCTAATGCTTGCTGTTGCAGTCACCCAGATTCCTTTTGGATTTCCCCTTCCTGCTGTCATTCTCATGGCCTGAGATAAATATACACGCACACATATCTTTCATACTTTTTTTTTACGTCTTCAACTCTGCTGTTTCTTCTTTTAAACACTCATAGTTCATGCAGGCAAATGCAAGATTTCACTTACAGACTGCTACAACATCTCAAATGTGCTGTCAGGTTAATTTCTGAAAAAACATACTGTCTGCATCTTTGCTTTACCCCAGAATTCAAGATATCAGCAAATGGTGAGAATACAGAAATAGGTCATAGGTCTGCTTCAATCTGAAAATCTCATTTTTCTAAAGTAAAATAACTAATCAAGAAAAAAGAGGGAATACTCAAAGGCCCAGAAACAGTGGAATTCTGTCAGAGTAGCAGTCTTTTCTCTTTCCTTAACAAAACAAACAGGATCACAACACAAATGCTCTGAAACTGGAAGACAGAGCTTTTTGAGTGCTTATGCAGCCCCAGGAACCTTCAAAAATGTACTAAACAAAACACATCTTAGCACTCACAGCAAATTAATTACAAACTTTTTATCCCAGAATAATAAATAAAATCTTATATTTACAATGCAAAGCCAAGTCAAATATGCAGCAGCATCACTGTCATGTACATCTCTCTGCCCAAACATGAAGTAATAAAAATCCCACATGTCCAGTGATTTCCACAGCCTTTTTAAGTGAGAATTAAAATAGCCCATACATCACTAATTATTACATAACTTTAATAAATTAGAACTTACCTAGTTTAACATTTAAGCTTTACAGAACATGATACTAAATGATAAAATGAATGCCAAGTTCAATTAGTACATTTTAAAGTAATTTAAATGCATTTACCTGTAAAGTAGGTATTGGTGGGGAGAGTGGAACTCGCAAATCTGTAATATCCATTTCCTGGGAAACGGATCCCTTTTGTTACTTCTATATTCATTGCAGCTAAAGATGAATCCATCCTTTCCACCTGGTAGATGGGAGAAGGCCCATTAAGCTCTTCAGGTTCATCCCAAATTATCTTTATTGTTGTGCTGTTTATGCCTTCAACACGAGGGGCACTAAGTTTTCTTGGAGCTGTGGACAAAAAAAGTTATCTAGGTATCACTATCCATAACACTTGGGGAATTATTTTTTGCACATAACAATCTTTGCAAAACATCCTGTTTAATTTCTGATCTTAAGAATAAACACAGATATCCAAAGAAGCTTAATTAGGAGAGGAAAAAACCCTCAAAAAACATTCTTAATCTTTATGAGACACTTTCAGTTGCACAAGAAATACTTTGTTTATTCAGGCCTTAGACATATGTCTCTATAATTATATCTAAAATATTTTTGTTCGTAATCTTTGAGAATATTAATCAACATCTTCATAAAAAGTATATTTGGATTCCTTCCTTCCTTGATGGTCCCCACATGTCAAACTTCCTGTAAATGTGTATCTGTATGACTTTCACAAGGGGACGTGAGCGAACAACCAAAGGAAAATTTGAGCAGTCATAACTCTTGTTACATCTCAGCGTGGTACATGACAACAGGGGTCTCTTGTCACTGGACTTACCCTCACCAAGAGGAGCAGAACAGCTCTCTCTCCACAGCCCTGCAGACCCTTCAAGTTGTTCTCATGATGTGCACACCAGACAGTAGCTTGTCTTCAGATAATGGCTCACATCAAGAAAACTACCCTCTCTAATTTTTCTCCACCAATTCTGGTGCACACCAGGACTCCAAACAAGACTGCTTCCACAAAGGTAGCAGCATAAGATAGTTTTACATTATGGGATGATCCTCCTACTGTTAAACCCAATACTGTGATATTCTTTTAAACACTCTGATAGCATTGGCTACTCTACAGCTGAGTTATTAACTACAATTATTCAATTTTTTAATAAAAGGATGTACAGTAAGCCACTGGAGGGCAGCATGACGTGTTTGGATAATGACGGTCCTACAGGTGGAAAGAAATGGACCATCCCTGAAACAACAGAAGGCGTCACCTGGAGAAGTATGAGAACACTTTCCTATGTACAGAATCTATTTACATCTTATCCTGCTTTTTTCTCACCCTTCTTTCCCCAGTAATGAGAAGGATTTAACAACAGGAACAACTTCACTTGTGCCCAGGAAGTGAAATACAATGACAACTTGTAAAAATTACTTGTTCCCATAATGACACAGTAAAGCACAATAAACGCCTTTCAAGAACAATAAAACCTGAATTAAAATATGGGCTTCAAAATCTGACACATTACTTCACAGCCCAGCATTGTACATAGCATGAGTTCTTTAGAGAAGGAGAGATTGCTTCATTTAAAATTAATTAATAACATCTTTTTAAACATTCCTGCATTTCCAAGATCATTAACACATTTTTCATTTTTCCTATTTGCCAGTAGTATATTACTTATTTATTTTTTCTTTTTCTTTGTCCCCCACGCCCCATAACTTGACAGATAGTCTTCTTGGAGAAAGCAAGGAGTGGGGGAACTGGGAAACTGCCAAAGGCACTATGTGCTGTAAATTCCTGCTTAGGTATCATTTATGACTTCACAATCTAATTAGTATTTCACACGATGGTAGAAATTTACAATGTCAAAATTGAAGTAATGCAGTGTGAGGTCATAAGCTTGCCTGCATAAGCAGGGCAGAGCACTAATGAATTGTGGTATTAATGCACAAGTTTAAATAGAAAACATGGCTTAACAATCAAAACTTCATCTCTGAGGGAACCAGCCTACGTCAGCATTTTAAATGCAAACCGAAGAGGTTGAGCCCTCCAGTTCAGATTACTGATGGCAAAACAGAAATGCTAAAATTCATTATTTTTAAAATGCATACAGCTGACTAGCATTCATGACAATAACTACATCTTCCTTTAAAGTCTAGTATTAATAAATGGCAGTTACTTGGACCATAATTATGGCATCTCTGATACCCAAACCTGAAGCTTTTATGGGGCTTATGCAATTAACTACTTAAATGCATCGTAACACTTGCTTCTCTGACAGGGGAGTATTGATTTTTTAATCATTTTCCAGTCTCCTCTAGCACAAATAAATGTACTACAGTTACAGTTAATGCACTGTGTACACGCATTAAACACTGGCATGACACAATTTATTATTTTGTGATATATGGAACACAAGACTACCCTTTCAGAAAGTAACATCCTTGCTATAGCACTAGTATTTAAACTACAGTCTCCCCGATGCTTGAGAATTCTTGTGCATCAAGACAACACATCAGCACATCAAAACTGTACATAATAGGTTACATAAGTATTTAAAAACAAAAATAACAAAAAAATCCAAACAAAAAAACCAACTGCACACAAAAACAGAAGGTCTTGAAATAAATCTGTAGCACTAGCCCAGCAGGGTACTAAATGCTGAAATTAAAAATATTCAACATTAAAAGATTCAGTATGTATTTTCCTAAAGGTGTCACTGTGGTACCTGTAGCTACTTTCTGAAAGATGAATGGATTATAATTTTACCTATTTAATTTTTTTTAGTCACGTTCTGTTAAGACACATCTGTCAAAATAATGAGCATACTGCATTTTAGTGGATTCAAAGTCACATTTTTGTGTATTTTAATTATGTAGTTTTAATGTCCTGCTATATATTACATATTTAATATATTATAAGGCTAAAACAGTATTTAAAAGCCCATGATAGCTGCATGCCATTGTGTAGCAGAGGGCACAGAAAAGACCAATAAAGACAGATGGTCCATACAGCTTATGTTGAAGTCATATATCTAAATATAGATGTTGCTACACAGGTCATTACAAACAAGCCTTTCCCATGTGTTTATGCACACACGTGTACACAAAAATGAAGTTGGTAAGTAAAGAGCAGTTAATTTTGTTTTGTTTGAAATAATATCATTTTAGTTTTAGGCTCGAAGACAGATGCCAGCATTTCGCTCTGAACAGATGGTAATTCCATCTAATAGTGCATCTCTGTATTAGTAAGGTCTGTTGTGTATACAAACAGTAATAAACACTAGGTAAGGATCAAAATAAATTTTAATTGTTGACATTAAATTCTGGCAGCCATGGTTCTAAGGATACAATACTCCTTTCTCAAGTCTGTCAGGTTTACTAATACAACTGCTAAAGCTTTTCCCTACTCTGCCAGATTCTTGTCCCAGGAATAACATATTTACACTGTGGCTAAATTTTACAGGCTTACATATGTTTGAGTAACTTCTGCTAAGCTTACTGTAGGTAGGTATTTGTGTACTCTTCCACCAAAATCCTGAAGTAGACACTGAAAGGTTCAGGAAGGTAAATCAACAAAAAGTCTACCATTTTTAACTGTTGAATCCCAAATGCATACATACAAAATAAAAGAGAAAAAATGCCAAATTCAAGGAAAAAAGTTACAGAAAATATCTTTTTCTTCTCATACTGGAGTTTACCTTGCATGTAAAACTGCACACCTCACTATGGGTCATGCATTTCATTTTTGATTCCAGTAATTAGTCCAGAGGACCTTGAGTTTGCCATTGCATTTCAGGTATGTTCTCCTTTTCTGGACTCACAATGGTATCAGTCATTTCAACAACAAATGAGTCAAACAATAATACCTACATCTTCCGACAATATTTTGAGTAATAGGAAATTCTTTAGAGTCCATTTTGGGCTCCTTCCCAAAATAAAAGAACAAAACCCATGCACAGCAGACATCAAAAGAAAATTTAGTAACATGGATATGTTGCAATCATATTTCTTTTAAAAAAGATGTAATCCACTGTATTTTTTGAAAATCATGAAAAATATATTGCTTCCACCATATGGGACAACCAACGACTCACCAACCGATTTAAGATGCAGCATATTGAGCTGACCATATGTTACAGTGCTGTTGAATGGCTGAGTGATTCATGCCCGTCACATTCTAGTATATCAATTAAAGCTCCTTGAAGTCTGCATGATTTGTGTCTCTGTTATTAAACCCTGCTAATTCATCCCACTTACACATCTGTTATAAATCTCTAGGAGTGCTGCATGATTCATGGCAATCTGTGAGCATGGTACAGCAAATTCTTCTCCTTGTAATTAACAGTAAATTGTTTTACTGCCATGCAATGAATTTTTCAGTTATATTGCAAATGAACTCCTAAATGCACGGTTCTTTCCTAAGAACTGACTTATATTATTAGGCAATTAAAAAGTATTGCTTTGAACCAAAAGCTTTTAATCAAGAGGAATGCAACTTAAACATAGCTTTAAAATATTGCAAATTTGACAGAGAGGAAAAAGAATAAACTGAGCTGTTTTGAGCTATTTTATGGCATAATATGTGGTTGGTGAGGAAGAAGAAACAAATAACTTTTAATTCCCTACTGATTCCCTGAAACTCAAAGAGCAGTTTAACTACAGCTTGAACACTTGGCAAGACAAGTTTGAGCAGATTCTATTTATCTCAGAAGTTACTTAAGTCATCTGTCATTAGGAAATTTCTCAGATTACTTTACACTTTTCTAATTGTAAAACAGCATCTTTATTCTTGGAATAAATAATTGGATAATTAGCCAAGCTGAATCATCAGAGGATTCCAGTGCTGCTCAAGTGTTCTTGTCAAAGGTGAAGCAAATTCATTTCAGCTTTGCCTCTGTAGCTTTCTGAAGAGGCTTTGATTTTTTTTCCTGCTACATTCTTGGCAGCAGCCTCAAATTCATGAGTCCATACATCAAGTCAGTAGTTTAACAACAAATGAAATTAAATTCAAAGAAGGGAAACTAATTGAAGGACAGCAACAAAAGTGTTTGGTAATGTGCTTTTTAATATGGCATGCCACATTTGCATGATAATTTTTCCTTTTTAGCATGGAGCAGAAAGTGACTAGCTTAATGAGGGATTATTCAAGACAGGAATGAACAAAATGCATTCATAACTAAGAACAAAGATTGTATTATGAAACGGAAACAGGCAACTGCCGAGAAGTAACTGGATGATTGGTTTATGCATTATGAATAAAAAGGTAGAAAAATATTTATATTAGTATTCACTAATGACTATATATACAAGATTGTTGTAATTAAAATTATAAATTAACATATTAAGAGTGCTTGTTTAATCACTTTGGGTCCTATTCACAATGAAGAGACTTATGTACATGCATGCAAAACAATCTGTGTTTCCAGGCCAGCAGCAAATGGCCCTCGTATTTCTTTTCTGTAACAAAGGAAACTATACATTTCTTACTACCTGATTAATGGGTACTGGTGATTTTAAAATTGAGGCATAGCCTTTTGTAGAAAAGCCATTTATGACAGACATTAACAAATGAGGCTTTTGAAAAGGGTCTGCACCGGACCTTATCCATGAATGGAAAAAATGGGAAAAAATGGACAAATAACTCAGATTAAAAGGGTAATCAAAAATAAAACAACACGGAGTGTAAGACAGCCCAGAATCACCCCAGCAAACCCAGAGGCAACTCCAAAGCCCCAAATACAACCGGTTGAGAAGTCTGCCAAGAAGCCAGATGCAGCTGGTGCTGGAAGAATTTCTCCCACAAATTAGCTTCTGAACCTTGTAATTGCCATCAAAAGCAAAAGATCAGGAATACAATGTGCTGGGTAAATGGCAGCAATCACAAATCAAATACTTTGCTATGTCTTAAAAAGTGCTTTTTAAATGAATTTTTTTTTAAATTAAGGGCAAAGGAAAGGCAAACTTAATTACAAGAAGTAAGCTTAGTCACACAGCAGCTCATGAAACACAGCTGTATAGATTGTTTAAGGCAACCTCTGACTATTTGATTTGAGATTAGTAGCGTAAGCAATTGTACTGGTCCAAGCATTCACATGACTAATTTCATCCTGCTGAAATGATAGAAAATTATAGGAATAAAATGGCATTTCTCTGCCTCTGAAAAATTTTGAAAACATGCATGTTTTGCGTCGGTAATTCCTAATTTCATGCAGACACATTGTAACAAAAATTAACTTTCAAAGGATCAGGTCTCTCACTGGTACCAGCTAGTTAAGTTCTATAGGTACCATTTCAGAATCCTGAAATGAGAGAAAACCATGCAACAAAACCTGCTTTAGAAATTAAAAAAAAGAAAAAAGAAAAGGCCTAAGACATAGTAAAAACAACAGACTGAATGCCATTCTCAAAAATAAATAGGAATTTGAACATGGCAGAACCCAGAGAGAAGAATAAAGGAAAACTTTGCTCTATGTATTGAGTTGAAAAATGTGTAATTATTGTCTAATACTGCTCTCAGTTACATATATGCAGATCCACTTGCCAATCCTGTGATAGCACAGACTAAGGCAAAGTTCAAACTGGATTTCAAATTTTCAAATAAAATTTCAACAATGAACTTTTCCTCATCTATGAGCCAAGGATTTCAATAGCATGAGTAGAATATTGCAGTGCATAAAAGTGTTTCAAATTCCACAAGGATTGTGGAAGCTGCAGCTGCTTCATTTATGATTTAAAAGATGGATTAAGAAGTATGAAACACTTAACTGCATATATAAAAGTCTGCTATGTATGTATTTATATCAGTACAGATCAAATTTAGGTTCTCTTTCAGTCCAGTCACCTTCTCTTTGAAGGTAACAGGGATGGGTAATTCTCTTCTATTACCTTCCTACACTTATTTTGATCTTTCATCCCAATACTGCATTTATGCTAACACTGATGTTCCAACAATTTTTACCATTCTTGGAGCACCAGGCATAACTGCTCTTTTATTTAGCTCACCCCCCTGGCTTCATTTGCATTTGTAACACTCAGCCTTTTTATAAAATAACTCCATTCCTAGCAAACTTTGTTTTCTCACACTCTCCCCTCCCATTCTTCTGATTTGTCTTCTTTATTACCATTTACAGACATTGTGGGTATATGGATTGGAGGAGGAATTATTTTGCCAGTCTGACAGACACAAGGACATATAGACAATTTGAGTTTCTTTCACTCTACTCCTGCAAAGCTACACATGAGATATTCCCAGTAAAGATGCCTAATTGAACCAAGTTAGAATTAATCCATTCATTAAGTTTGCTTCTGGATTTTACCCAGTCACAGTCCAAGAGACTTCAGTAGACTTTTCCTGATGCTTCAGCCCTCTTGGGTGCTATCCTTAAATTCTGCTCCTGTGTGAAGTAGTCTCTTTTCTTTATCATTTCAATCCTATCTCAAAACACCTTACTTTTCTTCCTCAATAATTTTGTTTCTAGGTATTTCTTGCCCTGTCTCTCCCTTTGTTTTCCTTTTCTGTCCGACAATGTATTAAGGAAAAAAGCCCCACCAAACTAAAAAAGAAAAAAAAAAAACATAAGTCATCAGAGAAAGAGATTAGCTTTAAAAAAGTATTTTTTTTATAACTAGACTTCAAATTACCCTAATGGATCTGAACAAAGCTTAAAAATTACTTGACACTTCTAGTGGCAAATTTTAGAAGCCATTGGCAATTTCAAAAGAACCCCCTTCCTAATACACATCTGTTGGACATGCCAAAATCACAGCCATCAAGATACCCATTGATTGAAATGTTGCATGTGATAAACCTAGAACATGCCATACATAAAGGTGAGTGGATATGGTTTTCCATTATCCTTCTGCTCCCCCTCCTGAGGATCAGAGGAGAAGAATTAGTCCAATTTAGTATAACTTCTAGCCTGACTTGAAACACAATTGAAAGCTCCTGGATTTTGTTACGATGCAAGGGGACCATCATGCTGGAACACATTTCAGGCAAGACTTCCTCCAAAAGGCTGCCTTTGCCAGGGCATGGAGGGGGACTGGCATCCAGCCAGGTATGCTGTCTCTTTGCCAGGGAGACATTCCTCCATAAAAAAGAACTCCCCAACAGTCCTAGAAAGACAATTTTAATTTCATTTTGCACATCTCAATGACAAAAAAAGAAAGGATAGAAATGGACTAAGACTTGATTATCTAGTTTTACAAATGCCAGGGATTGGTTTTCCCAATTCCGTTTCAAGTTTTAACTCCCTTTGATTGCTATCACATAAGTAGTGCTTCTTTTAAATTGTCTTTGGAAACACAGTTTTACAGAACCTCATGGAAGGAAACGTGCACACACACAAAAAGAAAAGAAAAAAAAACCAAATCTCACACCAACAACCACAAAAACCACACACAAAAAAACCCCTGCATGGATAGGATGAAATAAATATCTCCAGGAGAAAAACAAAAAATGTGACTTGTGGAAGACACATGCAAATTGCATGCAAAATGTAAATTTTTCATTTTTCAGTTTGCCAAAATTTAACACATTGCAATAACATGCTTTAAATGCAAAATAAAAAGAACACAATACAGCACTGATTCTTTTCTTTCAAGGCTTACAACAATAAACAAGAAAAGGCTTCACCACAAAACAGCTAATAAATGGGGACATGCCTGTTATGCTATTTTGTATTCTCCTGTCTTCTCTAATGTGATAGGTCTCTGAGTATTAACACAACCAGGGAGGAGATGGTCATAAACAAGCTGTCAAGCATACCTAAGCTATTGTTCCTGAATTGTTTAATAAATGTATAAATGCAAAGTTGGATCATTTGTAGTAATAAGGTGTGCTGTTTAGACAATATTTGTTTCCATGGTTATCAGCATAGACTGGAACATTGTTCCTCATGGCTGTGTGGAATAGGATAAAGTCATACTTATACAAGTAGGAGGCTCTGTATAAGAGAAGAGCCTTCCACTTGAAAAAAAAATGGAAAGGCAATGAAACAAATAGACATGAAGAACTGAGGACAGACTAGAGGCAATATCCCAACACCTTAAATATCACTTCAGCAGAAAATTCCCAATATGTGAGACAAAATTACATGAGAGAGGTAATTGCAAAGATCATCATCACAACATCCATATGACAACACTAATTGCTTAACGTTTTTAGTTCTACTTGTTTAACATTTTTAGTTAAGCATTTTAGCTAATATTGTGACATTAACTAACGTGTTTTAAATGCCTGTACAAAAGGAAACCACAATGTTAAGTGGTCAGCTCTCTTCAGTATGTCACATATCGTGGGTTTGAGCTGGTATTTATAGTATTAAAGAACCATACTGACTACCTCATTCCATGAATAAAGAGACTTGTAAAGCTGATATTCCTAAAAACTTCTCAAAACCCTCTTGAACCCCTGTTGTCCAAGAAGTGAGTTTAGGCCAGTCCTTTATTCAAAGGAAATGCAGGCTTTCTCCATCTCTGTTCTGGACTGATATGTATTTTCCCCTAAATTTGTAGGCAGTACCTTTGAAATCCATGACAATGGTACTGAAATTAACTTGAAGACTGAAAATGCATTAAGGTGCACAGGAACACATATGCAGTTTCTTTAGCACTGTTCCCATATATATGTAGATACATACCTAGAAAGCAAAATCTCAAATCTCAGAGGCTAAATAAACAAACATTTTCAAAAAAGCAGACCCAAAGCACCTATGTTGCTTCTGACAAGACACTATGTACTTATGTTACTCTTAACACATACAACTGATCCTGCATATGTTAAGAAAGGCTGGAACATTTTACATTTCTTGTTATGCAAACACACTCTGAAAAACCCCCAACAACAAATTAACAACTTCTTAGCATCCTGAATGAATGAGTGGATGCACACACATTTACGTGCCTTCACTGTTTAAACAAACATGAATAAAAACCACACATATCATAACTTGCAACTGAGAGGGCAGTACACAAATCCTACTGCCATAGTAGAGTATCTTAAACCTCCACTGAAAACATTTTGGGTTTAATCTGTCCAAACAAACAAATAATAATTAAGCAAGTCACTTTGTATTAATACAACACCTACCCCTGCCACTGCGCATCAAACTAGGACCATCATCACGGCATTCATTAGTAAACCATGTGTCAGCTTTGCACTTTGCTACAGATTGTTTCCTTACCAGCTGCCAAGGTTTGCCCCATGCCTGGCTCACTGGTTACACAACCAATTTGATTGCAGAGAGTAACAGTGAAGTTGTACATCCTGTAAGGTTTTAATCCCGTTGCTATGTAGGAGAGCTCGTGAGCCTCAGCTATATGCAAAACCTGCAAAGCAAACAGATTGGAAGACAACAGTTGGTTAATAATATTTTCATTCCTGTCATTTGATGATATGATCACTAATAAGAAACTTGTCTCTGAACTTGCAGGCTCCTTCACTCAGACGTGAGAAAGCCTGAATAGACCAACTGAGGGAGAGGATTATTTTGGAGAGTCTGAACAAGCTGGGATTTAGGTGATAATACTTCCCATCACACTGTTTTATGAGGTAATAAGCCAGTTCCTGAGTGGATAAATGAAGAAACAAAGTTATTGCCTCATAAAACTGTGTGGTGGTGCAGTTATCACTACAAACAGTGCAGCGACAATTGAGATGACGAAAATGACACTATTAAGTTGTGAAATCTGACCACCATTGAAGGAGTGACATGATTAGCAGGCATTAGGAGGGAGGAGGATAACAAATACCTACAAACACTTGCATCTGCTTTACTTTAACATCAGTATAAGCTATCAATGGGAGAGGAACTGAATAAACTGCAGCATTTTAGATATCTTTGTTTTCAGATATATTTTCGCATGAAGAATCCTGCAAGCCAGTGACCAGAAGCAATTGGCATTTATGTATTGTTATAACAGCCTCGAGAACAGTAGTATCCCCAGCTGATAAGCAAATAAACTGAGGCCCATCTGTGGTAATACCAAGGACAAAATCAGCTCTGAATGAGAAATACAGTATGAGAGCACCAGATCCACTCCCAAATTCTGATTATGTATCATGTTTCTGTTCGTTCCTCAGCTTTCAGCTTACAACTAATGCCATGATATGTTTGCCAAACCCAGTCACTCAAACATTACAACAGTATTTTAAATTCACATATTTTGACTTTTTAAATCTGTTTCTTTCCAGTATTTTAGGTTTCCCCACTTCAAAAACTCATCCAGACAAGTACCTTTTTAAGGAAAATGTAGATACCTACAATACAATATGGCTTTAAGCATATTAGCAAGTACAGCAACAATATAGAACCAGTATATACAAATATCAGGATAATTTAAATTTTGTTGCACAAGCTCATCTCTCCTAAGTTTGAATCTCAACTGCTACTGAACACAAGTCAGATCAGAAAGACAGCTTAAAATGCAGATGTAGTACATAGCATTGCATCAAACCTGTAGGTGATCAGAGAACACACAGGAAACCAGGGAAAAATTCATCACAACACCTCAAAGGACATCAGGTTTTATCAATTTTATTATTAACAGTTAGGAAAGACTTAATGTAACTAACAATAATACCTGGGAAAATGGTGGCAAAGACCTTTGTTCATTCATCAAACTAATGCTGAACCCCATCACTTCTCCTCTTGATATATCATCTTCAGGTTTTTCCCATGACACATTAAGGGAATATGGGGAAAGAGGGAATACTGATGGAGATGGCATGAACTCTGGAGCTGAAATAAAGTTAAATTAATAATATTAATAAAGTAAGTGAGCAATATGTATAATGCAAGCTTGCTCATTGTACTTGCAAAACATCATTTCAGACAATCATTTCTTTTCCCTTTCTAACCTTATTTTCAAGTCTAGCTGGAATTTTCACCTTATTTTCATAAGTACTTCACTCATCATTCTCCTGTTTTCTACTCTGGCTGTGAATGCAGATTAAAACTCTGCCTGCGCCTTCAAAGAAATACTAATCAACACTACAGTCCTATCCCCTGTAGCAGGTAGGAAAGTACATACAAATGAAAAGGCCTTGAAGAACTTCATGCGACATGGGAAAAAACTGATAAAAGCAAAAAGTGTTCAATACTTCAGCATCTTAAAAGCAATTCTGTTTGCTAGGCCAGTTTGAAATTAACATGTCTCTCACTTCTTACAAAACAGTTCCCCTGTCTTCCATAGTAAATCTGTTAAAGGATTGTTTGCACTGCAGTTAAATCCCCACCTGATTCCTCTGTAATAATAGGATACCAACTCACAGCACTTCTGCTACATACAAACAACTGCACTAATGGACCTCTTCCCAAATACAATTTAACACTTTTATAACGTATAATATTTAGGAACAGATAAGCAAAAAAGTCTCATTTTTGAAGGAGGAATTCGTTTAGCCTGCTGTTTTGCTGGAGCAAATGACTGAGGACATGATTTTCAAGTAAGCATCAAACAAAAGCATAAGTAACGTAAGAGAGATGTTTAATTGTTAACCATTGGCTTTATCAATCTGAAAACCATAGAATTCTACTGCAAGCATTGAAATAAATTGCTGATATTTGAAATAATATGTCATATGGCAAAGCCCTTTTGAAAATCTGAAAAGAAGGGTCATAATACAAGAGGCTGCAAACTGGTTACGCTTTGATAAAAAGGGGCCCTGTTATAACACTTGGCCTCTATTAAAGCCCATGAAGAGCTGTAAGGAGTTAAAGAGCACAGTTGGCTGTCTCAAATACAAAAGACTTAGCCATGAGATAAGCACAGAAGAAGTGACAGGATGGTGTTAACTCCAGGCCTGGGGCATGAGAGATCTGCTTTGCTCCTTCTGGTTAAAAGCATCCAGACAAAGATTCCCACTTCAGCAAACTGTGTGAAGAAGCAACTGCCCACACACATATCACTGGTCAAACAAAGATCACCCCAAGTATTGGGACAGATGGCTTTTGCAAACACCAACAATCACTGAAGCTACCCTGAATATGCTTCTCTGGATACCTCGAACCTGGACTGTAAGATAAGCTACCATAGCAAGAACTTGAGATAAGATAAAGATGGCACTATTGTCCAGATGTTATCTCAGACCCAGCCTGAGGTTAAAAAACCTTGGGAAGAAGGATGTGTCACTGATGTGGACACAAAGAATGCAAGGTTTATGGGCCACAACAAAAGCCAACTTGGCAACTGTGCTGAAATCAACTCTGACTGGGTGAAAGGTAAATCCATCAGGGGAGATCTTGACCACCGACTCACAGCCCATCAACCCAAGAACACCACTGACACCAAAAAAAAAGAGAAAGACTGAGACAAATTAGCATTAGAAGCAAGGGAATCCTCTAATCAATAGAATAAGAGAACTCTGCAGCCAATGAGAATTAGTTCCTTTATTTGCTAAAAAGAATAAATTGTGAAAAATTTTGAATGACCTCAGAATCACCACTGAGAAGACCAGAGTGAAGAAGGACCAACAGGACACTGCTGGATGCATGGGAGGTAACTATCTTCTGTTGATCACTCTCTCTCCCCACTGAGTTTTCTCTTTCTTTCTATCTCTACACCTCACATTTGCTGTTAAATAAAATCCATGTAATTGACTTTGGCATATGGTCTCATTTGAACCTAAATTTGGATAGAGGCATCTCTCACTAATGGGGTCTCGTCAGAAGTTTCAAGCACTATAGTCCTGAAAAGGGAACTCTTTCAAGGGTTTAATTCTTCAAATTAAAACACTGCTTGGTATATTTTGCAGTCTTGTAGTTTAAATATAGGGTTAATTGATATGAATTATTTTCTTCAACAACATGATATTATGTTGTGAAGAAAATTATTTTGCTTTTCATACTCAGTTCTGTAATCATCTGACCTATCTGTAATTAGTTAAAAATGGGAATTTATTCCTAGTTAACCATCATTAAACACTTCTATGGAAAATTAAGAATACATGTTGATCTACATTTTCCTTTCATTTCTGTCAAATAAATTCAAACCAGTACTTACCAGCCTCTCCTGTTCGTCCTGATACCCAATCTGAAGATATGCTACCTGCCATGTTTACTGCTAGCACATAAAATTCATACTCTGTGAATGGCTCCAGATCAATGACTGTGGTACTGGTCTGTGGTGGAGCCAAGGCATTTTCATTCTGAGATTCCACAATTGGCTGAGGACTGAGCCATCCACTGCTTTGGAAAATACGAATTTCAGGAGGAAGAAAGTTCCCAGCTGATTTTAATTTTTTCCTCATGTAAAGTTCATATCTTATAATTATACCTAGAGGAAAAGGCCAGGAAAAAAAAGTGAATTTAAATGATATCTGGAGTTCTACTAAAGTACCAATTTCTTTTTACTTTTCTTTTAAGATAAAGAGAAGATAACTTTTGAATGACATTTTAATTATTTTAATGCCAACATTTTAAAACATATTACTGGATAGGAGATACATGTACATCAGTTTTATGTCAATGCAAAATTATTATATAGACAGGAAAGCCTCACCACTCTGGAGTAAAAAAACCAATCAGTGTTGTGGTATGAACCAATACATTATTTAGGCTGGATGGTGAAAGTAGTTTAACTAGAAGATCTTAAGAAATCTTACCAGAGATTTCTTGTAAAGCCAAGAGATAACTGCCATAAAATTTATGCATTTGGGTCTGTATTCATGCACTAAACTGGAGAGGTTGCTTGGGAGAAAGAGCTTTCCTCTTTGTCTTTGGAGACACCAGGAAATCAGACCAGACATCGAGGCAAATATGAGAATATTGCTTAAATCTGCTTGTGCTGGCCATTAGATGCACATCATGCCTATGGACTATGAAAAGTGTATGACACAGGTTGAGATGCCAACAGTAAATATCATGACCTGCATTGTAGAAACTGCCCCTCTAAACACACAGTTATTCTTGTGTGGGCATTCTTCCAATCCAGTTTGGAAAGAGGTGGAAAATTAGATGCTCAAAGTGAAAGCCGAGCTCCCCAAAGACAGACACCCATTTTGTGAACAGATAAAAAATGCTTGTTTTCACATGCATAAATACTTGTGCATGTTAGTGCAAGTTCACAAAATTCCATTGCTCATATATTAAAAGATAGTTTTACCAACAAAATTAGTGGTATCACAGAAGTATCCTACAACAGCTGTGTTCTCAGTTTCAAAAACCTAAAATATTATTACACAAGTTAGACCAGCAACTCTTGGCAATCACCTAATCCCTAACAAAGTTATACTCGTAATAGAATTGGCTACTGCACATGACGGATGGTTTCAAAAACAGACTTCTCTGTTAATTCTTAGAATTTTTTCCATAACTGTTATCTGCTTATTTATCTTTTGTCAGGCAATACTACCACATCTGTCTGAACTAAGCAATCTGGCAAATTAGGAAAAAATTAATTTTACTGTAAAGGTTTGATTATAAATGTGATTTTTGCTGCAGCAGATGCCACTGAGTGCTAAATCCCGGACCAAACAGTCAGTGGATTTCTGGACACTGGAAGAATAAAACACAGACTCTGAGGATACACTTAATAGCATATAGGCAAATTAGGAAAATGTCTCACTTCATTTCTCAGTGCATGGTGCGTGGACAGGCATATTCTAATGAGATTTGGGAAAATGTTGCTTTTCCCTTGCAAAGACTTTGACTGACAAAAGTAAAGACAATATCCTACCATTTGGTTTCTCAGGTGGTGACCATTCCACAGCCAGTTCTGTAGAGCTGATGGTTTCCACGGTCGGTGGGCGTAGCCCTTCTGGAGGAGCCTGTGCAGTAACTACAGTTACTGGCTGGCTCTTTAAGCAGCCTCCACTAGTACAAGCTTGCACAGAAAAAACATACTTTGTAAATGGAATGAGATTCCAAATAATTGCTGAAGTCTTTAAGCCTTCATACTGACCACAAGGCTGCAGATCAACCGAGCTAGTACAAGTCAAAATGTATTTCTCTATGGGCCCAGAGTCATTGGAGACGCTTGTCCAGTAAAGTAAAACAGAGTGGTGACTAACAGGAAAGATAGGATTTAAATCCAAGCTTCCTACAGGTGTCCCAGATTTTGTTCTGTATGTCACTGAGTCACTTCTTGTAAAACCATGAACGTTGCTGGCTTGGATATAATAGGAGTAGAAGGTATATGGAGCTAACATGACATCGATGAAGGTCTGAATACCTGAAACAAACAGGTGAGAAGAAAACTGTATCAGTCTAACACATTAAAAATAACCTTAACTGCTATACCTAAATTCTGTCCAGCTCTAATCCAATACATATTTATGCCTGTCCACATGATTTTCTTGAGATTATAAGCATTGCAACTTCTCAGGTTTTTTTAGCACAGGAAAAAAAGGTCCCCTTTATCCTTTATAATCTTCCCCTGCACATTACCATCATTAGAGAAATTATTTTTCCACTGAACTTCTAGTTCCTGCTTTAATCATGAAAATTAATACAATTATCTTCTCATTCCTCTTTTTCTTCAAAATAATTATTTCAAATGTAAATCAGCATCAATATTAAGAATATAATTAAGGAAAAAAACCCCAAACCATTGTGCAAACTTTCAGACCTCTTTTTTTGATTAATTTGATGGCATAAGACCAAATATTTCAACTTTGTGTCCTTTCACTTCCTCATTTCTATAACAATGCTTAAAACCTCATTTGAAAAGCATTTGCTCTTGGATAAGAAGTGAAACAAAAGTGCAAATAATTATTAAAAAGGTATATACAAAGCTTGTATTTACCTTCCTCCCCCCTACTTGTCCCAGCAAATGGGTCCCTAGCCAGGTAATAATTGGCATAGACTCCATCATTCACAGAAGGCTGATCATATATATCTTTATTAAGAAACCCATTGCTCTTTTACAAACAGTTACAATACAGCTGGACCTAGTTGGTCCCCCAATCCAAACACCATCACCATTGGCTAATTAAGAAACCACCCATTGATAAACAAATCTCCATAACATATCCACATGTTCACAATACCAGGTGCAGCAAGTCAAGATTAAGAATTGTTTTTCATTCTTGTCTCTGATCTCCTCACAGACTTTTCCCAGCACTATGCCTGAGAAAGTTATCTGTTGCTCTCTGTGACCAGAGCGCTGCTGCCACACCTCTCGGGACCTGTTGTCTGTCTCTGCCCCAAGGTGCGTGGGATGGTTCTGAGCAGCTCGAGCTTTGAAGGAGGAGACTGGACTCTTCAGTTTTCAATCTTCAGATTGTTTATTATTTCTTATCTACAAAGTTTTTCTTTCTGCCCAGCCGAGATTTGAACTGCGGGGCAGCTAAAGGCTCTCTGAGCCCCTCCGAGGCGGTGTCGTCTTTCTATACTACAAACTACGTATATCGTATTTACTTTTATGTCCCAATCCCTATCACCTATGTTAGACAGCGCACTTCTCTACTCTAAACTAATCCCCAGGTGCGAACATCATCACAGAAAATGGATGACAAGAAGAAAGAAGAAGGATGAGACACGCCCTGATTCTTCCATCTTGTCCCCATTACCACCCTTTATACCAAAAACCCTAAAATCTACATTTTCACCCTGTAAATATATCATTCCTGCACCATTCAAACCTGAGTGCCTCTCATGCCCTCATGCACAGGTGGCACATCTCTAGATGGATCAAAGTCAAGGCACCAGGTGCTTCGGGCAACATTCCAGGTCTTCCGAGCCCCCCAAGAGGGTTCTCAGCAACTCTGGACATCCGGAGTGATGTGTGCTGAGTTCCCACACACACCTACTTTCCACTACTCTTAGTTAGTAGTTTTTTAGCATCTTTTTAGTGCCAATTGCCATTAATTTTTCCTGTGCATTCCCCAGAAGCAGTTACACATCTTAGTCATCACAGCACAGTATGAATTTATGTACAACCACAACACCCTACATTCTTTTGCCTTAAGAAATGGTTAACATTGACTAATACATTATGTGTCAGAGCACAGATATGCATAAACTTTTGCAAAGCAAATGAAGTGGCTGAAGCTATTTCTGCATTCTCTCTGTACATCCACACTGGCAAGCCAGCACTGCCTTGATTACAAATTTAAAAAGAGGATCATAAAACTCTTAATATTGCTAGATATTCAACCTTTGACATTGCAGCACAAAAGCAGCAGAGTCAGCCCAGTAACTGCCTACAGTACTTCAACTCCTTCTAGCAATCACAACATTATCACTGGAGTGCAGCAATAATGAGACCACGTTACAGCATCTTCAGACCTTGCAAACCATGGTACTTCAGGCAGGGCTGGGGAACAACTGCCAGCTGAAAATGGCTGCTGAGACCTCCTTGTGTGTTGGTAGTGAGCAGGCAGAAGATGCAGCAGGATCTCCCCCGGCACTTGGCACTGGTGAGGCCCTACCTCAAATCCTGTGCCCAGTCCTGGGCCCCCACTACAAGGAAGTCATTGAGGTGGTGGAGCATGTCAAGAGAAGGGCGGTGGAGCTGGTGAAGAGTCAGGAGCACAAGTCCTGTGAGGAGCTGCTGAGGGAGTTTGGGTTGCTCAGTCTGAAGAAAAGAAGACTCAGGAGAGACCTTATCCCTCTCTAAAACTTCCTGAAAGGAGGTTGTAGCCTGAGGGTCAGGCTCTTCTCTCAAGTAAGAGGATGACAGGAAACGACCTCAAATTGTGCTAGAGAAGGTTGGGTATTTGGTATAAAGAGATTACATATTAGGAAAAAATTATTTATGGTAAGGGTGGTCAGGCTTTGGCATGAGCTGTCTAGCAGTCTGGTAGACTAAAGATGTCTGGAAATATTCAAAAGAAAGATGTAGTACTTGAAGACATGGCTTAGAGGTGACATGGCAGTGCTGGGTTCATCATTTGACTTAATGATCTTAGAGGTCTTTTTCATCCTTAATGAGTTTATGATTTTGTATTTAGTTACATTTATAAGTAATTAGAAAAAAAACTTAATTTGGAGTTAAAATTGTTAGTAACTTTGAGGGGTTTTTTTCACATTTTAGAGCAAGTAGGTAATTTTATCCTCAAGACAAAGACTGTCTGGGAAAGCTGAGGCTGAGGTTTTCCAGAGCAGTTAAGAAAACACTGTTTTAATTGGGCATTCTGCAATACTATCATCCAGGTCACCAGGCTGATTATTATTAATTTTCCTTGGGAAGTTCAATTTTTTTATAAAGCCATAATTTAGTCATAAGATAATGTTAATCCAGTTGTACTCTCACCTCATAAGCATCACAAATTCCAAACTATACTAAGAAAAAAATAGCATTAGGAAACGTTCTGTCAGCATTACCAATGTATTTTTGTAATATCCAAACACCAGCAGATGATTTAATATCACTAATCAGGGGGATTTCCGGGAAATGTCAAAAATGCCTTTTGAAACTTTTAAGAAGATAATGTTTTGTTAAATTGAAACATGTTAATGTCTCATTATCCAGTTAAATACATCCACTATTTTTTTTTGCTTTCTGCAAAGTAGAAGGAAAGAAATGTAGGTAAAATAATGAAATAACATCCTCAACAATGCACTGTTTCAAGTACATTACTAAATAGATGTATAACAATGAAATATCATAGCTTTTCTTTTAAAATTCTTTTTTTTTTTACTGAAGTTAGGCCTTTAAACCAAATTAAGGTGTTGGAATATTCTCTATTAGTTTTCTACATTTTTTAATATTTCTTTCTCTCAATCACTTATTCTCGTGCTTACATGGGGTCACATACCTTTCCTCACAGTATGTACTGCAGAGTGCCCAAAGTCACAACATAAGCCACATAGTAATGAACTGTAACACTGCAGCATGAACCAAAACATAGAAATGTGAGGTGCATTCCAAAGGTTCTGGGCTTCCACTGAAAAACAGCTTTTTTTTTTCTCTCTCCCCTCCAGGGTACACACCAACAACTAGAGAGACTCAACTTCTGCAAAACATTAATGCTGCATTGGTAAGAAACTGCAACAAATTGAAGAACCTCCTAGAACAGAGGTCAAACCTTAGCAGCATTAAACCACACTCGTCCTCTTAAAAAACCACTTGTGTGCCATGTATACATATAAACAGTACCCAAATCCATCTCCTTTTCTTTGATAAGTGGATCAATATTAGCACAAAATGGCCTTTTCAGCTTGGACAGAGTGTCGAATCCTTTAGGACTGCCTTCTGAGGATCCCTTGGCAAGCCTCAACATGAGAGAAGTGGTGCTGCTAAAGACAAATCAGGAGCTACACTGATAGCTTAACAGAAGGTGCTAAAAGTTAGAGGCCACAAAAAGCTTTCCTATCTGTTAACAGTTTAAAACCAAGAAGATGAAAAAAGAAGTTTAAGCACATTATGGTCTCTTCTGTTCACTGTAATTCTTTATCTGTGACTTTGACTCATAGGTTTTGGCATCTGTGTATATTTTCAATAAATACTTCTGGAAAGTCAATTTTAAAGTTTTTCAGATTAAAAACTAAAATAGTTATCAGGTATTTTGGGTGATTCCATTTGCCAGATTTTAGACTAAGTTATTCATTCCTTTCAAGCAAAACTAGTAACAGAACAATAACTCATTAAAGGGAAACAGGATAATATATTCAAAACCACAGAGAATGATAATGACAAGAATGAGAAATAGCTAAGAAACACCACACATAGATATAGATATATACAGACAAATACAAAATCTTTGATGCAACCTTACTTACCATAAGGATGGTAGTCTTCAGTTGTATAAATTTCTTCCTCATCCCTATACAGCTGGTAAATAAGCCTGTTAGAATTTGGAGAGTCGGGGGAACTCCATGAAAGATTGATAGCAGAGGAATTGAGAACTTCTCCTGTAGGAGGAGGTTGCTGGAAAGGAGCTAAAACATACACAAAAACTGAGGATGTAAAAATCAAGGTAATCAATAATCACATAAATTTAGAGAAAAATGCAAAGAAACTGCTAAGCATTCTTCACCAAAAAACCCTTTGAGTAAATGTACAGTCACCAGGGCAAGACACCAATAGACTACACCAACCCATCCAAATGCTCTTCAACAACATTTTTTATCCATGAAAAAATGTATATATTTAAATAAATTATGAATAAACTTAATCCCCCATTCCACCCCAAAATAAAGCAAGTGTTTTCCAAACAGGTAGGGTGGGGTTTCTTTTTAAATGTATTTCAAGATCTTTATAAAACGAGAATTTATTTATATGGTTGCTTTATTGAAGTTTCTACTTCAATTAGGATTTATTTTTTCAAAAGATTCATTCCATTTTAGCACAGACCAGGCATAAACTCCTCAAGTAAAATACAACCGGAAAGTCCAACTAAGTCCAGATTTTACTGAAGTGTTAAAATAAGCTTACTTAATATAATGAAATCACAGAAACATAAAGGACAAAATTTAAGTTTATTTAGGCAATTGGCTTCCATTTGTTTCCAGTAAAATTCAAATCCATGAGACTAAGGTATCTTAACAGTTTAAGAAATCAGCTTGACATGTTAATTTGCCAAAATTTGACTCTCCTACTACCTCTATTGACTTTGAAAAATGTGTTACTTTATTGCAATAGTATCAATAAAGAGAAAAACAAACTTGAAGTTCAAAAGCCAAGTGCCTCACATTTTAAGAAAGAGCATTCAAAATCTCTCCTACGGCTCTTTTGTCATCCAAATGTGTAATCATAGTCCTTCCTAAGATAATAGCTAATAATCAGAAATTAAACTTAATATACATACATACTCACATGTTAACATAAACATACATTTTGATAGATGGACTCTATTATCTCAAAGGTCCTTTCCAACCTAGATGATTCCATGATTCTATATTAATGTAATTATTCAGGTCAGAGCATGAGTCCACAGCTTGCTGTAGGACCTCCAGTACTCCAGTTACACTGAGGAAAGCCCTACCCTCTGTCCCCTACACCATGCATCAGCACAGAACAAGACAGGTCTGTTTTGGCAGATAGTGACTGCTATCAAAGGCAGACTGTGCCATTTCCCCATCCTCTTCACCAAGGGAGTGTGGATGTAGAGGAAAACATTTTTCTCAAGGAATGAGGATAGTCCAGGGCAGCACAGAAATCAGCACATGGAGTAAGGTACCAGAAGCTGGATTCAGAACCACCCAATTAACTTTTTTCCCCTACATTAAGTATTATAGAAGAACATCAAGATTTGAAGCATGGATTTTATTCTCTTCTTTTATAAACTATCATCCTCCTCATTATGTGGATATTTGCTTAGTACCACCAAAAGTTAATTACTAAAATCTGTTCAGCCAAGCTAACAGGAGACAAGAAGCAAAGAATGAAGCTGCAGACAGAAAATCTCATGAGGACCTCAAGCCACACAAGTGATAGATGTAGAGACTTAGACCAAAATCAGTGGGCACACTATATACAGGTTTTTAATACAAATCTGGAAAGTGAGATGAAGCTTTTTATTTAGAGTAAGATAATGAAAAGCCCTGCTTCTACTGCAGTCTCTCAGGCAAGAAATAGCACAAAATATTTCTAGAATTCATTGGATTGAACTGAACATAATCATCATCTCCCCTTAAAATGCATAGGTTGTTCTGATGCCAATCTGCAACTTTTGAGTTCGTCTCACTTAGGAAGTAAATGTATGCTAAAGTTTCTACAGGAGTAAAGTTTGAGAATCAGAGGAAACAAGTGCTCCTAAATCCCTTTGGCATTTAAAAGAATTTCTCTCCATGTAATATATACTTACAAGACCTGAGCAATCACAGCAATTTACCAGCATCACCTTCATTCTCCACTGGCAGTCTCACACTACTGCATATTGCTTCCAGAGGTTTGCTGGTTTGAATTTTAAATAGTAAGCAAAGTACTTCATGGTACATTTTTGTGCAGCATCTAAGATACTGTTAAGTAGAAAAATTGCTAAATAAAAAACTCTTTTTCTTAAAGAACACTATTTGGACAGTAACAGCAACTTACTTTTGCTTCCCTTGGCAAAGACTTATAACCAGTAATGAATGTGTCAACAAAATACTGTTCTGCAATGAAAATAACTACAAATGCCATATCAGGCAAAGCTCCACATGTGTGCAACAAGTTCAAATATTTTGGTATGAATAACCAAAAGACTCCAATTGCTATATCCTCTATGTCCAGAAGAGGACTCCGCTTGTCATTCAGAATACTGCCTGATGTACTTTTATCTAACTAAAATCTATTATATTATTTCTCTATGTCATACTATTATTAATCAATTTTATAGTTGAATTGCTATTGACCTTTATCCAATGTGTATCCCAACACAAATAAGTAGGTTGGCTTATGTTTGTAAAGCACTTTGAAGATGAACAGCATCATAAAAGTGCCATGTATTATTATTATTACACATTCAGTTGAAACATCTTACATTTTTTAAAGAAACAACGAGCCAATCAACTGCCTGAACAATGAATAGACACTGTGCTTTTTACAGAAGAGTATGGGGAAAGAGGAATCAAAACTATTTAAATACTTGCAAACTTTGAGAAAAGCTAAAAAAAAATGTCTTCAGAAAGAAATCATTCTCTATAGGATATTTATGACCATTTATAACGCCATGCATTCTACCATGCATATGATTTGAAATTTAAACTGATTTAAAATTAAATAAAAATATAAAGTGATAGCTGTCTCTACCTGTAAATACTTTGTGCATTTACATCTCTGCTTGCAAATCTATGATTTTCACATATCACAGTTATGAATATCATATAAATACCCATGCAGAACACACAAAGAAATATTTTGTTGAGGGAAGATCCAGAAGCATATTCCAGAGATAACTTGGGAATGTCTAACCCTGTTGTTGCATTATGACCAGTGTGACCATTATTAATTAGGCCTGCTGACAAAAATATTCACCTACTACCTGCAGAGTTCTTCACTCATTGCTTTCAAGGCTTCCAAGGCTGGGCTGTTAACTGTGTATGGCAGTAAGGTGTGCCACCAAAATGGAACACAGCTTTTCCAGAGTGACCTGAGCTCCTTCCCACATGGTTTGGTATTGCATAGCATGATGCCCTCAAAACCTATGTCTGAACATTGACCCAAAGACAAGTTAAGTACTGAATTTTCTTATGACGTATACTTTTGCCTTTCCTTCTTTAATAACTCTGCCAGCTTGGAGACTGTGTGCTGGTGATCTTGATATCCATATATTCCTCTGCAATTTGTTTCATTACAATTCATGATTTGACCCTCAATATAGCATTGACCCCACCTCAAACATGCCAATTTATGATGCTTTGTTACATCACATCACATATTTTCCCAAACTGACTGAAAAAGTGTCCCAAGAGGAGAAAGGCAAAGCTACATTGCACTGAGGAGAACATTTGGAATTAATCACCAGGAGTAGGTTTTCACAAGACCTTCTGTTCTTCAGACCTTCTGAAGGCAGATGTCCTGCCTCCTGTCAGCGGCAGGAAAGGGGGCTAAACTGTAAGTTGTACAAATGATGCTGCATTTTTGACTAAAAGATGAACTCTGGATTAGTCACTACAAAGAAAATGTGCAAGGAAACTATGGGGTGTCCCTTGTAGTTTAACCCTTATCCCCTGGGTTAAACTACAAGCCTAATGTGTGTATGACACGAAGGATTCTACACATCTCTGTAGAAAACAATCCTACAATACAGTAAAAATCACTCAAACTTCAGTGACCTTACATTTGGGGGTGGGGAGGAAATAATTTACCTCTGACCCAATTCAATACGCACTAAATCAATTAAAAACTTTAATTTAAAAGACATGCTTTTAAGACCTAACATCCACTTACTTTTACTGCAGCCAAAGAGGTTGTGGACATCCAAATTACTGGCGTCAGGAACACAGTTGTCACATTTCAAGCCAGTTACAAATTGTTTACAAACACACTGTCCAGTAACAAGATGACAAGTCCCACTAATGGCTCCTGCAGGATGACAATTACAGTGCTGACATCTATAAACAAAAACAAATCAAGGAAGTCATCAACACACATCAACACTTCAGTTAAGCACAGTAGGGTTTTGTTTAAAAGATTCTTGGGCAACATAATTAAAACATCATAAACAGTTCAGTAGTCTGAAACAGAGCAGAAAATCTATTAGTCTGATTAAAAAAACTTGCAAAAAGTATTTCTGGCAGCGAAATATTTATAAAAATAAATATTTCGCTGCCAGAATAATATTCTAATTTATATAAAAATGGCTTAGAATTAAAGAGCTTTTATATATATTGATCCATACGCAAACTGGACAATAATGTTCAGTAATAATCACATTATGCACTCAGTCTTACATTCTTACTCACACAACCTTTCTCGAGAGCTGCAGAGTTCAGTGATACATATGTAACCAGCTCAAGAGGTTCCTGCACAAAATAGGCAACCTTCTACCTCAGGGAAAACTATGCTTTAGTTGGAAAAAATAAATCAACTAATAATTTCTTGCCCACAAAGGCAACTTACGGTTGAAAAAAATTACATGCTGTGAATAAAAGAAAATGAATGGCGACCAAAACAGAGTAGAGAAAAACTCAGATTAAAACAGTGACAGGAAACAAAACAGCAAAAATACTAATATTCTAACAGAAAGCACAGTGTTTTTAGAGCCTGAAGGACAAAATTTGAAATAACTACAGTGAATAATTAATTAAATCTACAAGTAAATTATTTTTAAATTAAAAAGAACAAAAAAATTAAATGCACTGGTATCAAACAAATGCCATGCTTCAATTGTGTAAATCTCTCTGGGACCAGTAAAATACTTTCAGGATTAATTTATCCTTTGGCTTTTGCATGTGAAACCTCTTGTGATCAACTTGCTCTTCACCTGATACACTATTTCCCCACTGACACTCATAGCATGGATACCGATGTCAGATAGTACAAATATTCAAAGAGTTTGAACATGTCATAAATTAAGCAAAGCAATGACTACAATGCTGTAATGCTACCCCTTGCAATACAGACTGCTGTTATTACTCATAACAAAGTCAACAACGGCAAATAAAACTTCTCCATCTAGATTCTAATTTCACTATATTTTAATTGCTGCAGACTAAAAGAGATCTGAAAAGCCATGGGCTGGGAAACAGGTGGGAAGGTAGACCGCAGCTAAAACATACTGGGAAGTCTGCATTTCCCTCCCCTTGTACTGAGGTGGAAATCTCCAATCCTCAGGGCATAAGCAGCATCAGCCTCAAGGGAATTTTAAATTACTCCAGATGCCAGGTCCCAAGGTGATGAAGCAGCAAAAAAAAAAGACTCCAGAGAAGTCTAAGGCTCTACCCCCTTTATTCTGCTAACCCTAAGACTAAACAAGAGTCAATTTATATTTGGCTGATTTTCCTTGGCCAGTTTCACCAGACCTAAGGAAATATGTTGTGGTGCCCTTACACAAGTTACTTTGCCATCTTCCCAGTCACCACCATCACACCTTGGTCTGTATCTCCTACTACCTTCATGAAAGCAGAAAAAAACTGAGTTCAAGTATGCTTTAGGTATCAGCTTTTTGAGGCAAGGGAGAGAGGAGGGGAAAGTGGAAACTGTTTTCACATTAGCACACTAAAATTCAGGTCAATAATCAGTGAAATAGGCATTAAATGTCACAGATTTTTAAACAAGCTTAAGGAAACTCTTCACATACATTTTCTGCCTATTGCAGAGCTCTCTGTATTAGAGCTCCTTTACTCCACAGCAGCTCGTGCTGTGTGATCTCCTGGGGAATCATTCAACACCCTTAAAAAGGCTGATAAAAGCTAAAGCTGCAAAATAAGCTGCAAATTTGTTTTATGGACTAATATCCTTTTGAGAATAAATAAAATACATTCTCTCTTGGAAGCCACTATACTGCGGTTTGCTCTCTTTTACAGTCAAGAGAAAAGGGCAATTTTTTCAAAAGTCTTTTCATCTACGGACAGTGCAACCAAATCCCCCTTTAAATAGAGGTTTTGTTTAGAGTACTTTAACTAAATCCAGTTAAGTTACAAAAAAAATTTACTCAGTGAGACAGTATTTTATTATTATTTCATAATTTCATTACATGCTGATTATTTAGTAGGGGGGCGATGTTAACAAAAGTTTCTTGATAGATAAACAGAGAAAGACAAGCTTCTCCTATTGTTCCTGTATATTGCTGCACCTCTTATGAATAAGGGTCTCCTGATTATTCTAGTTTTGATTATCATTCACACATGACAACCACACTCAACACCCATATAGTCACAGTGATAGTTCTCAGCCTGGCAGGGTGGGGCTGCTCCTTTCTCCTTGTTGCATTTTTCTTCTAGGAAAAGTGTAGGCTCCCTACCTTCACCTATACTGAATGAGGTTCCTGATCCTGCAAATAACAGCAGATATTTCACCATATTCTGCTCCATGGGATTACACATTATTGCTGTGTAATCACACGCATCATGTCCTTTAACTGCAAAAAACTAGAACTGGATTTATTGTTAGGCATAGTTCATGCTTTTCAGTCAGAATTAAGGATTCAGTCAATTATGAATTTTCAAAAAAAATCCAATTCTTTTAAAAGATAAGTAACTTTTAATCATGTGAAAAATATTTGCAGTATTCTTGTCAAATGCTACTTTTTCAAGGTACTCTAAGTCAAACATATTTGAGTTTTATTAAAACAGAATTATATATACTCAAGGAAAACAGACTTTTAAAACATGGAAAGAGAAATGTCATGCCAAGATGAATTGTGATATTGATTTTCTGAGGATAAATGGTTTTTGTAATATTAATATAGAGAAACCTTTATTACATTGACTCTCTAGGTGCAGTTAGAACCTCTCCAGCAATCTGTTTAAAATCTTCATTTTTCATCCTTATGGGAAAACCTCACTTGCTAAATAGATTTCATAAACAGTAATCTGTCAAGATATATATATAAATAGATAAACAATTTGTGATATTCATTGACCAGTTCATTATAGTAAACAATACAGAGGTTAAGCATTTCAAATGTGTACAGATGCTCACAACCATTACAGACCTGCTCAGATTGCTGCAAACACTCAGTATTCCTAATTTGTTAAAAGCCAAGAAATTTTCCTGCTTCATAACCTGAAATGCATTAAAGAATATGGAGTTCCTGTTTTATCTCAAAAACAGCACAAAATAAATCAGCTCACATTTGCATTCAGTGTGGGAGAATTTTAAAGCCTCACAATCTCCGTGTATCACAGTTTCTGCTTATTTTGTGCTACTGTGCAAAGACAGATATGTCTTTGCCACTACAGATAGCTCACATCCTTTTCTGTCCTTAAAAGAGACACTTGGAGCATGGATGGCTTAAATGACCTGGCAACTTTATGGAGAAACAAAAAGCATATTACTCTTTTTATGAAGATATTAACAGTTAAAGAAATGGAATAAAATAGATTAACAAATAAAGACCTGCATTATAATTGTCAGTGGATAAAAGTTTCTGCCTGAGGAACAGAGGTACACTGCCCAAGAAGACAACAATGAAAAGAGAGCCAAGAAAATGCAACATAAGTTCATCATACAACCAGAGTAGTCTTCAATACTGCCATGAGGATTAACTAGTATTAAGGAATTAAAGCCAATTCAGATTCAAATCCCAGAACTCTAAAAACTTTCTATCCTTACAAGGTCTGGATCTAGATGATTTATATTTCCACATTTTGAATTGCAAAAGACAGGTTAAAATGCAGGTATTTGAAAGCCAGTATCTAGCTCAGAAAAGCTATTGCTTAGCACAAATGTGCTAAAACTGACGGGTGAAGGGAGAATCTATTTCAAGTAACTAAAATAAAAAGATATCATTAATATTAAGGAAAATATATTTCAAAGGGAACTTTAATATTACACAGTCTTTATTTCTCACCATTAGAAATGACAAGAAGTGAAAATAGGAAGTCCTTATTCCTACAGATTACTTTATGGCTATTAGCAGATGCCTCTGTGACCCGAAACAGTAAAAAATAATTTTAAAAATCTCCTAATGAGTGACAGTAACATAAAAGTTAAAGTGAAAAATCTGCAGAATAATGTCAAATATATGCAGGATGACATTACTAATCACTGCCTAAAAGCATGTCTACCCCAGACTAGTTAGGGGAGAGGAGAAGAGGGAGGGGAACATTGTACAGGTTTTGATTTTGCCTGTGGTATGTGGGTTTGGTTTTTTAAAAGGCAAAAATACCAAATATAACAAAACAATTTAACACCATCAGTCTGTATGAAAAGATAATAGCATAAGAGCCGTGCAATCTTTCTGGACAATATTTTAAAAGGAAATTGAGATTGTGAGGACTAGGCAAGAAAGATGATCCTGGAAAAAAAAAGATAGTGCAGTAGTTGAAATAACAGTGCACTATACTATATATGTGTTTTCCCCTTATAATCCAGGGAATCCATGTACCTAAAGACACCACGCTGCATTAGAAATACAATTTACCTTGTGGCACATAAGAAAATGTTGAAAAAGAATGCACTGCTTCAGAAAAACAAATTTTTAAGAGTCAAGGTGGAGTGAATATTTGTACTGCTTTTACCAAAAGAAATTTGGGAAGTCAGGGATATCTGTAGTTTTCTCCTCTCCCCACCATCCCCCATTAAATCTTCCTGAAATCTTCAATAGCATTCACTAGTTTGTAAGAATGGCAAATTACCTGCATTTTAATAGTCAATGGTTAACACCTCAGAAAACAACACACCTTACTGAAGATGCAGAAAAAACATAGGGAAACAATTAACAAATTGCTATAACTTAGCCTTATAGACCTTTCATGCTGTTACTACTTAAATCCTAGCAAAATTTCTATTTTCTTCATCTCATGGGAGCACAGGGGATTGTGTAGTGTATCACATGTAAATCAGAGTGGACACATGAACTTATAGAAGGATTACCTACCTAGAACATATCTTTCCATTGTCACTAAACCCTTGACTGAGCCATGAGAAAAAATGTGACAAGGAGGTTATAAGTGACCTATAAGAAAAGAAAAGAACTCACCTCCCTGTGACAGAGTCAAATCCAAAATAAAGTTCTTTGCAATGTTCACAAGTCCGTCCTGTTACAGAGGCATCTTGGCAACTACATTGGCCGGTGAGGTTATCACAGATCTGAGTCACAGAACCAGCTGTGTGGCACAGGCACGGCAGACAGCCAGTGGCGCTGGATGGAGAAAAATAAAAACCTGCAAAAGACAGGGATTTTGAGAATGTTGGTTATCGCTCTTCAGACTCTTAGCCAGTGCAAATGCAAAACAGGGGGAATACATTAACATTTCTGTGGGGAAAGACCCAAGGACATGAGAAATACTCATAAATGCAGCACAAGTGAAGAGACATTCGTCCATTCCAGTCTGAGAGCTCAGCTCTGAAAATGGCCAACTGCAAACCATAAGAAATGCACGTATCTTCTTAAGAATGTCTCCTCATTTTTCTCAACAGTGCTTGACTTAATCCTTGAAATAAGATAGAGTTTCTTTGTAAAAACAATATTTGATGAGCATTTCTTATTTATATTTTACTCCTCTTTAACATAGAGCTTGTAACCTACACAAATACTTTCACAGAAACTAAGAAATTGATAAAAGAAAGTTACTGATCTGGTATTAAACAGCTTTCACCCTCAACCCTGTCCTGTTCCTGTATTATTTCAAATTATGAATTTGAGCATTCATTTCACATTTCCCACAGTATGTTTGGTATGATTCTGCTATGCCATATTTCATCCTATTGCACTTACAAGCAATCTTTATTTATGCTGATATTTATCTATTACTGAAAAATACAGTCACATACACCTCTAATCTGGCCATTCAAGAATTTACCCATTATTCACAACCTTACCTGAAGTTCCTAATGAAAGAGCTTTTACACACATTCTCTTAATGATGCTGTTCCACTTGCATAATCTATTTCACAATGTATGGCCTTATTTCATTGTAATAATTTCTTTCTGATCAGAAGACAATTCAAGTAATGGCACACTAGTAAAAATATAATTACATAAGTTTCCAAAACATATTCTATTTTTACCTGATTATTAATAAATATTTAACTGTTTTATTCACACAAGTTGGTCTTCTCTTTATTTTTTTCCTCCCCCGTTGGAGGAGTACAGTTTATTTAAAATGTAGCAATGCTTGAGAGCTCTGCAAAAGATCCTGGTACCACAGTATTAAGAGACACTAGACAGCAACAATGACCTATCTTGGAACATGAAACCTAAAATACGGCCCTTGATATGAGTTTCTATCTCCCTTAGCTGGTTGCTATTAGTTATTATTGTCCAACTTCAATAGAAAAATTTCATCTGCTACTGAGATATACAGCATTTGCACAGACTTCTCAGACACTTGCCCTCTCTTCACATCAAGTTCAAGCAGTAGTTTCTAAGCCATGTTCTCAGCTACTGAATATTTTTTGCTGTCCAATAACTTCCCAATGTCCTGCTTTATAATAAGTAGCCCAAAATTATATTGTAACATGTCATATTGCCCAAGGCCTTATTATTTGTCTTACAAGAGATAGCTGTATATATACACCCCTAGGGTGGTATTCTCTGTCTTTGCAGCAGTGCTGCACTGTGAGTTCATATCCAAATAGCAGAGAAACTAAACAAATTGAAAACATTAGAATTTTACTGCTCAAATCTTTGTTCAAGTTTAGCCTCTGGTCCTCGGTGAGATAAATCTCAAGTGGACAGTGAAGTGATATCAGTCTCCAGTTAACATACATTCGCATCATAAAAAACCACGCTGCTGGCACTTTATTCCAGAGAGGCCCCGAAGTGAGGCAGCACAGAGAGCAAATAGCCTGAAGTTATTAGTCAGGCAGCATGTATTATCTCCTGCTGCACTTCTCTGCGCTCTGCAGTGCCCATCCTGTGCATAAATACAGGAGACCATTTCCCAGCAATGTCACTCCTGAGCACAATGAACGACTCCACTCCAAGAACCGAACAGGAGGGATGGAAACAAGCTGAAGCCTTGGACTCGTGCAGAAGGTCAAAGCACTTCCTCAGGACCCACTTTACAGCTGCAGTAAGTGATAAGCGCTCAGGCTAAACCAGGCCCTTGTCCATCTGAAATTTTGCATAGAACTATGATTCTACAATTCCTTTGTACGTAGTAACATCTAAGAGAAGTCTAAAATGGACAAATTAGCACATCTCTGGAAAATAAATTTGTTTCCCTGAGCAGGATTACAGCATATACTGCTTTTATCATAGCAGTGAAATCACTAATTATAATCTATACCTTAGTGTTAAACATCCGGGCTCTCCTACAGCCACACTGCCTAAACCACTGTAGAGCAGTGAAGGATTTGGTAGGACATTTTTATTATAATCTTTTAGGAATGCTCTAAAAGTTTCTGGACACTACCACAATTACTTTCTTTTACCCAGAAGTAGCAGGTAAAGGCAAAACATTTTTTTTTTAAAGTGAGGGATAGGAAAATGAGAAAAATTTCTTTCCCCAACTAATTTGTAAGTAAATTACCATGATCAAATGTAGAGGAAAAAGAGGAAATACAAGATTACAAATGCATACTGTTTGTCATAATTATTATTATTTACTTTCACCACCTAGAGTTTGAGTCCACCTAGGAAAGAGTAATAACTTAATGCAAGCTTAATTTACAGCAAGGTTAGAAGGGCTCATAAAAGTTGCTTTATGAAGGATCCACTGTTGTATAATAGAGCCAATTTCCAATTTTAAGACAGCCACTGCAAATCTCTCTGAGATCTATGTATGTAACTAGTATTATGCTTATTCTTTTTCAGATTTTTTTCCAATTCAACCATAATTGATCACATTTGTCAATCAAACACACTTTTCAAAAGGAAGAATGAAAGTCATAACAAAGTATTCTGCTTCTTTTTTTTAATCATCCTCTTAGCATTCTCCCGCTGCATAGAGAAGGAACACATGACCACTTCCTTAGCACTTTCACATCCTTACCATCTGTGGCAGTAATGCTCATTTCTTAACCACAGCCTGGGCTTCAAAATGCAGTTACCCACAGCAGCATTGCTGTCACAAGACAATTCACATTCTTCTGGCCAAGAGAGGTAATATGTGCACAAAGCCTCAGTACTGGTCCACAGACACACATTCTACATGTTCCATTACATCTTTTCCATACTATGTAGCATTCTATGCAAACCTGTGGCTATGGAGTAAAGAACTTACATAACAAAATGTCTTTTTACAGCTTTGCTGCTCTTGTAACAAAATCCAAGACCTGTGTTGAACAGGATTTGTATGGCACAAATCCCAGTCAGCCATACTGTTCCAGAATGAGGCAGGGACAAAATGCTCACAACAATCTGGGGGTTGAAGAGAACCTGTGTTTTGACCACTGCACCGTAGGACATCTCAAAAGCAAGTTTCTGTACAAGGTAAAACTGCTCTTTCATTTTGTTTCAGCTAGAATCAAGTATTCCTTTCTTTGCATACACTATAAGTTTAAAGCGAAAATAAATGTACACCAATCTACCCAAATGTTACTTGTATGAAAACAAAACGGAAAACAGGAGGTCATGGATACAGCCTAGCAGATGAAACACATGGCTGAATGTGCCAAAAAGTGCTTTAAGAAAAACAGTCTCCTTATAAAACAATTTCCAAAAACTATGACCAGTTTGATCTTTTCTCAATTGGCAACTCTTTCTGCATTAAGATTTTGGTAACTGCTGAAAACTTCTCGGATTTTATGAAAGCACATAAAAGATAGGCTACACTGGGACATTATTTTAAATGCCACTTACCTTCTGTCATAAATTTGAAATGTCCCAACAGATGCAGAAATCCTCAGTATGTTTTCAGGGCTGCCAGTATTAACTAATTTGTGTGTGCTTTAATTAGGCTGTGTTGGTTACATATACACTTGGAGTACATTTTCTTATACACCTGGAGTACCTTTTCTTATCTTTGTCCCAAAGATAAGGAAAAAAAAAGCCATAGGACATGTCTAATTACTTGAAACCAATTAAAATCTTCTATATTTCTATATAGAAGACTTTTTATAGTCTTCCCTGTTCAGGAGAAAAATCTCTTTTGGCACATACTAACAAAGAATATTTACATAAAAGTTAGAAATACTAAACATCTAAATAAGCTCTGACTAAACAGAGAAAATAGCACAGCTCACTGTGCTCTACTAAGAGCAATACAGCACTTCTACAAAAATAGAAATTTACACTTTCACCTGCAGCAGAGAGCTCAGTGCTCAGCACATACATGCTTAAAGCTATTAGTTAGAAAATTTAAAAATAATACTTACACAAATACTTTTTTTAATTATTTCTCTTTTTACCAGGAACTATTGTGGGACTATTCCTCTGAGTGCCATGTAAGCTTTTCTACAAGCCAGCCTGTTCACACTATCAATTAAACCTTTTTAAACCATTTAGCTCTGCATAAACCCTGGCCTTTCTTTCCCAAGGACAAGGGCGGTCACTGACTCAGGGAGCCTTGACATCACTCCTCTGCCAATCTCTGATTAAGTGGCTGCTATAGAGGGTCAGCAGGTCAAATAGCACTGGAGGAGGAACTAAGAAAAACAGAATGCTGCCTTATTTATTAGTATATGTACCTAAAATAATTTAAATGAAAGCATTTTAAAAAATATTTAATGGAGGTTAAGCAGCTTTTTTAACCTCTGTTCAAATTATTGAATGGCATATTAAAACCAATGGAGCTATAATGTACCTTTTAATGTGACCTGCTACTTGAATAAATTGCATATGTATTTAATTTGAACTAAATCTATCTGCTTAATATTATGATGAAGGGTAGGTTAACGTTACCTATAGTTTCATTTTACCCATCTACTTTTTAAAACAAAAACATTGAAATATAACTACAGAGCTCCCCACTTACAGTGAACTTTTAAACTCTGTTTAAAAATATGGCACAAAATCTTGAACAAATATGTAGCAAACTGCAAATATCACCTACTTGTAGGGCCAAACTGTAAGCAGTCCTTGTGCAAGCCAGCGCAACCCCAACACAGCAAGGCAGGTGAATGCTTTCTAAGTGGCATGTTTGCCAGCCTCATCAAAGTTTAAGCAACCATCTCTGTGCCCCCTGCCATGCTCAGCTTTATGCATGAAGTGCCCTTCCTGAAGAGCATGCACTCTGCCTTCCAAATCCACATTTTTCATTATGAGGATAGCTGCTGTTCATTAGATTATGCCAATTTACCACTTATTCAGGGATTGGGACATGATTATTCGTATATTTTCTCAATATCCAGAAGTAGCCTAACCTTATTTTGGGCATGTTGAAACTGAAACACAAATTATACAAATTATATCTGAAAATAGAATAAATATTTGGTGGTGATTAGGAAAATAATGCTTCCTTCTCACTCACAGAGTTAGGAAGAAATGGAAAAATAATTATATGACATATATACATATAATACATATACATATAGTGTATATATATATATACATATATACATATAATATATATATACATATATATTATATGACATATAAATATATGTCAGACGTGAAGCTGTCCAAACACATACTAAAAACTGTAAAAAAAGATAAAAAACAAAGCAAAAGTTACTACATCAAATCGATTGTCTTTCTGTTCCCTTACCTGGTTTACACTCATCACACCTCCTCCCCTGGCGCTGAGGCAGACAGACACACTGCCCAGAAAGGTGGTCACAAGCTGTTCCTGCCAGCGTGCCCAGAGCGTCACAGCGGCAGGGCTGGCAGCCGCGGGCGTTGCTCATGCTGAGGTTGTACGTCTGCAGCATGCACTGACTGCACCGAGGGCCAGTCACACCAGCTTTGCAAGGACATTGTCCTGTCGCTTTGTCACAAAGCAGAGAGCCATTCACTGTCCCTGCCTTCTCGCAGTTGCATGGCAGACAAAGGAAGGAGTGACCCTTCTGCACTCTGTGGTACCCATCCAGGCACTCATCGCAGCGCCTTCCCCCGATATTTGGTTTACACGCACATTGCCCCGTCCTCGCGTCGCACGTGGTTCCCGAAATGGACCCTGCAGCATCACATTCACAGGCCTTACAACCAGTTACATCCAGCCCATAAAAGTTGTCCATGCAGGTGTCACAGAGAAGCCCTTTCACTCTTTCTTTACAATTGCACTGCCCAGAGAGAGGGTTGCAGAATTGGCTCACTGAGCCGTGGCTGTTGCACCAACAAGGCTCACATCCATCTTCATTAGAATATCTGAGAGCTTTAAATCCAAAATTGCAACTATCACACCTCAGGCCTGGAAAGAGAAAAGGAATTAATAAAAAAACCCGAAATCTTAAAAGCTATTAGTTTCAATTTTTAAAAGTGTAATTACACTACAATGAAATAAAAAAAGAAAGGAAAGACTGATTCTTCGCCAGCATAATTAACAGGAGTGACGAGGCTGCACAGATCAATTGAATAACTGTGGCATCCCAAAAATCTGTTTACTTTTCCAATCTGTTTCAGTAGCAATGCATTTCTGCTGGTCTCTTAATACAATTTGAGATAGTTCTGCAAGAGATTCTTTGTAACATTTCTAAGACAATGCAGAATTAAGCTCTTTGTCTCCCAGAACAGCACCTGTTGCACAATCAATGCCTATGTGAACTCTTCACCCTATACTGCAGAAATGCAATACACAGAGAATTGCACTAGGCTCACAATCTGTTCTGATAATAGATTTATACATTGTATTAAAAACATTAAATATACACTGAGACAGCACAAGTTAGACTAACTATAACAAATTATTTGCTTAACACCATACTTCAGTTTTATCATTGATTGCATTTGTTAGTCTTTATTGTTAGCCCTTACAGAAAGCAGAAAATGTTTTCCATAATCCAAAATGAAATATTTTTATCTAAATGTATGATTTAGTTAACTCCAGCAGTACATTAAAATATAAACTGTTTTCTTCATGCTTCATCCTGTAGTTTTATTAGCTTTGTTTTCAAAGTCAATGCTTGCTTTATCCCTGCCCCAAGGGATGGCATTTATATGTTAGTTTATATAATGTACATTACAAGAAAGCAAACTAGATTATTATACGAAAAATGCAAATTCAGTTACGTATTGTTCCCTTGCAGAGAGAAAATCTTTCACTATGAAGCTGTGACTTAATTGTTTCATATAGGAAAATATAAATACAATATTCTAGCAAAATACTGTCATCATTTAAAAAAAAAAAAACACAACCACAGAAAAATACACCTAGCAACTTACATGTAGAAAAATAAAACTAAAAGTGGTAGGGAATGAATATATATATATATGGATAAAAACTCAAAATCTCCAACAGAAGGCGAGTTGCTTTAACAGTGATGAATGACTCACCTAAGGCATATCATTTAATTTCAATAAGGAAAATAAAAAAGGACCACTATTGCTGCAAATTTTAAAAATAACTGTATTGTTAACAAGAATTATGACTCATTTTGAACTATTAAAATTGGTCTACATGGATTCATATCATATCAGTTTTTAAAATATGCGCAGTGCTTATTTGAATATGCCATACATATTCCTGACAGGTAATCTATTCCTAACGATACTGAGGAAGGCCTACAGGGCATCACATTCAATGTTAACAAGTACAGGGGAGTTAGCACGCTTGGCATTTAATTCACATTCTTCTACCTTTTTATTCTAGATGAATGACCTACTTTAATAAAATTATTGGTGCTAATGTATTTTACTGGTGATAGAATCATTAGTAAGATTTAACAGTTGTGTTAACTCTAACAGTTCATGTTTCATAACATTGCAGTCCATAGTTGCATTTTTCTGTTATTGCGTTTGTTTAAAGAGATGAAAATGGCAACAGACAGATTGGATTTCTAAATTGGTTTTTAGAGCAAAGAGCAAAGTCCCCTGGTAAAGTTTGCTGCACACGTTTCAATATAAAGAAGCTTATTTACAATTGGTTTGGAAAACAAAAAAAAAAAAAAAATAGAATCTAGTCTGGAAAGAATTAGGTCTTTATCCTGCAAACAAACACTTGCAAAAGTACAACCCCCCATTATAATTACAGATAAGTACAGAAAGCATAGATCCACACTTGCCTTTTTTTTTTCAACAACTATTTCAGTGAAAATAAAAACAGTTCTTAATGTTTTCATCAAGGGGAGAAAATATAATATGTAGATAACCAAATATGTGAGAACCAGACTGTGAATTTCTTGTCTGCCCAACTGCCACCGAATTAAGAAGTGTTTTCACAGGTTCAAATGTAAAATGCAGGCAATGAATATATAATTAAGAATGCTCTGAAGTCCTTTTTCTTGAAGGTAGAAAAAGGGTTTAAGATGCACAGAGGTTTTCTACTCTTAGCATCCTTTCATTGTATGAAAAATACAGCATTCCGCAGGAAAAAAGGACTGAAACTGTTCAGGCTTCAATCTGTTTAGAGCTATTTTCATTATTTGTTGTTATTCTACATTTTCTTCTAATTTCCAAAAGCAAGAAAGACAACATTACAAATGAGTCAACATTCACAAGTGAAGGTATATATAATAACAAATACATTAACATGTACTTGAACATTATTAATGCAACCTAGAACCTGGTTAGGGTGAGGAAAAAATAGATTACTAATTCTGTTAATAACAAAGCAGAAGAGGAATTTTTCTTTTTGAGACATATGTATAGTCTGAGACATGTACAGTTACCATGCAAGGCTCACTTTATCAGGAAATTCTCCTTGCATAATATTCCCATACATCAACATTTCAAAGTGTATTATATATACTGTGTATTTTGGGCACTTGATAAATTTTGTCCTTATGTGGCTGTGGCTCCCCTCAAATATGCTGGAAGTAATAAATTGCTATAATCAAATCTAATTTCTGAAAAATACCTGTGGGAGTAACAAACAAAAAAGCACGTCTTGTAAAAAAAATGATAAATAACACAGAAGGTAGCAGTTTATTATAATCAGCTTGGCATTGAATTACAAAATTAAAATTATGTGGCCCTTGATAACTAACCCTAGCTATGTACATGATCTGTGGAATTATGTTGACTTATTTTGCATTTCATAGGAACAGTTCAAAGAAATATAATAGAAAAAAATTGATAGATTTATCACAAAGGACCCTGTAGCACAGAATATTTTGAGAAAAAATCCATTTATTTTGGTCTATTAAGGAAACTAGCATGGAAACGATTTGCTTCGAACTCATTAAGTACAAAACATGTTGAAAAAGTGCTAATTTCCTAAAAGAAACATCTACACAGTAAGCAAATTACATTATTTCTGTGACTTATTAGTATGGAGCTAAGTAAGCTAACATAGCTACGCCATAAAGAAACTTCTAAAGGGTTGATTAAACTAAGCTTCAAGCTGTAGTTTGATAGAATTATTAAATTAATAATTTTTCAACAGTTAATTTCATTCATTTTTGCAATCTGCCTTCAGCAAAGAAGCTTTCTATACCTTTCATTTAGAAACCAAGTGTGTTTTATTTCCAGAGAAAACAAGAAAAATGGCTCTGAACTCTTGCATTACACATACCAATAACATTTGCTTTGCACTTGCACTGTCCTGAATTTTGGTGACAGGTAATATCTCCATTGACTGTCCCAGAGGTATTACAGTTACAGGGACTGCAGCCATCAGGGTTTGACTGTTGCAGATTGTAGAATCCTTCCTGGCACTGATTGCATTGTCTGCCAGACACATGTCTCTTACAATTACACTGGCCTCCAATCTAGAAAGATACAAAATATTATAGAATGATGAACATATCTATTTTTAGATGATACATTCATTAGCAACAAGAATGGGAGTGTGAGTTGGGGGGAGAGAAAATTTTAAATGGAACAGAAAAAAAAATAAGCCTGTGAGCATTTTTTAATTTGTTGAGAGGAAAAAAGAGAAACATTGAACAGAGTGTAACTATTCGACTTTTAAATAGAGTTTAAAAGCCCTGTTCTTTCAAAATAGAAGGGAAAAAGAAAAGAGTAAACAATGCAGCTGTATTTACAATCTGGACAGAGAACCTGCAAAAAATATTTACAAAATTGCATTGTAGATATGGTGACTTCTATTAAAAGGAATAATTTTTTCAATCACAGTAACCATAAAGAACGATCATTTTTCAAAGGTCAAGATCTTCATTTTTTGTTCTGCCCATATGCTTATTTATTTTAGTGAAAATGTTAGTTAAATAAGAATGAAGCAAAATTGGAGGTTTTCTTTTTTTATTACTCATCCAAGGTACATTTCCTCTCCCTGTAGTGAAGGATGTCATCCAACAGTTCAGCAACTGAAACCCTCTCCCTCTTTTCTTGGTTCAGCTGGGATCCAAACCATTCCACTTCAGTGCGGGTACGTAAAAGTCCTCACCCTCTCCCTAAATGTGTAGCACTGCTATTCAGAAGGACCTGACACATCCTTTTGTATGCCTGGACCATCATCTGGGAGTACGAGTCTCATATCTTGTGCAAGATTAAAGGGCTCCTGAAAAGCTACCTCCATTTCAGACCTCTGAAGGACAGGGAAAAGCCCCAGTCTCTACATTCATCACTTTCCAATATGGTGGGGCAACCAACCACAGGGAAAGGGCAACACCACAGGGATGGAGAAACAGAGACATCAGTTAATGCACAAAATAAAAACAATCCTAGGCAGTCAAAGTAACACAGACGTGGGAATTGGCAAAAGGTTTGGGATTCATGATCAACTAACTTTTCTAACTGAAGTGTTCTAGGAAATGCAGAAACAAAGAAACTGTGTTATAAGGAATTTACTTTGGCTCAGTCCAAATTTTCTTTGGGTCAGTTTACTTTTTTCAGTGAAAAATAATTAAAATACAAAAAAGCACAATAATTCAAAACCAGTCTTCATCTATGGCATCAACAACTGTAGTTCAATGTACTTTGCTTTTAATTAGCTACTGAAACAAAAATTTCTCTTAACAGGAGCCTTTTTCATCTTTAATCCATGAGTCAAGCCAAGCTGAAAGAACAGGAGAGACAAAGTTACTGGCAAGTTCCAATTAAATACTATCATCATACCCTCAAATTTAAAGTGAAGCTCTAAGGTTTATTAATACTAAATAGAGTATTTCAACATCTAAAAGTAAATTCTCAGTGCAGGAACTACTGAATAAAAGTTAGAGAAGTATATACTCCTACCCTTTCCTCATAAAAGGATTCTGTAGTCCATAAAATCTCTTTAATATGACTTCTTGATAGAGATCTATTACTGATGTAGCAGCCTTATTTTTCAGGAAGATGTAGATATTAGAAAGGCAGGACAACAGCAAGTATGAGAAGAGTTAAAAGACCACAATAGCAGAAAACACAGCAATAAAGATTTTCAAGTTAATTCCCTTTTAGACTGGATTTGATCTAGATATTTAGTGTAGACCCAGTCATGCATCACAGCCATTCATCAGAGAACTCACATGTGAAAAGCAACTTTGAGTTTAATCCTAAATGAAGAAAAATACCCAGCTTAATGCCTAACTGTAAAAGAAAAATTTTTGTGCTCATGATTGCAGCATACCCAGGTTACACAACAGCACTCAACTCACAGTCAAAAAAAGCTTTGAAGTTACTCCAAAAGCTACTACAGGAAGGAAAGCGTTACAGGTGAAATTTCATCTTAAATAAGTGAAAGAAAGATCAAAATTGGATAGCTAAATAAGAGAGGATAGCCTTCACCAAATGTTACAAACTGGATCAAGACAATACAAAAATAAGCATTTAATAAGCAACATGCCTAAAGCATGAAGAAAAAAAAAATAGAATTTCAGAAACAAAGGAAGACTAACCGAGAATCAGGGCAATAAATAATTAAGTGGTAAGATTAGCAGATTCACAGTGGACATTGGAACACTTCACTAAAAGAGAAGTGCAACATCAATAACAGGCTATCCAGAGGGGATGTGGAATCTTTATTCCTAGAGGTATCAAGATTTATCCACACAAAATCATGACTGATTGGATATAGCACTGATAACAATTCTGCTTGGAGGAGAGCAGATGATCAACTAATGCTTTTATGATTATGTGTAGCATTCAGGAAAGAGAACCACAGCAGAGATCGCAGAGGAAATCTTCCACAGCTCTTCACTATGAAAGACGTGCTACCTTTCTATCAGGAATGATTTTTAAGACTGATTTAAAACCAAGAGGTCAGAATAAAAATATTTTAGCAAAATCTCATCTGCTGAAAAGTGACTGCACGTAAGACTCAAGTTCTAGGTGAAACAAAACATAACATAACATTACTGAAATACTTAATAATTACTTAAACCAACACCAGTAAAAGAGGAATAAAATTATGTCATTCTCCTTAAAAGGCTGTAAGGAAGTTTCTGAGATCTACATACTAGTAGGCTTTTTTTTATTATTACTGTACATTCTGTTAGAAATTTAAATTCTATATTGGAAAAGATTGGTACCTTTTTCCCAAAAGGAAATCATGCTACATGATATTACTGCATTTCTTTACGTCAGCAATATCTTCATATATCACATACACTGAACCAAATGCATGATTAAAAAGTCAAATTAATTTCTACATCAAGAAGTACAAACTTAATGCCTGGGAAAAACCAACACTGACTACAGGTAGACAGTGATATGTCCAAAATTAGCTATTACCACTCAAGAAAGAAGCTGTTAAAGCTGCTCCATTTCCCCTACAAATCATTTGGAAGCTCTGAAGCAGTTAAAAAGGCAATAGGAATACTGTGATTATCAAAAAAAGAACTGAAAATTACACAGGAAATCTCATTTTGTCATAAAAATCTGTTTTGTATCAACATTTTACATAATTTGTGTATCTGGTTACCCTCTATGAAATAAAAAGAGGTCACAGAGTGAGTAGAATAAGCAAAGATAAAAATGAAAAGAGACTAAAAACTATACAGTTTGGAAATAAAGGACCGAAATGAAGGGAATACTTGGCTACAGAATCATGAGTCTCTTACTGAATGAATACTCTTTTTTCCCCCCTCAAGTTATAAGACAGAATACCAAGGAAATTCTAAGGAAGTAAACTTAAAGGAGTTACTTGCTTAAAAAATTTAGTTAGATTAATTCCATATGTGGACACCAAACATGTGACTACCCAGATGGAAATCCTAAGTTTAGCTCAGGTAGCCTTAAACCCATAAATAACTGAACTTTAAAAAAGCACATCCCAGCAGGATCACACTTCTGGAAATCAGAGAAGATACTGTGCTTGATTAGTCTTATACAGCAGAGCTGTCCTGATCCTGAATACCTGGAAACCCATGGCTAATTGTGACAAAGCTTAGGTATTTCCAGATGCCACAAGTGAAACATGTAGATTATTAAGTGCCAAAAGAAGCAAAGAATACCAGGATCTTCAGGATAATTGTGTGTCAAGCTGTTACAAGGAGCAGTAATTTTCACCACACACACTTGCAGAAAATGTACATCCCCAAACTTTATCATAACAGGGTGAAAAAACTGATCCTTGAAGAATAATGATAAATCTTCAAATGAGTGACAAATGTCTGGCCAACTTAAAAAATTATTTTTTTTCCAGGAACCAGCCAACAAAACCATTTGCAGATCTCTCTGTAAAAAAAATATTTGGGCTTAATCTGAGGATAATTTGATTTAAAAATTAGAAATATAGAAAAACAGTATCTTTAATTTCTCTGTACAGACAGAGAAGCACTAAAATAATTTGTGAAACACTTGACAATGTGTATTGTTTCATAGAAGTCAAACAAGCTGATAAATGTTTATAATGCTGCAGAAATAGGTATACCACAGGTTATAACATGGAACTCTACATCAAAATGGGGAGAACAAACTATTTCAATAACTACATAAAAATCCAAGTAAATTACAAAGGGAAAAGGCTATTTTTGTATCATTATTATTTCTATAAATTTGGCTTACTCTGGAAAATATGGTATCATTGAAAATATTGGTAGCAATGAATAACTAGAGAGTTTGTTAACCAGAATTTCACCAGTTGGTCACTGGAAATATTACTGAAACTTCCACCCTTCCCCAATTCAAGTGTTATGTGCCATTTAAAGAAAAATATTTCAATTTTCTATGACCAATGCTGGTTATAGAAGAGCAGAAAGGATTCTATTCTACTGTTACTTATGCCTGAGAAGCCTGGTTATGACCCAAATAGACAGCAGACACAAACAGACTGTGTATTAACATGACCATCTTGGTACTAAGTCACTGATGGAAAATATCTGACTGGATTGTTCACTCTGGAAATTAACCTGGCCGAGCATTACTACCAAGTGGTGGTGTGTCTTGGGGCCTCATAATTACAATTGTTATTTGATACAGAAAATCACCGATGCTGAGTTCACATGTATCCCCTGTGTCATTTATAATTTACATGCAAAATACACATTATTCTTATATCCTCGAGTGTAAACAGTTACAAATGGAACGCCAGCAACCTTCTCCTGCCTAAACCACAGCTGCAGACTTGTCCTTAATCAGGAATCCAACCACTTAATATTTTGGAATTTTAGCAGTTCACCTGCTTCAGACTCTTATGATACCACTCTTTAACTGGGGGACGCTTCAACACATTACATCTAGAATGAGAAGTTCAAAGTGAAGCCTGCTCAGCAACCCTTCTGTAACTAGGCTGATACACGGACTTAAAGAGAGATTTAAACAACCAAGACAAAGGGTGACATATTCCAAAGAACTGCCTTAGTTGTTCACTAGATTACAGCAAACTGTGTAACCATAGCACTCACCTAGTAGATATTCAACATGTACATATCATAGTATCAGAAATGTAACTTCTGACTCTTTGAACTCTTGTTGACCATACATATTGTTATTCTATAAAATGAAATTTACCATAAAAATCATTTGCCTAAGCCCTTATGAAAGTTAAAATCAACTCCTTTGTCTTGGATATGCTTGTAATTTCAAATTGCTATTCTTTGGTGTCTGTAACAGAAGCAACATAGTGTCAAAAACATATAATCAGAAAGTCTCTCCAATTCTGGACAATAATGCAATATGAGGCTGGATATTAATAAATTTTAAAAAGCTGACATTTGAAGTTTCTTTTTCCAAAGTTAACTTCTGGTTTTGAAGCCCAAAAAGTCCTGAAAAAAATAACATTTTATAATTAGCCAAGTCATTACTAATTTCAATTATTTACTCTCTACCACAGCAGAAGTACCTTCCCTTGACCCTCTGCAAGTTTCAGGGCATTGCAAGACTAAGTAGTATATTTAGGTCTGGCATGAAATTCTGCCATCACCAATTTTGCAATTGACTGGTACCAATCTCAACGTTCTACCTTTCTGATATAAATGCTAATCACATATTTCTCACTATCTTCTTACTTGAGGCAAATCTGGCAAGGACCCCAGCATCCAGTTGTCTGCAGTCTCAGGAAGGGGAAGCAAGGGGGTTGAGGACTTCTCTTTTCTTTTCCTTTCCTCCAGTTTAGGAAATGAGAACAGTACAGTGTGCTGGCTCACACACATAGGTTAATGGTCTGACACCAAATACCTGAGAGTATTCTCGGGATGTCGGCTTTGGGAACTGAAAATTGAATAAGCAGCAATAATGAAGTTCCTTTGCACTCCCCTGATATCTCTTCTTGTCACCACATATGATGACTTTCAAAAGTCAGTAGCTTTCTACTACTTTTGCACAAAACATAAAATGAGGCATTTACCCTCTGCCCACAACACTCCATGGGGTGGGAGGGGACCAAATCCCACAAATAAACTCTCGCTGAAAACCAGCATTTCCACATTATAAAATCCATCCAAAACAAAGCCATAGGATTACTGAACATAAAAAAGCTAATTTCTCCTTATTTTAGCAATAAGATTAAAGGCCTCCCATTAAGGGAAACCCAGATTCAGAATACACAGCATTTGATAACCTGACTTTTTATGGACTCCTTTACACACAATATTTTTCATTGACACCTTTGCTTCTTTACATTCCTTATTCTCTTTGGTAAATCTGTTGACTGAAATCCCCTTAATGAACTGCTTTAACCTGTGTTCTTTCCCTTGCAACACATATTCCATTTATTTATTTACTGTCAATCACAATAAACAAGTTGAAATCCATGTAGATATATAAATAAAGATGGGAAGGCTCATCCTAGTTTTAGATAAAAGAATTAACTCAGAAGTGAAAATAGAAACAGAAATACTTTATTCATTTTGTGCATATATATATATATAAAAGAATTTTTAAAACAGTATTTAGTGAGTGTGCAGCAAGGTGAAATATGAAGTCTGTTCAGACAGTTACTCAGAAGTACTGGAATATGCTTTCATGTGACTCTTCAGAGAAAGCAGTAACATTTTGTTCATTTTCTTGCCTTAGAGTTTTACTTAGACAATACAGCAGCCACCTTGACAGAAGAAAATCAAGTCTTTACAACTCGAAACAATATCCTCTGCAGTAAAATACAATTTCCTCACAACAACAAGTACATGATACATATTTATTTGGATGTTAAGGGTAATTTTTTAAAAATCAGCAAAAGCTGAGTGAGATAACTAAAGGTAACTAGATTCACTGAGACCAGAATGTTACTTCCAGAGACTAGGTAAAGGCAATAGCAGTCCTTTCAGGCTTCTCTAAAAAGAAATGCCCAGGAAAAGAGTACTTGTTTCCCCCAGCATTATGTATGACATACTATAACAGAATCACAAAAGGACCACAAACTGCCACGCTTGATAGCATACGTAAGCATTTGTAGAGAAGTCTGGGTAAAAAGCAGTACAGGAAAATGAGTAAAGGATTTTGGTATGAGAGCCAGAAAATATTAATCTCCAACAAGAACAAGAATGATCATGTCAGCAGTATTCTGGTAGAACTTTCTCAAGTGTGAATTGTTAGGGATAAAGGAGGAAGGCAGCCAATTCTTTCACTCTCCTAAGGCTCAAGCACCTCTAACAGTTCATCTGGACTTTCTGATTGTTTGAAATATTTCATGAAAAATGCTCACAAATACAATGTAACCATCTTTTCTACAATGACTAAACATCAATAACCAGCACAGAAGTGGAGAAATTTTATCAGGCTGCAGCAATTCTCACTTGTACTCACCAGTCTCAAAGGAAAATCTCACTCTGCAAAAACACCTAACAAACTGCTTGTGGGTGCACTGCTACACCACTCTTAAAATTCCACCCGTTACCGTAAGCCATAAAGTCACAATTTTGAAGTTTTACTATGATAGCTCGCACTTTAAAATACAAAGCCTGTATTTTAAAATACAAAGTCTACCCGGGTCTGTAAGTGGACGTGATCTTTGGAGATATGAAAAGTGAGAAATGCTGCAAGGGAGAAATTCCCTATACCGACATGCATTTCTCACCAAGGGCAGAGTGCATAGGTAACAGAAGAGGCATAAAGTTTTCATGATCAGTCCAAAGAACTGAGATGGGAGCAACTGTGTTGCAGTCAGCTTTTCTACACATCTTGCAAAGTATCAGCATGAATAATACTTCATTTGATGAGTGAATGTTCTTTCTGTGTGATTCAATAGATGAGACTGTTTTGTGATTCAAGGGATTAATTTTGGAACTCTGTACCTCTGGGAACTTAGTGACTAAAGTGGCACTTTGCAAAAAGAAAAAAATGTTGATGATCTGAAGAAAGTGATGATTTATGCAGTAAAAGTGTATTCTGCCCCATTTTTGGCAAATTTCCTTGAAAATTATCAGTGTGATGTGACAATTAATTTTCATGAGTAGGGTCCTTATTCCTTATGATTCCATCTTCCACAGGTCAAATTTGGAAACACTTCCTCCAATGATGCCTTCCTATTTCATGTAATTCATTTCAGCCTTTAGTCCCCAGCCTTATTAATCTATTCTTTAATGCCTCTCAATCATTTCTCCCTGCTCTGCTTCTACTGCAGCAATTGATGCTTTATTGAGCAATACAGTCTCCCCCATTTTTCCCATTTTATCTCCCTGTTCGTACTTCCATAGTCAGGCATCATCAACATTCTTGTATATGTAAGTATAAAGCACTGATTTCTGTAAACTATTGTTGCTCTGATTATTAATCACAGTTAAAGCTGATTTAGGTTAACATTTCACCACAAACCCTGGATACATAAATTAACATTTGCTTTCATTCCTCCTCTGTCTCGAAAAAATAATTCTAACATGATACCTGTGTTTTGCAAGCTTTCCCCCCCCACACTTCTGTGTTACTGGCTGAGTGTGTTACTTCAGAAGACTGAAAATTATAAAATAATTTATAATACAGCATACTATTTTAAAAAACGTATTTTGCTCTATTTGCATTTCACACAGAATATGTACCAATGTATGAGTTCTGTGAGGTGTACTGAGCCAAACTGGGCACATACCTGTACAACTGTGATGGTAACTGAGGATGAAAATACAATAGGATCCACAAGAGTTCACTGTTAAATAAAATTCAGTGCCAAGAGACATACGATGAAAAAAGCCAGAGATTACTTTACAAATAGAAGTGTGGGAAAAAGAAGAGGTAGGAAAAGTGGCAACAAGCTGAAGAAGTTCTATCACATTTACCCACAGAATAGGATCTACCTTTACAATAAATTTCAAAACAATTATTTCTTCCCTGTTCCTAACAAAATTTACATTTTGGCAATGGACAGGACACGTGTGAATAGAACACAAACCACACTATACCTTTAGTACATACTTAAAGATTTTAAACACTTTTCCTGGGTTTTTTTCCAACATGCATGTTTTAAAAGTTACAGATAGATTTACTATTGGACTAGACAGCTTGCATGACAATGAGGTCCATTGACTTTAAAAGCATAGCTGACGAGCTGACGGTGTTCTCTTCTCAGCATCACTTTGTGGGTTTCTTTTATTTTTAATGGACTTCATAAATTAAAAGGGAGATTAATCCTTGTCTTATTATAGGGAAAAGTAGCTTAATTTTAGTTCCATTTCAGGCTCAGCTTATTGCCTGAATTTTCAAAACCTTTCAGAAACTTTAAGACAGTACCAAGACCTTCAAAAACACTCAAAACCTAGATGTTTCAACATTACTGAGTGCAGAGGTAGCCTCCCAAAACTACTATTCATATAATACTTTTTATGTCTGTTCACATCTCAAATTCCTCTCTGTTCTCTCAGCTTTCAAATGTCTGGTGTAAGTCAATTATCATTTTGAAAAGGCTGGACTTCAGTATTTTTTCAGTATAGACTAGTTACCATCTGAAAATACTTTGTAAAATGTTATGCCTGTCTACCCAGCTGATTAAAACATTTTCTCCCTTTTCTCTATTAAGGCTACTTACATTATCACACAGGAGGCTCTTATTTTTGGTGCCTGTTGCGTTACAGTCGCAGGGTTTGCAAACATCAGTGGCTGAAAGATCTGCACCTGCTTGTCTGTAATGGAAATCCTTGCACAGCTCACAGTTTCTTCCTGCATGAAAGAAAGGTTATGCATTATGGCTTCCAATTCATTAAAATTAGCTGTATAATTCAAAATTAAAGACTATTCCTTTGAGAGAATTCTATAATTTTCAGGACGTCCATTTTAATGCACCTTTCATCTCTACCTGCCAATTTAGTGATCCAGAGCATATGAAACAATGAACCTGTTACAAACTATGTTTTACTCCATTAAACTTCCATCTGTTATATAATACCACACTTATATAAAAGCTGTGCCATGCAAATGCCTATACATTTTTTTTGAAAAATTGAACCTGAAACTTTTCTTTATCTTTACTAGATAAAGCCAAGAAAACTGAAATAGAAGAGAATTTTTAAAGTATTCAAATGTACTACCAACATTGAATAAAGAGATTTATTCAATAAGCAAGAAAGTGACATTAGAGAGAAAACTGACAACCTTTTTAGATATTGTCTGTTAAACTGGTCCAATAAGATTATATATTGAATTTAAATACTCTAGCACATGTAATGGGAATAGCCTTGAAACCATATATTATAATTATTTATTTGAATGTGTTTTGCATTAAAGTTTTTATACAAGGTTGGATTCATTTTACAGTATTTTCCCATGGCTTAAGAGTTGACACCACTGTTGTTACTGCACTATCTGAGTGGTTTAAAAATACATATACATGAGAATTTATTGGACTGTCAGCCATAGAGCATTACTAATTTCAGCTGACACAAGATTTAGTCAAAAAGGAGCAGCAAAATAAACAGTCCATTCTCTTTGACTTACCAGCTGTGTTGTGCTGACAGTTATCACAAACTCCACCACCGCCTCGGTGGTGCTCCTGAGGAAAAGGATCCATTGCTAAGTCATAGTGGCAGCTTTCGGCATGGCCATAACACTGACATGGTTTGCAATTATAGGCATGGACTTGGTCACCTGGACGGAAAGGCTTGTCATTGTACAGTGGCAAACAGCGATCACACTGAAATGAATCAGAAGGAAAAGAAAATGCTGCTTCTCAGACATGAATATTTCTTCACCTCACAAGTTTACTAATACAATCTCCATGTTCATATTTTTGTCTATGTGTTTTCCCCAGTTTAAATGTTAAAAATATTTTGCTTGGAAAAAAAGTGAAAAAGCACAAAGGGAAATAACAAACCAAACATTTTAATTATTATTTTAACATTTTCAAGTAATTTTAAAAACAGAGTACCAAGGAAAGTGAGCAGAAGAACAACATTTTAAGAATTTAGATACTTAACACAGGCTAATGTACTGAGAGTCCAATTCACTTGAACCTTTAAAGTTGCAAAACGGTGCTTGGTATGTTTATGGCACAGAAGACATTCAGTTAATCCATACATTTGGATGCATTTTAAACAATGACTGTTCTTGTAGTTTCTAACATTGTAATAACTCTAGTTTGTACTACTACTATTTGACCTTGAGAGTGAAACAGAAGAAACAAAATATATTGCAATCATAATTTCTGTCTTTCAGAAGGAATTTAAATGCTTCAAAATAAGTTGCTTCTGTTACATATTTGGGCAACTATTGTCTTTTTCGGGTAACTTCCTTCTTAATCTTGAGAAGCATGCTCATCTTTCTTTAGGGCTGTTATTCCAAATAGTATTATAAATATTTGTTACTTTTTAGTATGTCTGTATCACCTATACACTGAAAACTAGGAAATTGCATTAAGTATCTAAACTGTTTCACTCAGAGCTGGTGCTGGAAAAGCATCATTTGTGTGTAAAACAATCTGAATTAAAAACCATAAGCTGAAGATAGTCCAACAATTGCAGACCAGTGACAAACGATAACAAAAAACACTTGGGAGAGAAAATGAAATTACAAGAATTTATCTATTGAAATTTAATTTGAATACTAAATAAAAAGTAAGCAATAAGATTGCAATAATAACTGCACCTTTTTCTAATCTGTTAAAAACAAACCAAAACCACACATTATCACCACAGTGAGAGACAAAAGGAGTTTTCAGGATGAAAATTAGCAGGGTTTCACTTGAAATCTTGAACTCAAGCCTTTGTTTATCAGAGCAACTGGTGTCTAATTGTGATTATCTCACTTTAAGTGCACTAAAGGCAACACCTTGACCATAACTGATCACAAGTTACACAGCTCTACACTATTCAAGTCCTTCCCTCAGTTACATCCACGTTCCCTCTCTCTCCTCATTGAGAAAAATCAGCATTACACAGCACCCAGCAACACGAGACAAGAGGGTTCATTCAGGCATGGCACAACTTGGGAAGCACAACAAAGAAACAAGCTACCAGCCAAGCTATCCAGCTCCCGCAGCTCCCTCCTCCCAGCATGCCCATGGAAATATGTCCTCCGTGAAAGGAAAACGGTGCAGGAATAGCTATCAACCTGCCAGCCCTGAGTTTCCATTTGTGCATGGCCAGCCACACAGCAGCTGAAAGCATTCATCATCTCATTTCAGATTTAATCTTGGATCAGTTACTTATGCACACCTGTGCTTGCACCTATTGTTAAATGACACACAGGCATGAAGGAGTATGAGAAAAAGATGGCATCTGATTACATAGCAAGAAGCCTCTTTGAAACATCTCTTGTTGTGTGACTTTTAAAACTTCGACAAAACTTTTAAAAATCATAGAATTACTAGGTTTGGAAAGAATCTCTTGGAAAAGATCATCAAGTTCAACTATTAACCCAACACTGCCAGGCTCACCACTAAACCACATCCCTGAAAGCCACATCTACACACTTTTAATGATTTCCAGGGACAGTGATTCCATCACTTTCCCTGGGTAGTCTGTTCCAATCCCTGGCAACCCTTTCAACTGAAGAAATTTTTCATAATACCCAATCTAAACCTTCTCTAGCCCAATTTGAGATTCTTTCCTCTTGTTCTTCACTTGTTACTTGGGAGAAGAGATTGACTTGCCCCCTCTACAACCTCCTTGGCAAAAAAGCAGTCATTCAGAAGTTGGCAATGAGTGTGAAATATTTGTTTTTCTAGTAGTTGTCACACCTGCATGCAATAAAAATGGGCACTGTACCCCCACATCACCCTGCTGTTTGTCACACCTTTATTAGGTTAAGAATTGCATTTAACTTCCAGACCTCCAGGGCTGAACTTTCATGTTTAGTAGCACTATGATGTACATGTTGCCATCTTCAGATCTTCATTCACCAAATCTAAACTCTGCATTTATCCCAAACATAGTAGTTGAGAATTCCAAATCAAGAGATTTAGGGTTTGGTTCTTGGCTACCACATGGAAAATGAATAAGTACATTTCCAAGAAGCCCATGGCAAGGTTTAGCAGTAGATTTACAGAAGATGTCAATGCTTAACAAAACCAACATTCCTCTGTAACTGTAACACACAGAAACATGCAGATGTCCTTGTTCTCAGTTACATCTAGGCTCTTCAGAAAACATCTTAAATATATGGTTTTCCTTATGGCCAATAATAAGCACACCTTCTTATATATAGTATCTGAACTTCTTACCATCTGTGAAAAGTTTACTGAGAAAACATAACATGGAGCCAGGTGGCCAAAATACCAAGCCTAATTTGGCCCAATTCATTAGTCTAAAACTATGATTAAAAACTGATTTCCAACAATGCATTTAAGATGTGTTTTTTTTACTAAAATTATTATTAGAATTTTAAAAGTACACTCCTATAAGCACTGTTTTTTCTCTCTTAATAATTATACTGGAAGAAAAAAAATAACCATTATGCTAAAATTTACAACAGAGAATCCTGTATATAACTAGTGTCAAAAATGGAAAAAAATATCACTTAAAGCATACTTATGGTACCACCAGTGACTTGAGCCTAAGCCTTTATATACCAAGTTCATTTTCAGGCCCTAAGAATTCTGTGGACAGTATCTCTGAAGAAACAGTTAACAAATATCCAAAGAAATACTTCAGACAGCAACAGTAAAAATACTTTAAAACTTGCAATAAGTCATCATTAACTAGAACCTTTTATTCCAACACTTTTTAAATATCCTGCTGCTTGCCTCTCAGTGGCATTCTTTTATATATATATGATTTTATGTGGAATTAATTCCTATTCTTCCTTTTTGTAACCTATGTAGGAGTTTACAGCCCACTCTGAAAGCTCAGTTGCAATAAACAGTGTACATACACACCTACAGTACTTATACACATGCTTCTGAAATGCACGTTATCAAAAGTACACAATTTAAAAATCTGACAAAGTGACACTGAGACTAGAATGCCACCTTCTCAGGCATTTTGAAATGCTGACTTGTCTTTGAAAAGCTCTATTATGTATAGCATCCATGTTTATTTATGCTGCCCTCTAAGTGTTGACTGTAATGGGATAATTAATCATATACAATTCTTTCCTTCCTACAAGATCCACTTCTGTATCCACCCACCATGCTCTCACTCCATTTCATTTCCTTAGCCAAATAAATATGGCTTCTAGGGAATATTTATTCCAGATAGCTTTGCCATGCTCTAAAGACAGTTTTGATTTCCTCCTGGCTTTCACCAGCACCCTCACCTCAGCATTTGAATATCTACCAAGACAACACATGAACTACATCTGTCTCTTGTCAACTCCCCAGTGATCAAAGAGCTTTTAAACTTAAAAGCCAGGTTTTACTAGAGAAAGGAAAAAAAAAAAAAAAAAAAAAAAAACCACACACAACCAAAATTAGAACACTAAGTGACTCCAAGAGACCAAAGAAGACAGAATAGAAATGAAAGGTGTCTTATGGGGTTCCATCCCAAAGCTCCATGTACCAAAAATTGCATTTTTTGCTGGCCTAGTTGTTTCTGCAAGTGAGAACTCTGTTATTGAGTCTACTGTAGTTAATATTTACAGCTCCTCATGTACTATTTATGATTAATTCCAACATCTAACATGATGTAGACTGACCTTTAACTAAGGTTTACATAGATTCTTCTGTAACAATATGAAACATCTTACTTATTCAATTCTTGATAAAACAACATATGCCATATCCACTTTTCAGACCTCAGATGTTTAAAACCATTATGGAAAACTCTGAAGACCTGAAACCTTTACTGCATCCAGTCATTCTCTCACTTCCATTCATATCTTCTCAAGCATTTCTCAGAGTGGCTTTATTTATTTTGAATTTTCTTTTCTATTATGATTTCTATACTTATTGCTATATATTTTGCCATTACCTTTCTCTATTAAGTTCCATACAGTTGATTTAAAAGAGGCGCTGACGTTGCAATGTAAGGCTAACCTTGCTTGACTCTCTTGTTCTTTCAAGAGCTGTTTCCAGCTCATCATGTCACAGCTTGGGAAGTTTTTGAACATACTTTTCCTCAAGTCTAAAAGCTAATCTTTGCATACAAACATTACCAAAATCTGGACTCCACTCTCAGCCCCTCAGTTTCCATTTGTAAAAGGAAGAGCTGTCTTCCAAAGCTGGACCCAAGGCATTCAGAGAACAATTTGTAAATGAAGAAGCTGAACATTTTTTTCAGAAAATGAGATACAAGCTTAGTGAGGATTAATTTCCTCTTTTTTCATAATCTGGCCCCTCAACATTCACAAATCATTCTTAAGAAACCCCTTCTTCTCATCATCTCAGATTTCATAGGAACATATTTCAACATGATTCTTCACCAAAATGGAACTCAAGAAAAAAAAAATCCATTTGGTATGTCAGATTTCATAATATAGTGATGCAAATACCTAAACTAAGATTTCTATTTGTAATACTTACGCAGATTTTTCATTTCTGGTATTGCTTTGCTGCCCAACAGCTAGCCAGATGTAAATGCCAGATAAATTCAAGACAGTAATTTTAGTTGTATTAAGTGTAAATCTGACAAGGACATACTCTGCCATATGTAAAAAGCTTTTCAATGATCTCTGATTTCTAGTAAAAGACATTGAACAAACCCATCCTAAAGCCAAAAATTTTCTTATAGCCCCTCAGTTGTGGCGACTTACTCTGCTAATACAAAACTTCAGTTAAAAAAAAACCTGCTTGCTGATAGTGCTATTTCTTCTCAAAAATATTTTCTTTTTCTCTACCAAAAAAGTTATATTTGGAAATTTGCTTCACCAAATGCTTACTTAAACCAAAAAATATATAAATAAATACATTTATTTTTACAGTTCCTAATTCACTATGATGGGAGCTAAAGAAACAGGTGTAAATCTATCAGACAGAGTTTTATCATTGCCAGTGACAATCAAAAATCAGGATGGACTTTTGTTTTAAGTGTTAGCCTTACCAAAAAAAGAAAAAAAGAAAAGAGAAGAAAAAGAAAAATATTAAAATCTTTAGGCTGTTTGGATTCCATATAAATCTTTGATAAAATTCAAAGTAGTTAGTGATATATTTCAAAATACTAATTCTATTTTATTACTACTGCTATTTATTTCATATTTAATAGATACTGACATGGTTATTAAAGAATGAGAAAAATAATTAAACAACATCCTTATTGTACTCTGAATTAATACAGTTAATTCAAGCACTTCAATTATAGTTACAACGCATATATGCCAAATCAAAGATGTGACACCCAGTGGAACAACCCATTAACATTGACAAGAAATATCTGATAAGGCAGATACATCATTAAAATGTATTTGGTTTGTTTTCACAAGGTAGCATAAGTCTTGCAAGAGTGCTTGGTGAACTTCCAGTTCTTATTAAATATTTATAATTAATCCTTACAAAGTAACATTTCACAATGTGTGTTCTAATTAAAGGGACATTGTCAGCTCGAATTTTTTTTTCTGATTTGACCCATCTAAAAACTTGCAATTTCGGTTCAAGTCCCATTTAGACTGGATATCCTACACTTCTGCTTAAGAAATGGGAAAACTTAAAACCCCTATGAAATTTTACAAGAATCTTTCACACAATCATGAGCACGGTATCAAATGCTCTGAGGTTACCTCTCCTCACTCTGCTCCTGCAAGCACAGACTGCTTGGGGCTTTTTTGATGTGTGATTAGTCTCCCCGTTGCTACTGCTGCTGCTACTCCATATAACCCCTTCTTAATTTTTAGAAAGGCTACTTCCAAAAGGCATAAATGTAGCAAGGAGTACATCATGTTCTCACAATGGAAATCTAACACTCAGTGAGATTGAGGGATTCATTCCTTTGATGTAGCTCATTTTTTCTTAACCTCAACTTTTTTTCCCTTTTTTTTTCCTTTGAGATAAATAATTAATCTAGGGAATCTTTTCTTTGAGCAAGTTTTTTTTTTACTCATACATCACAGTTCTGCTTTTGTGAAGTTGTATGCAAACAGCTTCTAAGAAAAGCAAAGGCTGCATGAAACTACTGGAAAGTGGTACCATTGAGCTCTCCTCCACATATTTATCTAGAATACTATGACTTACAGTAATCAAACCCACTTTGGTTCTTCCATGGCCAAGAATTATAAAACTGTTAGAATTACAAATGAAAATTACAATTTTGCATTTGTAGTGTTTTGGATTGCATTATTGACCACTTGAACTCTTTGTTTCCTTTCAAACGAAACTAAATTGAAAGCTGAACTCCGGGGCTTTGCTTACTGCATCCCACCCATTGAATGGATCTGGAGTCCACAGGAGCAGACTAAAATTACTATGGATAGTACCTTCACCCTACAGGACTCTTGCTACTTGCTACAGCAGGCAGAGACAATCTTTATTAGACGCTCACAGTCTAATCTCAGGTTTGCACCTCATGTTTGAAAGTGGCATAATCTCTAATAAAAAGTCAAATCCCTGAAGACAACACTCCTGATGGTCTGCGACGGAATGGCTTTTGGTGAGGGTGGAGAGTGGAATACATCTTTTTCCTTAATTGATACAAATCTGCCACAGAAAGTTTCCCTCTGAAAGACAGGCCAACACTAACACACACATACAGTAACACACTCATACTAACACACACTCTTTCCCAGGTCTGAAATCCCAGTGCTGAGGCTGTTCAGAGGTAGCACAGACAGACGAAGATGAGACTCACATTATTTCCTTCTGTATAGCTTTCCTTGACACACAGACACCTGTATGGTTTCACAGCTGTGTCACAATCATCAGCATGGCCATGGCAATTACACCTGAAAGAACAATAGGCGGTGTCAAAAGTTAGAACGTGAAAACACATCTGTGCAAAAACATACTACACAGTCACAAAGTCAATTTTGTGTATTACATAGCCTGGTTCTTTATTAAGAACAAATAAATGTCACTGAAGAGAATGTTCTTAGGTGCAGTAAACTACAAAAGATTACTTCACTCAATATATTTTTAAGCATCAACAATTGCTTTTGAAGAAAGTAAATACCAGCATGTAATGATATGTGATGAAAACTGTATTTCAGTATGTAACATTGATATGTAAGTTTTTATTAAATTAATTACAATTATTCATCAATATTAAAACTTCCAGTGTGGCTCTAGTTTTTCAAGAAATCTTAACCACATCAGGAATAATTCTGAATTTTAACCCATTATATCTCTATTAAAATTTCCAATTCTTACTAAAATAAAATCTGTATAGGGTCTTAATTAATAGTCAATAACCATACCACTCTACCTGCAAGGCTGCTCTTCTGGAGGCATGGCACAGCTTTGCAAACTACAGCTGAAATTATTTTACTGTAACATCATCACCAATGTAAAGCTGTTTTAGTAAACGCATTATCATAATACATCTAAATCAATAATCAAATATATTAATAAGATAGAAAATTTTAAAGTAAACAAGACTTCTAACAGGGCACTTTCTCTCAAAATGAGAGCTACCAATATAATTTCAGGAATAACAATATTCAGGAATACTTACAAATCTGCACCATATGCTTCTTAGAAACTATTTCATTGCCAAATTTGCATATTATTTCCAGGGCATAATTAGTCCCTTCACAAGACAGCACACTTACAATATACAATAAAGTTGTCAGTCACAGATAGTACAACAGTTTTACTGACAGCTACCCAATTTTGAAAGGAAAACTCCAACTAAAACAAAGGAAGAGCTCTGCATGACTGCTAAAATTGCCATGTCTGGGAATCTATAGCTTGGAAGACTAACTGAAATAAAGCACAAGCCATTGTTTCAGACATAAGCTTTTGCTTAGAGGCATTGGTAATTCCAAGGAAAGGATTGCTTTTGACAGATTTGTGTAATAAGTACAATTAATTGTAAAAAAAAATGTGAGGAAACAGTTTTACAAAACAGTACACCAGTCATTTCCAACTTGATATACTGCTTCAGACCAAATTCCTTTCTCAATCATAGTTGTAAAAGCAAAACAAGTTGATCAAATTTTAGGCAGGTCCCTATATGCCATGCAGAGTAACCGTCAGAGACAGTGCTGGATGTGGGAAGAATCACATAACACTTACCTTCCACTGACTGTAACTTCATTAACTCCATAGTACCTATGCCTAAAATTTACCCAAGGTTCACTAGTGTGATACTGGCCACGGAGATGAATCCTCACTTGCGTAGCTTTCACAAATTCTTGAAGAGATGGAGTATTATAAAAATCATTGTAACCAGGTCGGTGATTTGGTTCCGGAGTAAGAACACTGAAAGTTAGATTACCATGAGAATACGGTGTAAAGCTGTTTAAATAGAGAGGAAAACAAATTAAACTCAAAATATTACATATTTTACAGATTCTACCCCCTAACATACTGTTTCTCAGACAGGGTCTCAACTGTAAATGAGTAAAATTCTGAGTAAAAATTCTTATGTCAGAGTATTTCCAGTCATCAGAATTCAAGATGGGGAAAAGAAATGTTCTCTATATGACTGTTTTGTCTGTTAAACTACCATGCTCTTCTCCAGACCCAAAATTTCCAATTAAAGTAAAGCCTTTACCAGGCAACTTCAAAATATGATTAAAGTGTGATTGATACAGTGTCACCTGCACACATTTTCAAGAGATTTAACACACTGTCCTTGAGAAACACAAACTAGGCTTGAACCACATAAGGAAAACATTCAGTCGACTAACACAATAATTAATAGGCTTACGTTGTTAGAAATACACCTGCTAAACACATTAAAAAAACATACAGAAACAATTGTTATATTTTGAATTCCAGAGTCACGGGACCATATTATCAACTCCTCTGATGATATGGTTAGAAACACATGCTACCTTCCAGCAAGTGAAGGACAAGATAATGTGATGGAAAGCAGTAAGATTGAGAATAAAACCACATATTTGAGCCCAGGAAGGGGAAGGACAGTCCTGAGAATTCAAGTAAAACTGAGTAAACAAGTAGATACAAAGTGCACGTTTGCATAACTTGGTACAAATTATGTCATGTTGGTCTATGTACTAGGCAGAGTTTAGCCACTGGAAGAGAAAAGAATGTCTGCTTATTTGCACACCTACATGGGATCATTAAAAATAGGTATTACATTATCACGTAATCACCTGGCACCTGACATGCAACACTCAAAAAATGTCACTTGAAAATATGTCAGTTTTTGAAAGATGAGATTTCTAGTTAGGCTAGGTCTGCTGAGCCAAGCTCTTCTGTCTTCATGAAGGATCTTTGAATTTCCTGAGTTCCTAATCCAGTTCAGTGCTTCACAAAAATCTCAGTGGAATATATCTGTTTCTCTGGGTGATTATGCCTTCTCTTTCCCTCCACAGAAAACTAAATAAAGTATATTTTTTCCATGTTGTATAGAACTGTAATGGAAATGCTTAGACAGGTACAAATGTCAGATAAACAACACCATGTTGGTATGGAAGCATCAGAAGGAACAGCAGAAAGATTGTAAGGCTGATGGCAACTAGATAAGCAGGTCATCAAGATTTCAGGGCATCTACATGCAGTTTCTCAGGAAAACAAAGGAGATTCTAAAATAAGGGGCAGCCAATATTCAGACTAAGCAATGATTCAAGCCTCTGATAGGGGGATAAAGGAGAGTGAGCAACTCCTAACTTACATAGGTGGTACAGGATGGAGAAACAAAAACCTTAATCACTTTCATTTCCTAAAGGACACAAAAGAGAGTCCATTCAGTACTAGCATGTGATCACCAAAACAAGAACCATCAAGTTACGGTAAGGATTTCAAAACCAAGGTCGTTTGTCTTCCATGTAAATCCAGGGAATTCTAGATAGACCACTAGGACACAAGGACACTGGTGTCTAAATCCTGGACAGACAATCTGGACATGTCTTGGCAGCTACAAGTTTGTGGGTATGAAAGAAAGAGAGAGAAACAAGTTTTGTTTTACAATAAAATCCTCCAGGGAACTCTGTTACACTGCTGACATAAATTTGGGGCTTTGTTCCAACAGTAGCTCCTCTTTTAGCACACAGAATATTCACCAATATATGTCTTATCACTTAAAGCTTTCTGTACATCAGCTGTACCCAAAAATTATTCATTCATATCATTTCCTATCATCATTTACATTTTAATTGAAGGGGAGAAACTGTGTTGCTTAGAAAACAGTCCATTTATTTATGGAAACAGTCCATATTTAACTCCTCTGCTCTTTTTTAAAATTATACAAATCCATATTTTGGGGTTGAAAAAGGTATTGCACCTCCCTTATTTATCCAAAAACATCTGTATTACTTAAGATATTTCCCTTTTCCTCTACCCTCTGCTTCAAAGATCAGCAATAAAGCTCACATTTCTTTCCAGAAGAATGGTGTAACTCAAATGACCTTATGCTCCTCTCCTCAGAATACTGAACTCCTGGAGAACAGACAAAGATGCTGGCACTTGAAAAGTCTTAGAAAGGTAGAAAAAGTGGAGATAAAAGAAAAGGCAAAGTACCTACAGCACCTGGAAAAGTATTTTCTCACTGATTTCCAGCCAAGTACTAAACAAATCTAATACTGACTGGCATCTGAACTCAGGCAAGAAATAATGCAGTTGAATGTATGCAGGGGCTAAATTTCAATTATATATATGTATGTGTACATACACAGGTATGTGTGTGTGATAAGGTAACATATTAACTATTATGTACGTTATACACTATATATAGTAAATCTATATTTTATATATCATACAGCTTTCAATTTTCACATGTTAATTGAAAGTAAAAGGGCTTGCAATGTATTTCTAAATGGTAATAATCCTTCTTGCCTCTCCTCCCAGAGTTTTATATCACTTCTTGCTTAGAAAGATGAGAAAGCTTCAAGATACCATTTTCAACTCATTTTTTACATGCATTGCATAACACTAGCAGGGTTGAATGACTGGCTTTTGTACTTCAGTCTGGCCTCTTTCCTAAGCTTCAGAACAAGTCGCCCTCTCAGAGATCAGAAGGTAGACTTCCATATTTACTAGACTGTTTAGAACAATGTTATATTAGTACTTTCCTCCACTTATCCTCTCAGTGTTCTGCAATTCTACTGACAATAGCCATCAAAAAACTAACATGTAACATTTTGAAACTCTGCCTCAAAAATAACAGAGGAATCAATTGACTCAGACTCATAAATTATTAAAATCTGATAAAAATTACAGGAGACTTTTTGGCAATTTTGATTTGAAAGGTCATGTTTAGGATCTTTGATATATTCAGCAATCCATAACAAATGACTGTACCAAATTAAAAGATTCTATCTCATTGGGACTTATCAGTGAATCGTGTCAGGATGTTACCTGTTCAAACCATCTGTATTATGCAGATAATACTCACTCATACCTAGGCATCTGGAGACAGTTGACAGAATCTGGTTTTTCCAGAGATCCATTGTTTTCCATTTCAAAAATACTGCAATTTCTAGCAAAATATTGCCAGTCTTCCCATTCTAGATCATCTCTTTTTTTCCTCTCAATTTTTATTGCTTCAGGGTGTGGGCTAAAGAACTGCAGTATAATATAGAATACCTACAAAAAGATAACAAATTTATGAACTGATATTAATGGCTAAGTTGTAAAACAATGAGAATGTAAACCTTTTTTTAATGTAACTATACAGTCTGCTTTACCACTCATAGACAGAAGTAGCCATATTTCACCCCACATATTCCTAACTAAAGCCAGAGAGAATCTTTTTTGTTGAGCAAGCTCTTTGATTTCTCAGACACTATCAGACAACTACTGAACTACTGCATCAGAACTTAACTTTTTTTCAAAGACTGAAAATGCGCTACAAAGTCAGGTACACAATTTGTTAAAGCCATGTTATTTTGGTAAAAATGAAAGTTGTAACTTTGTGGTGCCAAATATTCAACAAGTTGTTTGTCTGACAGCAGGTAAGTTTTTTTTTTTAATTCTACATATTTTTAGCTCAGAATCTCATCAAATACCTTGTTTTAAACAACACTTCCCTCAGCATACTGCTTAAGCAGAAGTGTGTGTATCAAATAAGCAAAAGTCAAGAGTTTCACATTCATTTAAAATCACTTTTAACTAAACAACAAATGTTTACATATGTAGCCAAAGCCTGTCATCATATTCTTTCCCTACTCACCAATAATTAAAAAAGAATAGGCCAGAAAGAATACACAGAAATTTGGTGAATTCCCTACTGTGAATGCAGCCCCTGTTCTGATATGTCTCTGTTTCCAAGACATCCTGACATTCTTCAAGAGCCTAGTGGAGGCTTAGGAGCAATATGGCCTCTTCAATAACTACACCTGCTTATTTTCTCCTTTCCTCCCGCATATTCCTTTGGAGGATAATCTATCACCTCCAGAACATCTACAAACAGAAACACCCTCTAATATGTCAATGTGCATTTGATACATTAAATTTCATTTATCTGCAGTCAGTTTTCTACCAGCAGGTACAAAACAAGCACCTTAAGTTTTAATAGAAATTAAAATAAAAGTTGAAATTTACAAAAGTGGAGTTAAGAGACAATAATCAGTTTCCAAATACTGGTGCCTTCACACAGGATCAACTCTTGTGTTTGTACTCTAGATTACTGCTGGTTAAAACAGGCACATCAAAAGAGAATGCTGAGAACCATAATGCATTTTGTTGACTTTTGCACTGTTACATGCCAATAAAGGAAACTTTCTTCCTGGTCCTCTAAGGATAACATTTTAAAGCATAAGGTTTGAATAGCCTCAAAATTGCAACGTGATATCTATAAAAATCTTTTCTTAGTCAATAAATGGCAAACGGCATCTTCCCATTACCTGATACTGTCCATTTTGTAAATCTATTGTGATTGAAACACCACGATCCAGACCTGCAGTATTAGCAAACACAGATGAAATCCAAGTGGTCCCAATGTCATTATCATTGATGTAGTGGAGAGGGTGGGCTTCTGCATCCAGCCTCAGCACCCTGTCATTAGTGGTATCATCTGCACCATTAGGGATGCAGTACCTCTGTATCAAAGGGTGTACCCGGGGGTGACTTCCAGGACAGCGGCACTCAGACTGCGTATGAAGATGAGGGAATTTTCCAGAGAATACTTCCAAAATGTCTCTGTCACAGCATAGAGAATAGTAATTAGATACATGACAACAAGAACAAATTTTTGTGCATCTAGGTTCATAGATTAAACAAAATTCAGGTTAGATTATAGCAGAAGCCCTAAACTCCTGATGTAAACTCGTAAGAATGGGGCACTCAGCTAGGAGTGAAGGCTCCCCCAAGGTCTCTACATTATCAATGGTAGCAGTAGGCATCTTCAGAAAGTACCTGTGAAGAACCATCCTTGAGCTCCTTCCATTGCCCTTGGTGTCTGAAGAGCATATAGAGTTCTTCAGACACCAAGGGAAAGAAATTCTTTGGTAAGAGGTCTAAAGCTAAACAGATTAATCCCACCATAGATGCGAGGAGAAAAATTCTTAACATTTTATTGCAGCATCATGTCTGACTCCAATCAGCAGTCTGGATTCTGTTCTTAAACACACCATAGTGCCAATGTACTGCCTGTAACCACAGTGAAGTTCAGTGTTTGCACTCAAATCCTCCCAAAAGACCAGCTTGAACAATATCATATTGTACCTTAGGAAATCTGGATAGAAATACTTTCACTTTTAGTTAATTTTTATGAAGATGTCCCCTTTTTTAACTGCAATCAACCTAGTCATGTCAAATCATTGAGATACTTCAGTTCCCTCTGACATCAGCATCTGCAATAAATACAAAGGTAGGTAGGCAGGCAGGCAAGCAGATACATGGATGACATGAACAGTTCTTTATCTGCTCATTGCTGATACAGAGGAAGGATTTTATGAGTTTAGAAGAGACTGAATTTTTTTATTTAAACCTTGTAACTTTTCCCATTTTCCTACTTGATCAGTAAGAACGTAATTTTGTGTGCTTATTAAGCAAATAAATATTGCTAGCTGCCACTACAGCTTTCACAGAACCCAGAGTTACACAACTTTTTACATATCCATAGCTTAAAATAATTGGTATGCAGGCAAGACTTTTCCTCCCAGTTTATCCCAGAGAAACATTTTGCACCATGCTATTTGTGGATATAAAATCAAATCTAGAAAGACATCAGTAGGTCAAAACAGTCTGTAAAATACCTTAATTTTCAATTGTTAAGTTTTATTCATTTTACTGACCTAAACTGTAGTTCAAAAGATTTGACAAGCATTGCTCTGAGAAATACAACCACCGTGATTTTCATAAAACTTGGAATTCAGATTCACATTAATGCTTCCAATTCACAGGAGCTCAGTTCATCATAATGTCCTGCAGACAGCTGAGCTCTGAGGAATCTGCTCTACATCTTATTGAAAGACTATCATTAAGTAGCCTGAAGGTCTGCAATTCTGAGTGTCATTGTGCACAGCCTCCCCGGAAGCACCACGCAGACAAACAGGACCTGACTACTTCTGGCCAGCCTGAAACGATTGGATTAATCCAGCATGAGCTGGATAACAAAGGTAACATCTCTTTGTAATGTGCTAGGAAGGGAGGCTGGAGGGCAACAGAAATTGCAGTGGCAACAGTAATTTGGCCTCAGGAACACAGGAAGTCAAAGCAATTGCCCAGGGCTCTGTGGGCTGAGGGAGCTAAGTCATTGGTGGCTTATGGTGACAACTTCGTCTGAAGAGCAATGGACAGTGGCACCTCAGGGCAGGGGTGTGTGTGTGGGGCAGGGGAGCACCAAGACTACCTGACAGGGATACCATGGGGAAGCGAAACCAGAGGAAAGCAACAGCTAAGCACGGGGAGCCAATCTTCCAGCCACAAAGCCAGCATGCCAATCCTAGGAATGGCTGTCCTGCCCATCAGACTGGCATCTGAGTGGTCCAGTTTTGACCCTGCAGCTCCCTTCCTTGCCCTACCGTTTACACACAGCTCGGGGGAAGCTTATCAAATCTTATCCACCAGGACTAAGCTTATCAGCACACACTATTATGACAGAATTATGATGAGTAGGTAACACCTAGACAGTTTATAAGCACTGAAATCTAGCAACTGGATCTACTCTCTGCAGAATACATACTAAGTCAGGTTGTAGCAAGGACAACAATAACAAGGAGAGCACATATTTATTACAGTGTTTGCTTCACTACATATACACTACACACACCACTACATACATCAAGCCTATTTAAGCAACAGTTCAAAAGCAAAACACATTCAGTTGTTGAATTTATTTTAACTCAAGATTTTTTAGATTAAAGGTAATCTTTGAAATGAGGCTCAGGGAACTACATCGTCACGAGCAATTATCTAAAGAAAACATCTGAAAAGCACTACACTTTGGGAAATAAGCATATTGTTATCTACACTTCTTTCTCACCACACTCTTATTTTGCTACAAAAATAAAAGTTCTTTACCTGTTTGTAAGTGCCACTGAGTAAAATCGAAAATCTTGCATTCTTCCAACAAATTGCTCTAAACCTAAGGAAATATACTATAAATAATCTATTGAGCAGAAGGCAGCTTTGTACTGCATGAGAGCACCTTTAATTCAGCACTCAGAAATCTCTCTTGCACAATTACCCCTCCTGAATGAAACCATCTTGGGCCTGGACAAAACTATAGAGGGCAGTGACTTAATTTTTTTGATAAAAAAGAATGATTTATAATAACTTTATAAGAACATTTTGTACCTATCTCTTTTCTGATTAGAGAGGTGGCACAGGGACCGGCTCATTAGACAGAAGTAATGAGCCAGTCCACGTGCCACCTCTAATTAGAGAAGAGATACAGTAGGTACAACTGTACCTATCAATTTATACAATAAAGATAAAAAGCATTTTAAAAGATTTCTTTCTTTTACATGATTATTAGCTATCCAGCATTCAGAATCAAAACCACAACAAAGTACATTTCCAAATACAAGCTTTAAGAAATGGGGAACAGACTACTTTCTTGCCCAAAGCCACAATAAAACTGTTTATGGGACATATTTTAGAACCAGCTTCAAATTGTGCATGTTCCTGAAGAGCAATAGTTAGTGTTCTTATACCTACAGAGCCAAGAATTAGTGAAAAGTAACCAAACATCCCCCACTGTTCTTCAATGATCATGTCATGAAATAGAACATATAAAACTCTACATGTAGATGAAGAGTAAAACTTTCAGGCATTACTAGAGCCTGAAAGATTCTCATTCTGCCATGGTTTACATGAGTATTGATAAAACTGAAGAACACAGCCAGAAACCTTCAGCTCTCTTCCTGACTCTGCAGAGAGAGTAGTCTAGTCGCCATGCAAAATTCCATTCTGAAACAGAATATATATTCCCTATATTTACTCAGAAAAACTACAGGCAGAAATTAGTGGAACAAGTCACTTTACATACATGTTTTAGAGAATTCAGGAAAACCCATCATATAAATTATTATCACCTACCAAACATCAATCTATTCCTATACATAGATGTTTGGTAGATGATCATAATTTATTCTATCTTCAAGCCAATCTTTTGAGAAAGATAATTGAAAAATACAAATTTTCTTCCACAGTAAGGTATTACTTCTCACTATATATGTAATTAAATTACTCACACGCTTCTTTTAACCACATAATGTATATTTTGATTATTCCAGTGCATTCCACTAAAGTACTACAAGATTTACCTGTGAAGCTTTGTCCAATTTGCAGAGTACCATCATCATCAGTATCTATAACTGTTCCCATAAGAGTCCTTGAATCAAAAGCTGTGTTATCATCTTCCCAACCATTCAAGAAGAAACTAATTCGGCTGTGATGCACCTATAGAATCAAAGGGGCAAACACATGCTTTATCATGCAATCACTTTAATTTCTCTACATTTTTTTGTCTATCACTGATTAACTGGTAACATTACCTCAGGCCATTTGTTGTGTGTCTTTATTTTTGGTGCCTAGTGAAGCAGTTACCTCTTTTTCATTAACATATCACCACTCAGATGCAGAGGGTATAAAATTTATATATATATAAATAAAAATGTACAGGGGTTAAAGAAGGAACTACAGCACAGGGATCTGGTGGAGATGGAGGGGAAGGGAGGAAAAGAAGGGTGGGTGTGTTTCACAAGGTACAAGGCTGGTTACAGCTCCACCACCACTTTGGGCCATGGGCACATGTTACAGCTGTCACAGCTCTTCTCATACATCACTTCAAACAGGCCTCAAGGGGCTGCACACCATGCTCAAGATAATCAAACACAGGCCTCCAACAGCCCCCAAAATGCCTCCCTAACCCAAGCATGCTTCTTCTACAAGGGCTGAAGGGAACGGTATAGGAACTGCCTACATCTGCTTTACACCCACTGGGTAATTCCCTTTCATCCAGGGAACCCTTGGCTAGGAATATGCACTCAGCCAGCACCCCAGGGCACTGTTTTCTGCAAGTGCTCCCTTTCCTGCCAATTCATTTTAAATCTGAGCTAACGTTCAGAGAAATTCCTTATGGCATTCTCCCAGCTCCACAAAGTCAAAACATGCTGAGCTTTGACAAAGTTGGGGGTTTTTTGCATTAGAAATGCTCAGACTTAGGTTACCCAAAATTAGGAAAAGTTTAATAATATGGGAGTGCCTCTCAGCCTTACATTATATGAAATTCAGTATTCTCATTTTAAAAATCCAGGCCCACACAAACTGAAAACCAGAAGTATTATGGCTATATTCAGGTTTCCATTAATGAAATTAATTATAGAAACTAAGTTGGACTAACCAAAAATTTTTATTTCAGTAAGTTTATTTGCAAAAAAAATTAAATTACTTGTGTTTTAGCAATGTTTAGCTTGGATAAAGCTTTTTTCACATGATAACTTGGTAGCTTTAAACTTTTGAAACACCATTTTGCTGCTGCCAATTAAGAGAGTATTATTTTAATTTTGCAGGTACATATGTCTTGTGAATCAAGTCTATCAAGGCAAATAAAACTAGAGTGCTTTAGCCCATCTTGACAGTCATGCCAATCAAAAGAAAATAAACCTGGAATTACTGCTTCCATAAGAACAATACCTATGTGAGGACACAGAAGGCTTACAAGCCAGAATAATTTGTTGCAAAAAAAGGAAAGACAGAACTTATTTACCAGTTAACAAAATATCAGCTTGAAAACCACAATATAAGCACACACAATACTACTCTGATAATAAAATCTTTCAAATTTCAGACCAAGATAAATGGACACAATTATCTATAAATCTGAGCTCAGATGATCAGCATCTGGGCCTTGAGCAACATGAGCCTATCAGCATTTTAAGAAAGAAAACATGAAATAAAATGGAGGGGTTTGTTTGGCCTTTTTTCTTTTGGCTTCACACAAGATTATACAAATGAATTTTTCCTCCTTAAACTGTACTTTCAAACATAAACATGTATGCTGAGCTTTATTGCCATTTCCAGATTCAGTCAATATTTCCCAAATTTAGACAGGAATATTTATTGCCCTTTCACTGATGGAAATTTGAAGGCTATTATCATAATTACTAAGCCTTGAGATTTGTTCAAAAAGTTATTGCATATGAGTTTCACCGCTCAAAATACATCTCTCCATTTTAAATTATCTTTTGTGTTGACACATCAATGACCTAAATATAACAATTTCTTTATTTAATTTTAATACAAGGCCCTCTAAACATCTGATGCCCTATTTGCAAGAGCCTAAGTATACGTATATATTGTGGTTACATTGCATTTTTTCTGCATCACATTTTTTACAGCCTGTTACTGTCATTTGGTGTTTGACTGTTATCATCATAAAAGATACAGGCTTTTCTACTTTGTTATTTGTAGCATTATCTCATGTTTTACAACATCTTTGCACAACATGCCTGCACATGAAATATAACTAGTGAAAAGTTCTCAGTGGTATTAATGCATAAAAAAGAATGTGGTTCCATCTCTACTGTCTTTACCCAGCCAAAAGCTGATGAACAGCCAATTTTCCTTTATCACATTAGCACAGCCATGAGGGAAACACATTTGTTCTAGTCAGCTACACTAAAGATACTATTACCAATCTAACATATACATGTTTTATATCAGCAGTATTCTCAGAGTATGAGGGAGCCAACAATATATTAACACTAGCATGACAGTTTATTTAAGAAAAGAAAATTGTCTCCGTAGAGGGACAGAAGTTAGAAATGTATGGCTAAAGCTCAGTGTCACTGGTCTAATAAAGGTAATAATTCTTAAGCTTTCTTTATAGCAGGTAACACTCCTGTGGCAGCTCTGTCATATCATTCAAATAAAAATGTTGCCTTTTACAAGTTTAAGAGTACCTTTATTTTTAGTCAGATATGAAGCATGTTCCCGCTTTCCTGTTTCCACTGTAAAACATTTCTAAGGGGAATTCAGAAATGGGCATGCTCACCCCCATCAGCTTCTTGAAAACTTACTGTCTCAGGCACAGCTTTATAGGACCTAATTCTGCCTCCCCCTGTGTCAAGCAGAGTGTTCACCCCCATGCACCCCATACTAAAATCAGGGGGTCCATTCATGACTTAAGACTGACAGAATTGGGCCCTAAGTGACCAGGTATTTTTACTTGTTGAAAATAGGTGACTAATGACAATTTTAAATCTCCCTCCCCCCTCCCCCACCACCAATCTCTTTGTATTAAATAGGATTTAGAATAGTTGGGTTTAATATAGCACATCCCCAAGGTAGCCCTAAGCACTTTACAATGCTGAATTGGATATCAGTAGTGCAGTGACTGTGTAAGGCAAAGGCAGCAGTCATTATGCATTTGGCAGTAGCTCAATGTAATGATCCCCCTGCTGGTTATTAAAGGGGGTATGAATATCTGACATGGGAGGAAAATGTAGGAGGGAAACCATGTGTGGTATAAAAAATCCCAGTGGCTCTCCACTGTGGGAGGAGAGGAGGTCTCAAAGTTTGGTGTCAGTTTAGACTAAGCTAAATAGGAAAAGGCTGGCACCAAATGGGCTGTTTGATGTAGTTATTTAAGGTCTCCTGACCGTTAGCATTAAATTCCATACAATAGCACAGAACTAAAAGACACTTTCTCTCCTGACTAGGACAACAGGATTATTCCCCAGTTGTCCTTATTAATAACGTTCAATAAGAATTTGCCCCAAGAGAGTAACAAGAGATGGGTAGGAAAGGTTGGCTGTGTGGTTGTGCAGAGCACAGGACCAGAAGCCTGGGACATCAGCACTCTAATCCCAGCTCTACAACCACCTCTCACTCCTGTGCTTCCCCATCTGTCAGATACAGCAAATCACCTCTCAAGGAGGTGGCAAGGATTAGTTACTAAGATCCATTTGCTCTGAAACTACATCAGCATCTGCCAACATAGAACCTAATACCAACTCCAAGCAATGGAAAATCCATTTGATGGTGAACTGAGGTGGTGAAAGATATCAATACTCTTTCCTCTAATAGCACTCTCGGTGTGATCTGGAAGAGTTTCAAAGATGAGAGGTACAAGGCCAAAGAGCTGACAGGCAAATTCCTTCAGTGCATCCCAAGTTAAGCTTATAGCTCTCTAGCACAAACAAACTGTGCATCAGAGACAGCAATACCAAACAAAAGCACTTCCTAGCAAGGAAAGCTTCCCTGCCATATGGGTCACAGTACTGCAGAATCACAGACAGGGTAAGGTTGGAAGTACCACAGTGGATCATGTGGTACAACCTCCCTGTTCAAGAAAGGGTCATTCCAGATAATATATGGCACAGGATTGTGCCCATGTTACTGCTAATGAGACAGGTACGGGAAATTTATTATAATTTTATTTTCTTACCTAAAGATCTGTGCTCTTCAGATCCTACTCACAAAAACACAACAATGAAATTTAACATGAATTTTGCCACTTGGTTTGAATCAAGTAGAACTGTCATGCAAACAAAAGCCAGTATCTTCACATATTAAGTGCTAACAGAACTGCTAACTTCCACTACATTGCAGTAATCTGTGTGGCAAAAAAGAAACATCACAACCAAATACTCCAGAGCAGTTGCACTGGTTAAGAGACTATGGCAAAAAGCAGAAGCTCCTTGACTGAAGAATACCATGGGTTCTTTCTTTCTCTTTTTTTTATATAAGCTTTGTATTGTACTGATATTTATAGGTATAATGCATATTGGTATACCAATGTATAAATAAAGAAACAGTCCAACAGTTACAAGTAAAGAGTATAATAGGTAGAGTAAAAATATGTAGTAGTACAATAAAAATTAACAATATGCTTTTTTCAAAAAAACAAAAAAAGCCTAATATTCCTCATTATCAACACAGAGGCAGAAGACATTTTGATACCAAGTAAAAGACACAGTTATACTGACTCCACTTTTTTGAACTACGATGACCCTTTCGAAGCTGAAGCCAGGTTGGGGGAGTTCTGAGACTACAATCTACAAAGTTTTGGCTGTCACATAATAACACCCACATTTATTACCTTGAAATGTACATGTGTAATATCGGGCCCACTTAAGCAACATACGCTTTTTCTTCACACGCATTAATCATCCTGTCATCAAAATGTCCTCTTACATATATATAAAGGCAACTGAGACAATTTTAGTCTCTTCCTTGTGGAATTGAATTGCACCATTTCAGCCAAAATAAATGAAGTTAACGGAACCTTTTTTCAGTGAACATTATGATCTTTTTGCATTAGTAAGATTTTTCCATTACAAGTTCGTCCTAATATTAATACCACCAATATACCTCATGGAAAATGATTTCTAATAAATAAGATAGGAAGGAGAGACATAGAAAAGAATTCTTTATAGTTGATTTTAAAAAAATCCCTAAGAATCCCTAAATGTATCACAGCAGAGCTAAAGATCACTAACCAGAGATCAAAGCTTTACAGCACTAAATGACACACAACCAAGGCAGTAGCCTCATTTCCAAATATTTTAATTTGTAATTAGTGTATGCTTCAAAGACACCTGTTTTTCAGTTAGTACAACCTTATCCTTTATGTTATCCTTCCTATTCCAATATTTACTGGCATGGGAAAAATTTATTAAAATATTACAGGTAAATTATAGGGAGTTATTTCAAGACAACATTAATCTTCTCCACTGGTTGAATATACATTCTTTTTACCCTTACTAATAAGAGCTTCTAGCAACCATAAAATACATTTTAATCCTAACATTTCCTTTCATCATCTTTTGTTCTAATAACTAGATCACAGTGTCTGGCAAGACAGATTAATAGAACAGAAGGATTGCTTCCCAGATTTGCAGGCCATAAATGAGGAGTTCCACAACAGAGAGAACTCTGGCACCAAAAATGAAAGCAATAGAAAAAAAATCTTTTCCAGTCATTTAAGCCAAATGATACCAACCCTGGCCTACTTAGTTTTCCAGCCAACTTAGTGATGGCAACCACTTCAACTGCAGCTTCAGCTCTTACAGCTATTCAGACCATCACACAAAGTCTCAGATGGAGGGGCAGGACTGACTGACACAGGCCAAACAAGGACCAAAAATGCATCTCCCAATACTAGAAAATTACTACATTCCAGTACATGTAATGGACACCACTGTTTTCAAATAAGATTTAAAAGGAGCAGTTCAGGGATATACAATATATAACTGACATGAACAAGATTATTCAAAAAACCATGTATCTGTATACTAAAAAAATTTTTAAAGCAAATTTTTAAGTTCAAGATGCAAATTTAGCTAGTTTGCAAATGCAAGTTAAATTTAAAACTTAATACAAACTAAAACACAATGTCCATTTCTCAAATACAAGAAAAAAACCCAAATATTCCCCAAATAAGAGAACAGAAAATAAGCTGTAAGAAAACTCAAGTCTGTTTTCATTTTCCTTAAAGTACATCCTATTTGCACAGCAGGCAGTTATTCAGAACTAGAAACAATTATTATAAAGAAGATGATACACAATATGAAGAATTTTAAAATGTTTTATGAGAAGCAGTTAGGTAGCTACACCATTTATCTGTAAGGCAGAAAAAAATGGGGAGGTGGCGGGGGAAGCTCAATTTATTTTCCAAATCAGCAAGCTAGCAGGAATGACCCCTCCCTTTACTTGTATTAAAAACTAAAGCAACTCCAGAATCAATAAAGTTACACAGGCTTTACAGAGATGTAAATAAAAGCAGAAGTTAGCATAAATGATTTGCTTAATCATTCAGAAATAACAAGGAATCAGAGATTATGAGAAATCAGGAGAAGCTGAAACTCACTCAGCTCAAAAATTACTACACAACGTACCATTACAATTGCTTACTGTTACTTAATTTGGTGTGGTTCTTATAAAAAATTCCAGCTAAATATGGCTTGCTATCTGTTAAATTAATCAAGATTCAGAAAACCTTTTTTTCCTTCTAAATGTATTGTTGATTTGTGTCAGGAACTTTCTCAATAAGTCCATCCTATAGAATCAGACAGTGTATTAACACATTTTCTCCCAAGGTGAGAAAACAGATTAAGGTTATGACCAAAATGACAGGCCTGTGGCTTCCTTGAATACTTTAATAGAGTCAACAAATCAACAGTGGCCACTGATGACAACAGAGGAAAGAAGACAATAGGTGGAGGGAGGGGAATTAGTGATGCTACTATAATGGTGTAATCAGAAACTTGAGCATAAAAATCTTTTTCACCTTCAACCTGTCTTAATGTGCTCTTTTTACTTGCTCGTATAAAGACATACAGCATATTTACCACTGGGGGACATGTGGGTTCATGTATTTCCTCTGCAAAAGCAGGTGAGAAACAGTTAATAAAGCAAGAGTAAAGGGCTTTTGCATATCAAAGAGAGGAGATGCACACAGGTATGTATTTCAGTATTTTCTTGCATAATTGCAAATCTTGCTGAAGATGCAATTACAAAGGCTTCCACACAGCTTTAATATTTCATAAATGATTTTTCTGTGAAGAGTAAAGGTCAGTGATATGGACTAAGCAAAAGAATTTTGGGGGAAAAACCAGGATGAAACCACTAGCATGAATCCAGGCTTACTTTCAGCTGTCATTTAAGCAGAGCTAGTGACCAAAAACCATATTGTAGCATTTCATATATTTTTTTTTTAATCTGAGCACCTATGCATCCCTAAATTGATGAATCAGAAACAGCAGACAACTTTCTGCCACAATTCAACACCTTTCCTCACTGAATAAATTGCAGAATTTACATACCTTGAACATTCATTTTAAAGGATCCTTCCCTAGCCGTCATTTTTGCCTTATTCTCATTTTGCATTATTTGACTAATTTTTACTTCCTCTTTTTTCTCTACTATATTTACATTTAGCTTTAAAAGGAACAACCAAACAAAAAAGAAAAAACAACAGCAAAAAAAACCCCAAACAACGTGATAAATGTAGTGAATACAGGTGGAATCAGATTCTTGCTCCCAAGTATTATTTTTCTCAAACACTAATACAAACAGGGAACAAATCAGGTTAACCTGGAAAGGAGAGGGGCAGGCACTGATCTCTTCTCTGGTGATCAGTGGTAGGGCCCAAGAGAATGGCATGAAGCTGTGTCAGGGGAGATTTGGGCCAGACACTGGGACAAGGTTCATCACCCAGAGGGTGGTTGGGCTCTGGAACAAGATGCCCAGGGAAGCGGTCACAGCCCAAGCCTGACAAAGTTCAACAAGTGTTTGGACAATGCTCTCAGGCACTCTTGGGGCTGATGCTATGCAGGGCCAAGAGCTGGACTTCTATGATCTGTGTGGGTCTCTTCCAACTCAGGATATTCTACGGTTCTATGACCCCAAGATCCCAAAACTCTTCTACTCTTCCCAAACCTTCAGGTAATATATCACCCACCTTATGACTGCTCCAAAACTAAAGAGGTTCCCACAGTTTAACCTCTGCAGATGCACTCTTAGCCATCTTCTACTCCACACATTACTCACCAGCACTAGTACAGAGCCTGCTCCTACAGTCCCATATGGCTTAGCCATCCTTACAAAGTACAAAATGAAGCCTAGCCCAAATGTAAAACCTTAGCTGAATGGATAAGTCAAGAATAAGAACTATCACTGTGATGACATTATTGCTAGAGATGTTTGGGCAGATGTTTTACATACATCAAAGTCTCCTGTGGACTTTTTTTTATTTTCCCTCTCTCAGAGATAAAGCTTACAACCTTTAAAATAAAAAGAGTTCATTTTTAGTGTTTTGTGCTTTGCATTTAAATTTTTTTTAATCTGGAATGAAAATTGAGACAACAGAGGGAACTTGGCAGATCTAAGGCTTGGCAAGAGATAATGAATTTATGTAGCAAACATATGAGAACAAGGATATGTCAGGAGGAATTTGTCTATGAACTTGTTCTCAAACAGACCAGCAAAGACACTAATAACTATGTTAATAGGGATGGGGGTTTGGGGGAGGGAGGGCTGTGGAAACTAAAGAATAATATCCAAGAGGACAAGCCAGCTCAGACAATTTATCTGCATAACACTTGACAGACAAATGGCACCTTCTGCACCAGCAAAAGAACTGCCTGACGAGTTTGCCAGTGAAGCTGGTGCTGCTCCAGCTATAACCCTGTCACAATTTCAAATCTTCAGTCCGTTTTTAGTTTGTTTGCCCAACAGCAAATGCAAAAGCTATAAACAAAATAAAATCAATTTTATCTGCTCTTATTAAATTATTTGCTCACATTTCTAAATTCCTCTCCTTCCACATTCAAATACTATACTAGCTTCACATGGAAAAAATGTAGGTTTTGAGCTGTAAGAACTCCATGTCCCCAGGCAAACCCAAATTCATCCCTCTGTATTTCAGACCTTGGAAGCAACTTAGCTGCAAGTCTGAAGGAAAAGAACAGAAGGTGATAGAGGCAAGGTGCAACCCTGGCTACTATGGAGGTTTCAATGTGATGTTTTTCACACATATTTAGTTCTCAGGACAAACAGCATTTTACAGGAAGGAAACAAAGAGGGCTCAAAGCTTTTCATTGCCACCACTAACATAAGTAACAACATGGCCTGGGACTTTATTATGATGATTTTCAAAAAAGGATGCTTAAGTTACCATCCATGGTTAGGGGAAATTCCTTCACTTCCAACCACTCTGTCATTTCTAGAAGGAAGATCTGCCAATATAGTTCTAGGCTGTGATTATCTAACTCTTGCCAAAACTACAGAGTCAACTCTGTCCTCTCACCAGAACACATCAGTCTACCTGAAATATGCAACTAGAAACATTTTAATTTAAGTATTTTATTTTGGGTTGATTCATATCAAAATTCAAGGATGCTGCAATCCTATTATTCACTGAGAGGCGGAATTTAAAAAATCTCCCTTTCAGAACCTCCTTAAGCTCTATAGGAAAATCAGCCTTGCCTTTAAGAAGAGAAATTGAATTTGTGAGTGGAAACAATATACGTACAAGGCATTTGGTGTTAAATCACTGATTTTTACTTCAAAAGCAGGATGGTGCTTTAAGCTGACTAGGAACCCACAGAGGGAAATGGTTTGAAATAATTCAAAAGTTTGATTCTTTAATATGTTCCAAATGAAGTTTCAATGCAAGCAAGTTCAGCATAAACAGGATTAACTAAATGAATCAAGGACTGAAACTATTTTAATCCAGACTATTTTAGAACTGTTATGAGAAATTACAAGGAAAGATGCCTTTCTTTGGAAAATTTATAGGGAATGCTAACACACATCAGTATTTGATGACACTGTGCACAATTTTGTCGCAGAATCCAGACAATTTTAACTTTCACTAACATAATAGGGTAAGAACACCTGTGCTGACTATATTTCCCTGCAGGCCAGAAAACTGACAGAATACCAGAAAAACATTCCAAAGAGAATAATGCTTTTTTATCTTTGCTTATACCCTCTACCTCTTCATTTTCTTATCCTCTTCTTGTTAGACTTTGACAGACACTTCTCCAGAAGTTCCCGATAAAATAAAATCTTTCATTAGATAGATTTTGAAATTAAAACTGCCTAAATGGGAAAAAACCACCATTTTTTAAATACCGAAATTGACTCATCACAACATTCTGTCCAGAGATAACAAGTGGAGTGACTAGTACTTCAGCTGTGAGTTTATTTAAATGTAGACATACACATGCAGTATTAGGAAGGCAAAAACAGGATATGAAATAAACATAAGGCATCAGCTCTAAGCTCACTGTCAAGAATATACCAAGGCTTCTAACCACAGAGTTCAGCTGAAGGTAACTATCTGTCAAATGTAATCTGTGCAAGTGAATATGCTTAAGCTGGTGCTATGAATCAACCAAAATTGCTTTGGTCTTATTGACATTCAATTGCAAGAAGTTGCAGCTCATCCAGTCCAATAGACATCTGACAACACCAAGAGTGCTTCAGTGACAGAAAGCTTTAAATATAGATGCAACTATCATCACAATACACATGGAACTAAACTTTATGATCCCTCATACCATCTTCAGAAACAGGGCATCAGTTAAATGCTATAAGACCACATGGTCATCCTCTCTGCCTGTTGCCAATTCCTACAGTTAACAAATCACTGCAATTTAAAAAAGAAAAAAGAGAGAGTACAGATTGACAGAAATAGACCATTCAATCTTCCACTAATGTCCCATTAAATCTCTCCCCAACATCCGCTTCTGCCATTATAATCTTTGTTCACCTTTTGAAAATAAAATGCGAGATCAAAATTTGTTCAAACTGTTTGCATTAGTTAAGGGGCAGATCTTCAGCTACTACAAATTGCCTTCAGCTTCAGCAATGTCCTTTTTCACCTGCCCAGATTCAGACCTCAAATAAGTTAAATTTACTTTCTTCCTCACATCTGTTCTTTGAAACAATATGTCTGATAATGAGTGTATGTGGGAGATTGAACAATAAAGGAACTTGCACAGAGGATCCCAAAAGCAGACACAATTTGTGTCCTAACTTTACACAAAAGAAAGGAATACCACTTGCAACCATGGATGTGTTTGTTTCACTCTCGTCTCTCACAGAAATCCTGCCAGCACAACACAGTGTCTTTTTCTAAAGATTTTCATATTTCCACACCATCTACACCAGTTGTTATATTCTCCCACGCTTTCCCTTCCCAGCTCTGGCTTTCCTTGCCACACAGTGAATTGAAATCATCCCAGATTCACAAACAGATAAAAGAAGTTAGGAAAGAAAAAAATGTCTACTGTATACAGCTTGTAATCATGTTTAAGGGGATGCATAGTGTGGTTTGGGGGAGAAGAGGGGAGAAAGACTCCTGCTCACATTATGAGCACTCTGAACAGTTATGCCCACAGTCTGAGAAATGCAGTGTGAAAAAAACAAGAGACTTGAGGAAGAAACCTCATCAGGGGACCAAAGTGACAGAAGTATCTTAAAACAGAAGGGCTGGAGAAGATAAAGGGACAGCAGAAGAAATGGCAAAGAACAGCGAAGGGGAAGGAAAAAGCATAAGGTCGGGAGGGGCAAGTTGTCTCTTTGCCTTTCCTTCTTTTGCCTCAGGCCCATATCGGCCTTTCCTTTTCTTGACTTAACTGGGATGAATTTTAATTGCAGCCTCTCTACGTGTTTTATACACTATGTACTCTCTACTTGTGTGGAGTGGATTTCCCATTCATCACAGGATTGCAGGCAAAAACCCCAGGAGCATTTTGCTTTCCTTCAAAGTTAGCTTTGCTAAAATCAATAACTTTAGGGCTGCTTCTCCATCTAGCCCATACTCCCACCCCACAACCATTTCAAATTTCATGATTTTTGATCATTTGATTTTGCTTCTTGTCTCCACATACAGAGTTACAGTTACAGCTTTTCCATAACGGTGACAGTATTCTCCGCTGCTTCATTAACAGCATAAAAATAGCAATCTTAGAGCAACAGCAGAAACATGTTCTCATTTGTAGTTTTAACACAGTTCATATCATAACTGATCCCTAACAATCTCTCTCCTTACTGTCTTCTCTTCAATACACCAGCATTCTTCAAATCAAAGTTCTGTTTTTCTTAGGGACCATTGCCTGTCTTAAATACTTTTATGGCCAGGGCTTTTTTTCTGACCACCAGCAAGTCTGGTACAACAGCCAAGAATCACAACTACACTAAACTGTTCTTAGCTTGCACGCAAACCTCTAAACTTAGCTTTTAAAAAATGTAGTTAAAGAAAAAAACTAAAATGGAGGTAGTGAGAACAGGAGTGTTTCCTACTGCAGATAGAGTATTATCCCTCAGCAATATTGTTACATCTCTTTCAGCTTAATATTAGCTCTCCCTTCACTGAAACTGTGTATCTTGGCATTTTAAATCCCCCTTCATTTTCCTGGTTGTCTGTCTTATTCCAATAATATCTTTCTTATCCTTGAAAACATGTCACTCCCATTCAGCAGTCTTATTACATATGCTCCTAGCATTTGTATAAAAGATATTTAGCTTTTCTCTTTGCCCTCCTTTACTTTTCTTTTTCACTATCTCCTACAATGTTAATCCCTTCTCAGTGGGAAATGGTTTTCCTTCAATCCAAGTCTTTCTTGTCGTGCATAGATCCACTAGTTCAGCTCGAATTCCCTGAAGAACAACATAAATTTAAAATAAAAAAAAAAACAAGGGGGGAAGGGTGTAAGGGAAAAGGAAACCTGAAATGCTCCTGAAACAATTAACTTTGTTCAAGATTTAGCCATTTATTAATATAAATTTGACCATAAACAGCAAAATCAAAAAGCAACTGGAACACAAGATTGATCCATAAGGCTTAAAAAGAACTAAGAGCTATTTCTTGAACAAAACCTTCAAGATGCAAAAATGCAAGTGACAGCAAACAGAATGATTGAAAATCAGAAACATACAAATAGTTCATTTTTCATATGGGGTAATTTTAGTAGTATTTTAAAAACTGAGTGATGTAACCCACACTCAATTATCTAATAAACCAGGCTGGAGACAAAGAAAGATCAATGTGAAAAGAGACAGCTTTTGAAATGGACTATATTTTTAAAGAATCAGTATTTTAAAAAGTAAACACCACTTTAGAATCAGCATTGAATCAGAGATTAGCGATCCTTTTGCACAGAGTAATCATTTCAAGTACAGATTGGCAATTTTAGCTTAATCTTTTGTTGGTCCAAAGTTTGAAATCATTTCATTAATATGAAGAAGTATTAAAATGGTTAACTACAGCTATTCCACTTTCTACCCCAGCCAGCACTGCACCAATATCCTTTATAGCCAGGGTCAGTAGAGCTGTATCAATCTGTTACTGATGCCTCAGGACAGAACACATCGGGGCAGGGGAGCGGCAGAGAGAAGCCAAGAGAGCAAAACTGCAAATACAGATTCTGTTAGAAACTGAAGGAATTAACAAATAAGCTTTGCTCAACTACTATTTTAACCATTGATAAATTCGATTCTTTTTACAAGGAAAGCTTTAACAAGTGACACCTGTGCTGTAAACGAGTTCCAAACAAAAAACAATATGAGAGGATCCTAGTCACAAGATCTGAAAATACATGAAGAAAAAATGCTTTCTTGCTGCATAATGATTCTATTTTCCCCAAATCACAGAAGAAATCAGATCCAACATTCGATGATCACTACAGTATCATGAAAGAAGACAAGTATTAAGGATTCAACAAGCTGCTTTTTAGTAGCTAAAACTGTTACACAGACTTGCCACAATTAATTGAAGCAAAAGGTCAGAAAGTACACTTTAGATAATCTCATAACAATGCATATTTTCTCTCTGTCCCCTCCATTTAAAATACAGTAAAACCACTGATTCAGAATTTTCACGAACTACTTGTAATCATGTAAATTAGGGATGAGATGTGGATATCATATGAAATGTCCCTTCTGAATAAAGTCTTCTGCTTCACTAGTCAAAGAATAAGCAGATACCTGCACAAATGAGGGGCGCTGTTACTAATGTACAATTATTAACCTTTTATGACACTATCAGCTACATATTAAATTCTAGTCTTTTAAACTGACTATATCTGAAGATTTTGCACCATTTTACACCACTCAGTACTATGGCTCCTAAGTAATTCCCAAACTTAATGCATGAATACACGGTTCTACAAAACAGAGCTGAACAGCTCTGCTGGGACTGAAAAGTTGAAAATCCATTCCTCTGTCTTTTTTGGGGGATGATTTACATAAGAAGAAAGCAATTATTTCTGCCCTCTGAATGCCTTGCCACAAAAAGTTCCATGTATCCAGTTAAGGGATTTTTGCAAATAAAGTCTCATCTCTTCTTTCAGGGCTTAGTTTCTTTTCATGGTCAAGGAGCCACAAAAGTCTGTCTTTGATTCTTTTCATATTCTTCCCCACAACCTTACTTCAGGCCTTTCCCTCCTCCTCTGTGCCCAGCTTTCTTCCATCCATCACAAAGTCCTTTAGAAATGGTCATTCAACTACTCCTTTGTACTCTAACTCTCCAACACTCTTTTTGATGGCAACTGTAAGCTTCAATTTTCATTTTTTATAATAACTGCTTTTTTCCAGTTACTAAGCATCTTAGCAGCCAAGCTTTGCCAGAGATCCAAACTGTGCTGTTAATTCCACTCAGACCAAAAGGGACTTTGGAGGACAGTGTTTTGGTAGCTTATTATCAGTAGTTTATTATTGGAAAAAGTGAAATGAAATCGTTTATGCATCAGCTCCCTCAACTACATTTTGCTGGAGATGGGCCAGGAAATGACCAGGGGAGGCTACTTACAAAGTTCATAGTGATCTCCTAAGCACTTCAGAGTACAGGCCTTGAATTAAGGCACAGAAAAGCCACGAAGATTACTGAACAGCACAGAGAAGGATGTCAATAAACAGTTTAAGAGGAAGGATAAAGGCCCTTCAAACATAATTAAATGCACTCAGAAGTCCAGCAGAAGAGTGGCAATGCAACCTGTTACATGCATGACTTACAGACAAGAGGTACATACATAAGGCACAAGTAAGTAGTAACCAGAGAAGCTCAGAAAGACAACAGACTTTTTCTTTTGACCAGTCCTGATTCCAAGAACCACTCAAGTCCCATGGGACACGGTCATCAAGCTGGAAAGAAAAAGGCACATACCTCTGAGTACTGAGGATAAATCTTCAAGGGTAAGAATTTCAATGTAAAGAAACAGAAGTTTAAAGTTCTGAAATGTCAGATTAGGAGCAATGTTGATGGTTTATTGTATGCTGCCACTGAATACCACATGATGATTTGCTCAGAAGTGCAACAAGGATGACCCTCACAAGATAGATGGGCCACCTACAATCAGTCAATAGCAAGGTACACCTAAACACCACCTGAAAGAAGAGAAGAGAGGTTTGAGAGGAAAATATTTTGGCTTTTATTCAGGAGGCAGAAGATAAAAAGCCAGTGCCATTCTTTGAAATGCTGCCAGTATCACAAAGGGTCAGACAAGCAAGGCTGCATGACTCTGCACACAAACAGAGCTTGGAAGAAGGGATTTAGGTCAATTCCAAATCGAAACCCTTTTCTAGAACAGATAGAATTAAAGGAGGGTCAGCTGCTCCTATATCCAAATAAAGGCAGTTTATTTGTGTATCAAGATGGGAAAGAAATGAAAAGTTGGGGGAGAAAAGTCAATTATCTAAACCAGAACTGTCTTAACTAAGCATGCACATAGACTGTAAATTATGACAAAATATATAAAACAAAACATATCTGTCTTTAAAATCTACAGCCCAAGATGTTTGAACCTGAATGTCAGGAATAACACAGATCATACCACTGAAAAAGTGTTGCTATGCCTTAAAGAAAGCTCAAATTTTGATAAAGAAAATGAGCTGACTGTATTAAAACATACTCCAGAACCTGGTATTCTAGCCCTTTTCATTAAAAAAAAAAAAAAAAGAAAAAAAAAACCAAAAAAGAGTACCTTCAGATTCAATGGAAGATCAGAAAAGAAGCAGAAACCAAAAAACCCCTCTGACCTATTTTCAGTTAACCCTACACAGAGAAAAGAACAATGCAGAAATTATAGACATGATGCATGAAGAGGGCTTGGATCATTTCTTCTGAGATCCATAAAATCAAGTCTGTACTGGCTGAATTGGTTGGAAAAGCACATGGGTTAATACTGTACACTAGAAAAGGCAACATGACTTTTGTGGAAGGAAATCAAGATCCAATTTGAATTCTTTGAAGTAAAGATGCGTGTGGATAAGAACTGACCAATATAACATACTGGCTTTCTAAGAAGGTTTCAAACTTTAAAACTTGGAAGAGATTAAATGGTCACATTTCACACGGACAGTAGTTTATCACTACCTGCAACAATCTCTGCTACCTAACATTTTGTACAGGCTTGAAAAGTGGTTAGCAAGGTGAAAAAAAGATGGAGTGAATACATGCAGATAATAGAAATCAAAGCTTACTTCAAAGGTGCAAAGGATCTCAAAATTGTTAAGGAACAGGCAGCAAAGTAGCAGACTAAATGTCTTGTTGACCACAAGGTAGCAGACAAGAAAAATATTCTTGTCCATGTAAACACAACACTAAATTCTGAACAGTCACTGCTACAAGTGGTCTTAGAGTTACTATAGAGAGTCCCTCACCAATGAGCAAAAAAAGGAACATTCCTCATAGGGAAATAAATTTTTTCAAAGCCCACAAAACTTTATTGCTTAGAAATTTGTGGTGCAAAGTGTCTGGGATAACAAGTGGAGTTCTGTCCCTTGCATCCTTCATTAACCCCAAAAGTTTCTGAAAATATCAGTGAGGATGAACAAAATGCAGTGGCTTCAATATAAGGAGAAATCTCACTTATGAATGATTTTAACACGTGATAAAGTTCTATAATCAAAATATCAAAAAGCATAAGAATGATAAATAAAAAGAAACTGGCAAAAGAAATCAGCAAAAAAAGAAGTTGGCAGACAGCAGATTTAAAATAAAGAACAATTTCATACAGCCATAATGCCATATGAGGAACTCATTGCCACAAGAGTTCATTGCCAAAATATAAATTATATATATTTTATCTATTATATATATTAATAATTATAATAAATTATTATTATAAACAATAATTTATTATAAATAAATATAAATAATTATTAAATATTATAATTATTATAATAATTATAATTATAAATATGACACATATTCCAATTTGTAAATTAAAAGAAAAATAATTTGACTATTAAACTAAAAACAGGTCAGTTAGTGACTATTCAAGACAGTACAGCTTCAGAACTTCCAAACCCACTGATTTTCAGAAAATAAGTCAATGATATGTCTAAAACAAAGTTGTTCCTACTAATGTAGTCTTCTTTCATACTCCAAGACAGGCTATCTAGACAGCCATCAAACAGAGTCCTTAAATTATGCAAAAATTACAGCATCACTGAGCTAAGGCACTAGAATGAGACACATGGACAAGAGGAGTTCCTCTTCATCTTCCATCCCAGATCCTTTTAATTTCCACACAACCTGGTAAGTTGTTCAGAGCTAGGAAATATTTTTTGCTTCCAGAAGAAAATGATACATGTGAAATCTTACAAGATTCCCCCTCTGGACTGCCACCAGCACACACAGATTTTGTGTTGTACAAGATCTGCACATGTAATTTATGTCACCCTCCATTTGTTGCACACACAGATGTTAACGCAAGATGTAAGACAGAGTTCACACATAAATAATGGAGGTAGCACAAAGGACAACCTGAAAGTTTCACCTTCCATTTCTTGATCAGACTACTGATTTAAATCTGTCTTTAAGCTACAAAAACCTGAACCAAAGGTAGAAATTACTTCTAAAAATAAATAAACACCCAAAACAAACAAACAAACCCAAAAACAAACACAAACCCACAAAAACAAAAGCTCTTCTATTTGGCTGTAGCCATGAAGTTTTTAGATTCGTAAAAAAAAGTTTCAAGTACCTTGTGAAAACATTTACATAAAATCTTATACAGCATAAAGCAGAAAGGACAATTGTTCGGTATCTGTGATCCATCTTTACCAGCAAGGATGTTGCAATCAGTTGCCTGTTTTCTGCTCACACACTGTGCAGCCAAGAACTACCTGCTGGAGGATCTTCTGCCCACATTGCAAATGGTGTGCTCTAAATGGTGATAATCCACTGTACAACTTCAAGCTTGGTCTCCTCAAAAAGGAATCAAATGGAAGAATCTCAATAGTAAAATAAGACTCAAAGTAGGTAGAAGGCAAACCTGGATCAACAAGAACTCTTTCCATACACAAAAGTGACAATGTGGATGCACCCAGCAAGTCTCCTCTTAGTGCAGTGTACCAACAGCTATAAAAAACACAAGGAGACACTTTCAAACTCTTATGGTTTCTCCCCATGCAATTCAAGGGCACACAAAAGTACCTGAGACCTACAGGACAGTAGGTTCTGAGACTGGGGGAAAAATAAGAAGGCAAGTCTTTCTTAATGGAGTGTTTTCATTATTAAAAATACAATTTAATTGGCTGCAATTTATTTTTATATAAGGAAAGAAACTTCTTGCAAAGCAAATTGGAGATTGATGCTTTTCAAATCTTGAAACTCTCTAGACAAATAAGGCATAGCCTCTGTAAAACATTCAATACCACTTCCTCTCAGTACTGGCCACACAAAGGCTTAATTCCATTCCTACCATATATAACAGAGTCTGGGCAGATTTCAGTGGTATTTGCAACTGCAATTACAGAATAAATTTGCAATTTCCAGAAGCGGAATCGAGATGGCATTGACAAAACCTGTATTTTTGGCGTTCTCTGAAATTAAAATCTTAGCCCAGGCAAAGTTCCTTGCCTTGTGTTCCGAGGCAGCTGTTAGACTGCAAATTTAAATCTGCAAATATATTCAAACTCATACTCAGGCAAGAAAATAAGCAGTTTAAGAGACAGTGTGAGCAGAATCAATCATCTGGGAAATACGCTGCTTTCTCAAGAAGCTGAAGTTACAGCAGAGCTTTCAAATGTACACAGTCAGCATGGTAATACCCACAGAGCACGAGGAGAAGAGGCAAGAACCATAGTAGGACCTCTGGATGCAGGAAAAACCAAAGAAGTTTTACTGCTATCAAAGAACACAGAGGCTGCATGTCCAGCAGCAGTACCTGAATGGCCTACAACAGTAGCAGAATAGATGCTGAAGCAGCTCCATGCTCATTGTGTCTGTGAACAGCTCTTTAAACACACACTCAAATACATGACAGACTGTAATGTGTGTTTTATTTCCACTGTCTGGCAGGAGCAGAGCATGAGCCATATGGATAGACTGCATCCTCACAAATATTTTCAACACACAATTGCAATTAATAGACAAGAAGCTCCCAAATGCAGAATTAATGCAAACTCTCCACTCCCTTCTTGGACCTGACAAACTACTCTTAATAGATAGTAAGTGATGACTTCAAAGAGGAGATCAAAGCAGTTTGTTAAATCAAAATGCTTTCTTGTTTTCTTGTGTCCTTATTAAAATTAGGGACCATACAGTTTAGAATACCCTGTATTTACTAAGACATACATAGGGAGTGTATAGAATAAATATTTGCCTCCCTGCTTTTAAGTCTCAGGTTCTTTGCTTATAAAATAAACTGTAAAGTATTCAAAAACTTGTGCAGAAAATAAAAGGATTTTACAAATTGGAAAGGACAAGTTTTCTCTTGATAGTCAAACAGTTATGATGTAAAGCGGTCTCATTAAATCATAAGTACTTTAACCTTTTCTTGAAAGAACTGGAAGATTTAAAGATTTATAAAGAAATTTTGCCTAAACTAGGAAATGACTCATATTTGACATGTATTGAAATGATAATGCTGATTTCAATAGGCACTCTAAGAGCATTTTCCTCCCAGGAGAGTAATTCAGTCACGGTTACCTCTCTGCATTTAGATTTTAAACTTACTTTCCAAAGCTTTTAATGTGCTATAGTCTGCCAAAACATGGCAGAGTTACATAGATATGATCAGGCAAAATAAAGGCTAGCAAAAAGACCATTTTTATAATTTCAGACACTAAATATAAAACAAAAACATCAATCTGACAAGTTCTCAAAGAATCTCCTCGTTTCAGTAGCCTCGTCTGTATCTGCAAATTCATGTTTAAACTCCGCTCTTCTTAATTGGTTAAATAAATTCAAAAGTATCAAAGGGAAAGTAAAAGACTCTTAACACTGAAACTGAAAAATAAAATACACAATGGTGCTGCTGTTAGTAAGTGTAATAAATCTGATACTGGTTTCACTTTGTAGAGATAATATGGTACACAACTGACCTTAATTATGCTCAATTTTTTAATTCTTTAGAAGTTAAGATTTTAAGATGCCAATTTTTCTAATGTTTCACTTCAGTGCATATCAGATTCTTTTAAGTTACGGCTATATATATCTTTTACTCCAGTTTGTACCTTCAGAGTTTTTGCTAACATACACCTAAAACTATATCCCTAAAAACATAATTAAATCAAGATCAAACACACAGTAGGAACCTAAAACTTTCAGAAGCCTGAAAGACTTGATCCTCACCAACTGGAAACAACTAGAACAGTAGAAAATTTTGTAGAGGAGTTTCAAGTTCACTACTTTGCCCTTTGTAATAGCAATTTTATTCCAAGCCACTTCCCTCAGTCTTTTTGGTCATGCCATTCTTCCTGTACAACATCTTACTGTCTCCTTTCTGATTATGTCTATTACCAGCTGCTATGATAGGAATTCTTAGTATTTCTGCTAAGATCATTAACAAAAATAAAACACAAGGCTGGCCCAAAGACTAATTCTCAAATAATTCAATTGGTTTTGTGCCTGCCCCCTCCCCAGGATTATCAGCAAGTTCCTCTGAGCAGTATCTATTGCAATCCTTCCCATGAGCATTCCCTTTGACCCTACAACTTCTCATAGGTTGTCACATCAATGCTAAACTCAACTCCAGATAGACGAAATCTGACACATTTACTTTGCCTGAAAATCAGCTTTCTCATCAAAAAAAAAGCTAAGAGGCTAGACAGTGATGAGCTATCTATAGGAAATCCACACTGCATTTTATCCCATTTTTCATTTAGCTCCACATCTTCATCTATTTCTTCAAAGATCTTTTCTAAATCCTCATACGGCACTGTGTCAAGACCAAGACATAATGCGTCAGCATTACCAAGATCCTTTTTCCTTCCTCTGTGGCTGGGGTGGAGGTAAATTTTTTCACAACACCCCATGCTGCATTTCAAATCTAGGGGTAAAACAGCATTGATAACACATCAGTATTTTAGTTGTTGCCAAAGAGAGCTTGCCCAATGTCAAGCCCTTCTCTTTTCCCAGTTGAACTCCTCATCCCACCTCAGCAGTAAGCCAGGGCTGGAACAAGAAACTGGGCAGGGGGATAGCTAGGACAAAAATATATTTCTTACTCTATAGCCTCACGCTCAGCAATAAAAACTAGGGTAGAAGAAGAAATGTGAGGAGATAGGAATTTTACTTCCAAGATGGCCTGCTGCTAAGAAATTGGTTGGGCAGCGGTCTGCTTGTGGGAAGTGGGGAGTGATTGCCTTTATATCATTTGCTCCTCTCCCAGTCCCTTTCTTTAATGAGTTTTTTTAACTTTTGCTATTTCTGTTGTCTCCCCTGTTCCACTGGCAGGGGTGAGGAGGGCCCAGGTGCTTGGCTGCTGGTTGGCATCAACATGACACCTTTCCCAAACAGAAGCATTATAGCTCCATCTCTGACTGGTAGCTTTGCATAGAATGTCTCTTTGTCAAAGGATTTTGTGTGCCAGTTCTTCCAGAATTTCTGGACAAAGACCATCTGTTTGCAGCAGCATGCACACAATCAGCTTGCATATTCATGTTTCTACTCTTTATGATCACTTTTGTTTCCATACATTAATTCGACTACCCTGATTGGTTTTGCTCTGTGACTCCTGAAAACAGAACCAAGGTATTTATTTATTCTGGGGACCTTACTCAAATCATCCTTAATCTCAAGCACACTCTTGACTGTACTCAGGTCATGCCTTCTTACACAAAAAAAATTGTAAGAATTTTTTACCATTTGACAGTCTAATTAATATCAACCACTTTCTAGTTTTACTTCTATCCTACACAGCATTCTCTGTGAAGCCACATCCCCATTCCCCAGTTCTCACACACTTTGCCCTCTCTAACTGCCGGGGTACTTATTCACACAGACAAGCCTGGGCAGTACATAACCATATTTTTTTCCTTTAAGGGCAAAAATTTCTCTTAATTCTATTTTATCAATTTTAAAAAACTTCCAAGCTTTTTTTCCATTCAATCTCCAGACTCCAAAATTTACCTTGTTTCATAAAAATAGTTGTATGTGTTTGTTCTCTTTGAAACCCAAAAGTGTTCCTAGAGAACCAAAGAACTGTTTATTCTTCTGTTTCATCTGACTCTAGTTATGAATACTCAACATTATTCTTGAGACCTACACCTCTGATAACGCCCTCATTACTTAACAAAGCTGGTATATCCAGACTTTCTGCTTCAGCAACTACTCAATGAAGAAACTCTTCATGCAGAACACACAGGAATGTTTGGGCCCTGCTCCTGTTAGCAGAACTTAAATTTTCCAGCCATAAACTGGAAAATAAGTCTCTGCAATGACACAGTTCTTAGCAGTAGTTCCCTCTAACAGATTACATATCTATATACAAACCCAAGGATTTAAATTCCTAGATTACCTCAGTAGAATTAATTTACTAGCCTTCTCTTCCCTTAGAATTATTTTATTCCAAAGAAATTATTTTCAGTCTCTGCTATCCTTTCTTCTTTGCTTCCCTCTTATCATTTAATTACTATTCGGTGCTATTCCACCATTTAGCTTTAATTTTTATCATTCCTGAATAGGCATATGCTCTTACACCTGAATTCCAAACATATCTGCCATCCCACCATGATTTTTCTCTCTCTAAATTCAGTTTCACATCTGTAACCAATACTTCACACTCCTTTGTCATGGTGTCTGTTGCCTAGCATCTGGGTGTAGGAGACACAGACACTTCCAGCTGGAAGTTACTTCGCATATTTTTGTATGGTCTTGCTCGTGTTGTCATTGTCCATTATGAGAAAAAAAAAGAAAAAATGCTTTTGGCCTCCTGCTAAAAAACAAACAAACAAACCAACCTTTGCCTAAAGTTTGACAGCCAGGCCAAGGGCTAAATGGATCAGGCTGCAGCCACTATCATCTTTAATGGCAAGCTGCATCCTACAATAGCACCAAGCACAGGAAGGCTCTACCCGAGCTCAGAAACTTTGAAAAGGCATTAAGCCTGCAGTTTCTTTAAGGGTCTAGAAGCTATATTTCTTTTCTCCTGCTATGAATTGAACAACTATCTACAGAGAAACAAAGGACCAAATTCCACAGGGTGCTTCACATTCCTTTGTAATGCAGTTCAAGATCTGTGTGTGTATTTAACCAGCCCTTTCACTTTCACTTGGCTGGGCCAGGCTTTAGCAGCTTCTGAGGTACAAAATGCGGCTGACAGCAACAGCAGTAATATAGCACCCTTGGAGTGCTTGAAGTGTAAAGTTCATTAGTTCTACCTTAAGGTCACTCTTTTAATCCAACAGCCAAAATCTTATTCACACTACCATGCTGTTATCCTGGAAAAAAGAAAACTGCAAAAAAATCAAGACGTCAGCTTAGATACTTCTTACAAGTGACAAGATCAGCACTACAAATCCAAATCACAGTCAATACCTTTTAGCAAGTTTCAAGAAAGCAGCAAAACTATTCTTGATTGTGCTGTAGACCAAATGAAATTTAATAGAACGGATAAAGAAAATGAAGGAAGGAAAAGATAAACATTTCAATACCCAATAATTGTGCTTTATAATTATTAGTTGAACTTGGCTCACAAATAGAATTTACTAAGGTGTCTGTTGGGAATTACAAGACATGCAAATAATTGAATTTTAATTTCTTCTGTGTTTGTTTACTGATTTTTGTACATACAGTTTAAATTTTAACAAACTCCATTTTGCTTTATCCTCGGTGGATATTTGTACACTTATTAAAAAGTTATGTCAACAGAAGACTTTTAGAACACAGGGATTGTGCTCTAACAACTCTGAATCATATTTCTAAAATAAGAGGTAATAGCTCTGTAACTTACTAGCTTGACTGATTCAACATAAACTCACATTTGCTCATGTGCACTTTTACTTGCTTAAGAAGTTTTTAAAATTAAATGGAACAGAACTCCATAAGGTAAGTACATTAGTATGTATACATGAGAATGGCATTCCCTTCTATAGGAAATAATCTGAGACCCAAGACTAATCAGTAATGTTACATATAAGTATCTAAAATATTAATACAAGGTCTTCTTCACCTCACTTACTCATGTTTTTAAAGGTGAGATTTTTTGGTTTTGTACAGTCTGCTTGTTCAAAAGAATCGGCACAGCATTTCTTTCCAGTCCTAAATTAGCAATTGCCTCAAAAGGAGCTTCCAAATTAAGATCCTTAGCTACGAGACTCAAGAGTTATCATTTACATCCCCCAATTTATTCTTTTATATTTATACAGTTATACTACTCACACAAAAATGTTGTATTTCAACAAATATTAAATCATTTTTATTTTACTTACCTGCACACTAAGATGAATCCATTTCTTCACAAGAATTCTCCCCAGTGTCATTACTTTTATTGGTGGCTGCAAACCATTTACTGTGCGATAATAAAACATGGTCTCTTTCTCAGAGATTGTGAGTTTGAACACAGTCTGCCCATCAACAGCCTTTTCTACCACACACCTTGGGAAATAACCAAGAAAAACAACATAAGGTCAGAGGCACACACATATACACATCCTTGCCAAGGTGCTATCCTGTAAAATGATGCTAACCAGAATGTATTAAAATAAACATTAAAAATACAGCTCTTGAGAAGATGTTCAGTGACAGTTAAAGTCACAAGATGTACTAAGTGTAAAAGAACTTTAGCAAAGATATTTTCTGTCTCAATCTCTGAGGGTTTTGGGCTGTGTTGGGGTTTTGGTTGGTTGTTTTTTGTGTTTTGCTTTGTTTATTGAGTGCTGGCAGCCCCAGCTCATTGGGGATGAAAGAGAGGTCCAGTTTGACTCCTCTCTTAAAGGTTCCATGACAGAAACCACAGTGGCTGTGCAAGTCTCTGCCCCACCTTTCATACAAAGCTGTGCAACTTAGTACATCCCGTGGAGGCACTTCCATTTTCCTTAGTCTAACAAGGCAAACGCAATATAACCACAAAAAGCAGTACAAATAAAATGCTTTGTTATTAAGTCTTCCATCTTTCCACCCAATCTGCATAGGTAAGGCAACCCTAACACCAGCTTACACTACACTATCCCCTTTGCAGTGTCTTTCTTTAACCTAAGAAACTAGAGCAAGGCAATGAGGATATCCAGACACTTATTAGGAATTTTTTTCCCCAAAAAGAAGTCACATCAATAGCAAATACAATAATGTCATATAAGGTACAGAGAATACAATCCATAGCAAATTATTTTGCATTTCAAGCTGCTGAAATGTTTTTGCCAATCCAATAACCACGATGTCAAGAGTCCTGAGAAAGCACAGGCTCCATATGCTTGTGTAAAAACTTTATATTTTATTAAAGCTATCATAAATACAAAAAAAATTATAAAGTTCTATGCTTCCCGCTTGAGCTGATTGAAAAACACATTTCTCAATGTACTGACCCATGAAAAGTCAAATATTTTAACAGTTACATCAGACTAAATTAGTGCATTAAGTCACAAGAGGGAAGCATATAAAATTTTTATGAGCTTAGTATTTACTTACCCATATTTCAGAGAAAAAAAAATGAAACCAGAGAACCCTTACCTACTGATGTCTTCATCTACTCTGCATTTATAAAAGAAAACTATCCAAAAGGCTGTTCCTTGATACTGCCACTAGTCACTAATTCACCTTTAAATCCTAGGAAAAATTAATTCCTCCTGTTACTATTCTAGCCTGCTGGAATGTTGTCAATGAAACACCTTGCAAAATGAAGACTTCTGTTTTCCCAACGTTACTAAAACCATGCTTCTTAATAAATTGTCCACTGGTCTTTTCAATATTTTGTTTGCTTGTAAACATGCTAGTTTTGTTAGATAATAAATGTGAAGGAAGGCTCAGCTAAGTAGCAAAATATTTAGGAACTGGATTTACCCAGTTCCTGGATAAACAATAATTGGATAATCCAGGGTTTTGTTTATTTTACTTATCTAAAACAAACATCCCCACATTGTTTTTATCCCCAAAGGTGTCATGACTTTAAGAAGGGAAGCGACCTTGATGTACATCACTTTGAAAACTGAAAGAACAAATGTGAATTGTGACTTACTAGTAAAAGAGGAAAATCGAGAGGGAAAAGAGAAGAGAGGGAAGGAAAAAGAAAAAAGAAAAAAATCCAAACTAGTTCTATCATAGGTGAAATAGTAAGAGGCATTACTTCTGACTCTGAGCTTGATTTTCCATTTCAGCCATGATTACAGAGAGAAGCCACTTTTCTTTGTGAAGTCTTCAACTTCTGGTAACCTGCAGTCCCAGAGCCAATACCTGACTACATACATCTCAGTGGTGGGGTTGGAGGGAATAAAAAGCCAATAACACAAATCCACTAAGTCAGCTTTCAAAGAGAAAAATATTCTAGAGAATCTAACATGGCTGCACTGGCGCTGCCCACACATCAACTGGAGTAAATGGGAACACCTGCACTGGTTCAAAATCAGATGCCCCTTTCAGTCTAATTCCTAACATAAAACATCTGAATTGATAATAAGTAGTACCATATGGTTTTAGTCCCTTAGATAAATAAAGTTTAAATCATCTATGTGCTACTCACTTCACAATCAGGCCATTCCTGCTGATCCTTTTGCTTGTACAAGATCTCAGCTCACTTCTTGACACCACCAATATCTTCTGGGCATCTGAACTTGCTCCAGCTCACACTACATTGATACAAGCTGCCTGTAATGGTTACTCACATATGCAAAGTTTGTACCCATATTCTTGTCCCATTCCATTGTGAAGGGCTATCATCATGCACAGTTTCCTACGCTGTGGTAATGCTTACCTACAGGCTACACACAGGCTTACTGAAGGCAATTGTACTAACTGATGAGTACACACAGCAAGAGAGGAAGCATGAGGCTAGAATGCAACTCAGGGGCAAGAGCTCTGACCACTTACTGCCTAAAGGGAAAGAAAATTTAAAGACTGGAGTACAAATGTCAATGCTTTCTCACTCTTGATTTTCTTCAATATGTCCAATATGCAGTGACTTGAAAGCATGCCTACAAATATCTCTACTAAACATCTTAGAAGAACATCAGGGCTTCAAATAAATCTGTAACATGACCTGATTCTCCACTCTCTGTGTCAAAGTGTATTGTCTCCTAGATTCACATAAGAAAACTTGGTATATGAAACTGACAAAGAAAATTCTTGGTGTCTCTGCTTATGTGCAATCTTTAAAGGGCCTTCAGACTTGGATCCTCACATCACTCTCTCATTTCAGCCAGCACAGTAACTTCTCACAAAAATCCCGCTATTCTCCTACACAGGTACATGCCTAACAGAATGTCACAGGATATAATGGGATACTGTACAGCAACACTCCTAGCTTCTTTCCTAAGCACACACTCTCACAGACAGACCATACAAAATTCAGCACAAAAGCACATTAGTATGGCATGTCCAAAACACAGGGGTCTGCTGTACTTGATGTAAGAGCACTTTGCCAGAAAAAAAAACCACCTTGTTAAACTTTCAATCATTCTTCTGGCAAAATGAGCAGCTCGTTCTGGCTGATCTTCCTAATGCTTTGTGGGAAAACAAAGATTTGTTAGAATGCATCCCACTTCTGTGAGGCTCCTCTGCTGTGATAATGGGGTTTAAAAGGTCTCACAAATGACATGTAACAGGGACAATTCCCCACCAGGGACTTCAAAATGTAGGACATCCAGTAAGTCAAACTTCATCTGCCAACCTGAAGGACTCACTAAAGCAATATAAGAAAAGGGAAAGCATCTTAGTCTGCTGGTAATTATTCTCTTTTGTAAGATGCCTTCTGAGTCAAGCTTCAATGGCTATTCATGCGCAACAACTGCTCCACCACAACTGGAGTTCAGTTTTCCTTTCATGAAAAGAGAAAAATTAACACAATTCTTTCTGTGTCAATAAACAAAAGCACCTGGACAGTGGCATATCATCCTGACCACTGGAATAACTGCTGTCCATCTTCAGTTTTCAGGACTGGGCTTTACCATTGTCTTTCTTACATGTTGAACAGCAGCAAATCTCACAAGGCATAAGAATGAAGTGATCTATTACAAAAATTGAATAAAAACATTTAAATTTTAAAGCGATCTATAAAACCCGCTGAACAGGAATATGTACACTGTGTAGTTATTAACACAGCAGCAATTGGAAGGTAATCTTTTGCACTAGTCCATGGCTTATCAGTCATCACTAGAGTATGGTTTCTTCACAGCACTTAATCATTTGAAACTAAGGACATAACATTTCATTGTTTTAGGCTCCATGCATCAAAGCCTATCCCATTGACAAAAGACTTTCACAGATCTCACTCACATTGCTGCAACAGCTTGCTTGGAAATTAGCAGGAGATGCTTCTGCTTCAAGTTAGGCATGTGCTTTGATGAAGGAAACTCCGATGAGCCCACACGTATGTGGACAGGAATTCATGGCATGGGAACACACCAGAAATGGACTCTCTGACATTCAAGATTCAACCATTATATAGAAAACTACAGGCCAAAGCTCCAGGGATGCCTGTATACATACCACCAGCTGAAATTATTTAACTTCAGCTCAGAAGTCCCTTTTGCTCTGCAGATTTCATTTATTTCCACTCCATAACCACAAATTCTACAGTTAGGTCAAGTTTTTTAAGGTAATTATTACTGCATAAAACATACTATAACTTTACATTATCATTTTCAATATTTCTATTTTTTCTGATGACTTTGCTACCCTTAGACAAGTGACAATTTCACATCAGCATGCAAAATAAGTATCAAGAACACCTCAACAAAGCAGATCACTAGCTACATTCTAAGAATACATTCTAAAATCATTCGTGGCATGTTGTCCAAAGGAACAAACTACACTCCTAGTGCTTTATGTTAAAGAGACCTACACAATGAAGGTATGAAAGAGTAGGAGGCTCTGCAGTTTGTGCTAGATGACTGAACTTTTTTTGCAGGATCTGAGATGCATTTTTCAAAAAGCAGGTTTTTCATTATAGTAAGGCCCAGTCAAGCTGAAAGGTCACTTTTAACAGCAGTATTTCCTGAAAATGCAACATGTAAGCAAACAGGAGAGGGAACATGTTTGGCCACCACTATTTTGTGAGCACCTAGTGAAATTTCACTAGCAGTTTAAATAGTGGAATCGCTTGTTCAAGCATCAACGCAGTTTGCCAACCAGTTCTCCAGATCCTCCAAGAACACTACGACCTCTTTTCTATATTTTGGTGGCTTTCCATGTTTGTTTGTAAGACAAACTTGCGTTGGAGAAGTCTTAACATCTTAGATAATTTTTTTTCCATCATGAAAGCAGCAACCGCACAACCCTGTGACAATGTAATTTTCTAGCAGCTTTTAGAAGGAATGTGAATTGGAAACACAAATTTCTCTTTTTGAGAAAAGACATGCACATTATGTACGAATAGTTCCAAACACTGAAAGCCATTGGACAATCATCTGAGTCAATGCCATGAAACTGAAGCCAATTGTCTTGACATCTGGGAAGACCCCAACCTAAATACGGCTCTGTAAACGTCACAGTTTCCCACCACGCCTTTTAAAAGTTTAAAGAGCTTGCTAATAATGACTGTGACTGCAATGATCAATTTTTTTAAGAGCACCAGGAAAGTAAACACCTTCAATACTACTTACATTACACCTTCTTGCTCAGGTTTCAACCATACAGTTAACGTAAATGAAGCTCCAAGCCTTGGAAGACGGGGAGTAGAGAAGCAATCCTTGTGATTATGAAAAATAAAACTGGAAGCATTGCTGGAGGACCCTGGATGCAAGTCCCTCTTGTCCTCTGTTATACAGGTACCAAGGCCTTCTGAAAGAAGTGGTTTGTAGGACGAAGGTGATGACCTATATGGGCATTCCTGAACACAAAACTTCTGAGTGCAGGATATAATACTTTGAACAGCTACTGAGCTATGACAAAAAGTACTTCGGTCTGGCAGCCCACAAGTGGCTTGAGTTGGCACGATTGACACATTCTTGAAAGCTCCCACATTTTCAAGCCTAGGGAAATGTCCCTGAGAGCTGACCAACACAAAGGAGTCATAATAAGTTAAGATTAATGTTTCAATAGCATGAAACAAGAAACGACATCTCAAGGAAAGAGCCCGGCAATTCATGTTTACAAAAAAGCTCCTCCTGATTAAAGCAAACGTAAATAAATAATGATGTCCATGTCGGTAGCAATGTCCTCAGGTGCTGTGCTTTAAGAGTTTATGTAGCATTTCATCCTCAAAACGCCCATGCAAGGACCCAGTCACAAGGGACATCTAACGTCTTCTGGCCAGCGAACCACACGTGGGGATCTGCAAACCACAGAAAACAGACACAGTCCGTAGGAGAAACCTGCTCTTTTGCACCAACACAGGTGATGCCCGGCAAGGGATTTCAAGGGTTCGAATGTTTCCTCCAGACTCCAGCCAGCAGGCCCACCTGCACACCCGTGCCGGTCAGGGCCCAGACACTGCTCCGAGCCAAGGCCATGGGATTAGGCCGGCCAAGGGTGCGCAGGCTCATGGCCGAGCGGAGTTTATCCCGGATCTGTCGCGTCACCTGGCTTTGTGTGTCACAGCAAGGAATACGGGACACGGCAGCAAACCGGGACACGCAACTTGGGCTTCTCAAAGTCTGTGCTTTGGGTTTCGGGCGAGTTGGCCGGACCTCACGCCTACAGCCCCGCGGCGCTTACCTGGGCCTCGCACGGCTCGCTGGCAGCTGCCGTCCCCCCGCGCCATTCCCGAGGGACACCCCGGGGAGCCAGGAGCGCTGTTCCTACCGTCCCCCCATGCCTTACCCCGCCGCCCACCTCACGCCGGCTGCTCCTCTCAGCGCTCGGCAAAGCTGATTAAAACCACGTTCCCCATCTGTCCCGTGTGGAGCTTTTTCTAACAGCGAGCGCCAGCGCCGGGGCGCCCCGGGCCGGGGCAGCGGTGGCAGGGCTGATTTAGCGCTATTGCCCGGCCGGGAGCGGCGCGCAGCCAGCGGGGCCAGCGGAGCCCGGCGCTCCCCGCGGCGACGCCGCCGTCGCCCGGCAACGCCGCGGCCTTCCCCGCCCCGGGCCCCGCCGCGCGTTAAAGCGGCAGCGCCGCGCCCGGGCCGGAGGGAGCGCAGCGCCGGGACAGCGCTGGGACACACTGGGACAGCGCCGGGACAGCGCTGGGACACACCGGGACACACCGGGACAGCGCCGCTCCGCTGCACAGCACCGGGCCGCCGCGCTGGGCTCGCTTTCCACGGGAGCACTGTGCAGCGGAGCAGCGTCCTCAGGCGCGTTTTCCCCGCATCCCGTTCCTCCCTTCGGTAGCGCTCTGCGCAGCGGGCACAAACAAGTGCAAAGGTGCCGTCGGTGAGCTGGGCATGAGCTGCAGAGGGATGTTTACCGTGTTTCTGGACAGAGGAGCACTAATTAATACGTTCCCTGAGGATAGAGGAAGCATCTATAAATTTTATCTGTACTATGGAAGTTGCATGAGCTGCAACCTGGCTGGTATATTTCCCTACAGTTTTGTTGCTATTGCCTCCAGTAACTTGTCACCTTAGCATATTTTGACTTTTACTGGCTACATAGCGACAAAATTCTTTGGCAGCTTATACAACTGCTAAGAAATCATCGTCTGTCATAACTCTTAATGCGTTTTAACAAGCCCTTCATCCCATATCAGACAAGCTCCTTGACCATTCCTGGAACATCTCTGCTTTAATACAGATCTTTTTCCTAAAGTCATAAAAGATAAATAGTAATTCCTGCTGAAGTGTTATCAGTCATTTTGCAGTGTTTTCATGTTCTGGTAGTCATTCAGCATCGTAGCTCCGTTGTCAGAATTACATGCCCTAAAGTATTCAAATGTAAAGAACTTTGTTTACCACAGAAGGGCTGGGGGGAAAACATTTGTCTGAGGCACAGTGCAAGAGCTCAGCCCATAAAGCATTTCTAGATAAATGCAGTCAGACCACGTGCTACCACAGGACATCAACAGTGCGACAGCCAGACTTTTTCAACATCAAGAGCAAACCAGGTCTTAGAGAACCACAGGAGGGAGGACAGAAAGTATGGTAATAAAATCCTAGATATTAGCTGCCATCTCAGGATATCAAAGTATGGGAACAGCTGTGAGCATGGAACATGCACCTGACAAAGGCAAGAACTTTCCAAGTGGTCAAAGACACCATGGCTTGTGTGTATTTCTTGGCATTTGTGAAATATTAATAAAGAAATAAATAAATAAGTAAAATCCAGTTTTGCTTGCTCCCAGGCTTGCTGCAAGAATCCTTGCAGGTCTAACAGATGTCCAAAAGGAAAGTCAGGATACATTCACCACAAAACGCACTTTCTGTTACATTCTGCCAATACTTGACAGCCTCACCACCTCCCAGACAGACTATAGCATCTTTCAATAGTGCTCAGTTTGGGAGAGTGGCCCTGACTGATATTACCCCCTCTATTCTGCAAAATACCAGGCAGAAATGACAATTTTTCCTTTTGCGTATTTCATCCAAATACACAAGACAGCAGTACAAACCTTGCAAAACCACATTGCAGGCCAACAATTCCCCAGGTGAAGGATCACTACATTGCTGTTCATCAGGAGTATAATCAATAAACTACCTGCAGGAGGCTAAACTATGAGAAAGACCTTTGCAACCAAAACCAGATATGCAATGTAAACTGTACCACAAACAAAAAACACTTGAGAGTGATTTTGCAGGAAATACAGACCCTATTCACAGGAGTGTTTTGAAGGCTGTTTAACATACATTTATGAAAACAGGGAATCCTACCAGGCAAAAAAAAAGTATGCTGTTATTAATGACACAATGAATTCTCATGAAAGATACATTATGTCCATTAAACAGAATCAGAATTTTGGAACAAGGAAAGTGACATAATTTGAGTGATTCAAGCTTTTAGTTACAATTGTTCATTTCATCAGGAAGGAAAGCTTTCATTAGCCCCTGGGGTGCCTGAAGCAACCTCAATGTCATTGGAGAATCTGACCTGCCGCAGAAAATCATGACACAACTGGCCTCCTGATCCTAATGATTCAACACCCTGTCCATAGCAGATAGCATTTTCCAAAAAACCCCTTTCCATAGTAGTTGTTTTCTCAACCCACTGGTGGCAGAGTGTCTCAGGGTACACAGAGGCTCTAGGAGGTCAGGGCAGGTTGCCGATGAGAAGAAACCATACAGCCTGGTTTGTTATACAGCAGCCTGTGCCTTGACTAGAAAATTTCAAGACCATGTGCCTAAAGTTTGAATGCTCTGAAGCAAACTTTTATATGAGAAATCATCTTTCTAAAATCAAATATAAGCCCTCAAACTTACCTATTTGCACATGCTCAGTGGAACATCTTATTGAAGATGGTAAAACTTCAGGGGCTAATTAAGTTTGCATAAAAGGCAAGTTTAACACAACCATTGCCAAATTTAAACATGTTTAACTTTGTAACAGTGATCCTCTGGTAGGATGAAAAGTAAGAGAATGAAGGGAATAAAGCAATACACTTACTCAAAACTACAATTGTACAAGCTAGTGTGCACAAACAATGCAAAATTGCATGTGTGTGTTTAATACTTACACAATGCAATGACAATTTACAATTTAAAATAATTTCCTAGAATCATAATTCTTGGGATGGCTGAGGTAGAATTTCAGGTAATTATTTCTCTCCTAAAACACCATGGGTCTTCTGCACCTTCACAATTGCTTTTAAATATTTTCATAAGTGGTGGGAAAAGTCTTGACACTTGGTTTGTTCATCAATTATGCCCTGTCTTCTGTTCATAAAGAGTTCTGGAAAAATGCAGAGTTTTGCAGTGTATTCTAATCTTGCTTTTGTACCATGTTCTGCAAACCCCTTAAAACCACTAGTAGCTCCAATTTGTGCAGTGCTGACTACTTGAATGCTGCAATTTTTGCTATAGTCTGAAGTGACCTATGTAAACTAGCCCACACAGCATGACTTTCAAAGATTAGGCTCAAGTGATTCACTTTCAGTGAATATTCATAACGACTTGCTTTTATGAGTGCTTTTTCCCGTAAAACTTCACCATTTGAATATTTGCAGGAAATTAACATAAAAGATCCATTTGCATTGCTGAGTCAATATGTATATTTCAAATTCAACTGTCTAGCAAAACAATTTTTTCCAATATTTTGCAAGCAATAATAAAACTACAATGCAAGTACATTTTAATAGTTGGAGGGGAGTTGATCATGACAACCCAGAAATAATTAACAACTTACATTTTAAAGGGGAGGAAATTCTGTATAAGCCAGCGAAATAAATATTGGAGTAAAAATTTCTGAAAGCACAGGAGGAGGCGGCAAGTATTTTATAGAGCTGCTAAGAGCCTTTTAACAGCTTTAGAAGTACAGTACATCACACCACTTATTTTAGCACCAAAAACTTTCTTTGTTTCTAGAAAGGCAGAAACAAAAGACTCTTTTAGGCAACAAGCTTTACAGGCTTCCTTCACATGAAAGTACAGCACCACAGTGTACATCCCCCCCATGGTAAATCCAGAGCAAGGAAACCTCTGCAAGGACTTCTTTACACAGACTTTCTTTTCAATGACCATCATAGGTTGTAATAATGACCTGTCCAAGCAGGAAATCCCATAGAGCTGGAGCACTTGGGTTCTGATAATTGACATTTTCTCTCCTCACAGAATCTTTTATTTCCTCCACACCTCCCCACATCCCTAGCCATCCTATGCTTTCCTGGTAGTTACCAGCACAGGACATGTCCAAGAAACAATTTCTTTTTGATTAGCCCATTCTTAAAAAAAAAAAACTAAAAAACCACACAACACATAAACAAAATCCTCTTTCTTCAATCTATCCTCTGCAACCCTTTAGATACATTATCTGTACCTAATTAATCAGTTCCCTGTTTTCATCATCAACACCTTCTCCAGAGTCTTAATCAAATCCCTGCCTCTACTCTTCATTTTCCTTTACATCTTCTATTATACTCCCCTATTTCATGAATGCTAGGAGAAGTCAGCAACCAAAATTTCTGTGAAGAGACTTACACCTGAGATATTGCAGACAGATTTGCCAAAGGTAACATTTCTTCTAAAGATCCTTTCCTTATTTTCAAAGATGTCTTGTGCTTTGTAAAAAACTCAACAAGCAAACAAAAAAAAAAAAAAAAACCAAATCAAAAATGCCCAAAGAAACAAAAAAAATACCCCAAACCTCCTCCACATGTTAGAAAGTTAAATTAGTATTTGTCCAAATATCAAACAATTAGGCAGTTTTCTGAAGACAGATGAGTCTGGCTTTCAATTGAAGGCTGCATCACACAACATGAGCATAATCATTTCCTCCTATAAACGTTCAGCTTCTGGAGTTTTTTCTTGAAAATTACTATTTCACAATTCTTAAAATACCTACCTTTATAATATATTTTTGTCAAAACCCTTGCAATTATGTCCTTCTCCTTCAGCTTCTAAATTCATATCTATTTCAGAGCTCCTCTTGTTGCTTCTTGCAAATCACTACAGCAAAGTAAGTCATATTTATCATTTCCAAGAACATGCTCCTTCCCCAGACATCTCCTGCTGTTTGCCCCTGTAAGGATCTGGTCACTTTCTATTCAGACTAACTCTTCAACAAGCATCAGGTCCCTCAAACTTTTATCATCTTTTACCCTCAGAATACCTATTTCCCAGCCATTTCTTCTGCTTTTCAATGTTTCCCTCTCCTTCACAGCACAGACATCTCATAAATACTCTAACCTTTAGTTTTCCCTCACTCTTCTTAATCCCTTTCCCTTTCCTCTGAAAGCTTCCACCTGAAGTTACCTCAGTACAAAGTTCTCCAAAGTTTGTGGTAAATCCTTTTTTTTCCTCACAGGCTCTCTTTCTTCTATGTGCTCTCTTCAAAGGGGAGACCTGAAGGAAGCACTCCAGAGCCAAAACCTGGTTATTGCTCTGCTTTGTTTAGCTGCTGGGTTAGCAGACCCAGGAATGATGAACCAAGGGCTTCATCATCTCCAGAGCAGAATGACAGTCTCCTCCTTTGCTCTACACCAAAGACACACTGGAGGTTTCCCCATGCCAGGAGGAGCAATTAAACCCTTCCTGCTTCACCAACAAGATCCTTGATGAGCAGCAACACAGGAGAGGAGGAGCTGCTGGTGTCTCCCCATCTGCTTAAGGAAGTTGGGTGTAGGCCTGTTTTCTTCCCTTCCTCCCATCCTTTTCAGCTCCCCTGTGCCATCACAGTGCAGATTTGCCTTCTCAAGGAACAGCTCTTCAAATCATTTCCAGCCACCAAGACCCATTTACTCACTCATCCCTGGAAGGACATGGCTCCCTGGGGAACACCAGCTGAAATCAGGACCTCTCTCCACTTCAGACTGATACAGAGCAAGAACTGTTCCATCCTCACTTTTTCCCTCCAAAGTTTCCCCTGCTGTATTATGTGCCATTTTTCAAAGGCATGTAGTGCCTGTATAAGCCTCATTCTTTTCTTTATAGTAGTGACCCCTCTGCTCCTGGTCCATTCTTCTTCCAAGAATAATTTAAAAATTGTGCTACATTCAAAGAGACAGAGGTTTCCCAGAACCACTGAGATGAGCTTGTTAAACTTCTGCCTGTGGAAACACATTAACAATATTCACCACCCTAACTTTGAGTTTTCATTATTCCCAATTATCTTTAACAAGTCCATCTTCTGTAACTGCATGCACATTTTTGCTTTAGGATATTTTGTGCAACCTTAATCAATACCATAAATTCGAAGGAGCACTGGCATGCACTGTTGTGGAATTTCATAAGTTTTTAGAATTGCAGGATAAGTATAGACTAGTTAAAAAAAAAAAGACAAAACAATAAAATTCAGTTGCTAGGTTAAAGGAAGTTATTAAAAGAAGAAACAAAGCAGTCAGAAAATCCAAGTTCTAATCAGAGCTAAGAAATGAGTAACTGTATGTCTGTATCTTAGTTTCCTTAACTACAGATTGAGGAGGTTGATGCTGAATTTAGTGAATAACCATGACATGTGTAGAAAGGAACAAATTGCCAAAGAATTATCAAGTGCAGTAAAATTTCTGAGTTTAACTGTCAAATGTCAAAACCAACCCTTTTTTCTGAAGTTCAAGAAACTGCTTAACTTAGCAGTAAATCTAGTTTCAGCTATGAACAAAAAGGTCTACTATTAAAAGCCAAAAATTGGAAGTATTTTATGACGGCCAAATGCTCCAATGGACTGGTCCTGTGAAATGTTAGAGGGCAGTCAGTAATTAATATCCCATGACAAAAGAAAATTGATCGTAGGATCCTGCACTTTATAAGTCTTCTATATGATCAACTAAAATAGAAATTGGATTAACAGCATGAAAATACACGCTCATAGTTGCAGCAAGGAATTACGGATTTACACCTTTGCTGGTGAAGATGCGCTAAAAGGTAAGACTAGAAATTCCTTCCAAGTGCTGGGTGACAGCACAGGGAAGCAGAGAAGCCTCCCACAGGAAGAAAAGTGTCTGCAGAAAAAACAGACCTTTTGTTTTTGTCCTCAAAACTGCCAGTGGAGCAGCTTTGTGAGGAAAGGTTGATTTAACTGCATTCTAGTTGAATAAATTTAGATCCAGAAGGTTTGATAAGCAATGCCAGTGGGAGACAAGGACACAGCATAGGAAGCATGTCAGGATAATCAGAGGGAAAGGGTGCTGGTAAAGGATGCAGCAGAATGAATCCAAGAGCTGACTGCTGCCCAAATGGGCAGTCCCACTCCGCCCAGAGGATTTAGCAGATTGAATCCACACACCAAGGAGTCAAGCGAGTGCCAAAATCAGGCACAAAGATATTGGCAAGAACAGGATCATCCATTATCCATTCTAAATGCTTTTAGATGGTCTCAGTTTGCTTCGAGGAAACACATCCCAAGTTGTGTATTTATTTGATCTTTAAAGTCTCCTTCTAAGGCCAGGACTCATGGCAGTTTTTGAACCACTATGTAGAGTGAGGCATAACTTTCTAGGATGTCATGCTTCCTGGTGTCTTTCTCCTTCCCAGAATTTTAGAGGGGAAAAGACCCAGAGAATTCAAAAACTACCAGCAAAGGCAAAGGAAGATACCTAAATTAGTTATACCATTGATGGAAAAGGAGGCAGAATTCAGCCACGATACATTCTCCTTGGCTGTACTCAGTCCACCTGTAATTGCACATCTTTCCTTGACAAAGCACAGGACATGATGACCAGAATCTTAACAGCTACATCAGAACACAAAACAAAAGGGACTGAATGTGTGTGTAAGATAAATAGGATAGCATTAAATAGACAAAACCATGGGAAAATGTGTTTCATTTGTTCTGTGAGAGGCAGAACTTCTTTGTGCCATTGCTATTGCATTTTCATGACCCTCCTAATGAATATACTCAAATGTCAGTGCAATTTTCATCAGGAGTATGCAAAAAATGCAAGCAATTTGGTACAGCCATAGTCCAATTGTAAAATCTCTGAGGAAACGTAAATCCTAATATCCCAGTTCTCCTAAGGGAAGGGAAGCAAACTGTGTGTGCACCAATAAGCTTCTACTGATACAGCTGAAGACTGGAGAATGTAGGTTTATCAATATTGCCACAACAGTGAAGCCTGTCCATATAGAGAAGGTTCAAATGTAGCAAGCAATGATCCCCTTGCACATAATTTATTTAAATTGTGATATATGTATATCTTTTTAATCAAGGTATTTTGCTTAATACATAATTTTATAAATCCCATGATTTAGAGGGTTGGGATTTTGGGTTTTTTTTTTTGTTGTTTTTTTTTCTGCAGGGTTGGTCCTGGAGCAATGAAAAACTATCAGGCTCAAGTGAGGGGTGCTAAATAGCTGGGGGTTCCTATAGCCCCAGCCACACATCCACAGGCTTAGACAGGGACTGGACAGAGAAGTCTCATTCCATTAGGATGCTCTGCAGAGGAGAGTGACAGCTGCATTCACAGGAAAAGCCTCAAGACCAATGAGGACACATGACTTGGCTTGGGCCCAAGCAACACTGTCGAGGTTTAAATCCTCTCATTCAAGGACACCTTGACAGAAATCACGCAAACATCTGTATTTATGCCTTCCCAGCATTTGGATGTTTGGGACAGAGACAAGTAATTACTGATTCATCCACATACTTGATGTTAATTTTTAATACAAATTTTACCAGGTAACGCTAAAGATGCCAGCATATCAGCATAACATGAGGATAACAGTGTAAATGAGAAAGTGGGCTCATATTACAGCCCAGTTTTCAGGGCCAAGATGACTATTAATGAAACACCTTATTTGCATATGTTAAAGGTGTAATTTACCTCCCAGTCTTTAAAATAGATTCCAGAAATTCTTTGAATACACACTGGTTTTTTTGAAATTAATTTCCAAAATAATGCAATTATTTTTCCATTAATCTCTACTAATTATTCTAGAAGTAGGTGTTTACAAAAAAAATAACCAAACCCTGAAACATTTTCCTTAAGCTTTTTTGAAACTTACTCAAAATACACTCAGTAATACAAATCACTGATATGTAATTCATGGTTTGTTTTCCAAGCACTTCACTGTACACCCAGCCTTTTGACACTTGTTATCTACTTTTAAATCTTTCAACAGTTTTAGAAATTACATTCAGTTTTAGAATTATTTAATTTTTAACTTATTTATCCAGTTATCTCCATAGTAATCTAGTGCTCACCATCAAAATTCATTGCCAGCTTTTAATTCCTTTGCCACTTGGGGTCTATGCACAATTTCCTAACTTGATTTTACCTAAAATCAGGGTGTAAAGTAAATGGAAGTTATTTCATTATTTCTCTCTCTCTCTTCTTTTTTTTTTAAGGACAAACATATTTTACATATTTTGGAACTACAAAAATATCAATATTTAGTCATATTAGTAGAAGTATTGGAAACTGCTGTAGTATTTCTGAGGCCCAGCAAACCTGGGACTTTACTATCATCGTGAGCAGAACATCAGCTTCACTTCTAATGGCATTTGGCCTCATGAAAGATGCACTTCACCTGCTGCAGAGGCTGAAGGAGATATCCTGTCAGTATGTCACAGTTTAACATAGGAAAGTTCATGGTTCAAATCCATTCTTCTCAACTTATATACAGTATATAGCATTTTTTGCCAAGGTATCAAGAACAACAAAATTTGAGACAAACAGTCCTGTCTCTTTTTTTGCTTCCTTTCCACAATCCAATATTACAGAACTATTTCCCATATTTCAGCCTCATGTGAATAGCCTGACCAAAATCTGCAAGAAAATTTACTCAGAAGGGATGGGGAGCATAAATTTATTTTAAGTATCTGTAGGGGAACAGCTCTGAAGAAATGTTCATTTGGAAGTCACGATCCAGAAAGACATGGTTAAATGCTGAGCAGTCTTACAATGGAAGTGGAGTCTGAAAAGCCTTGAAGCCAATTCAAGCCTTTGAGGGGTTTGGAGGTAGCCCAGGGTATTGACTCAGGACCTCCAGCATGACTCAAAACAAGATAGCTCAGGTTACCCAGGTTAAGATTTGTTTCTCTGTACTGTTTTACCATTTCAAGTGTTGAACTGAAATGTTCAGTGTCAAAGTAAAATCCTGTGTCTAACTGGGAGATTAATTCTTTCTCTTTTGACAGTTTCTCAAATTAGTGTGACTCAGCTCCTGGCCAAATGACAGATTACAAGAACCAGAGTCAAGATGAAGAATTCTTTCCACCTACAGTGTGCTGACTTAGAGGAGATAGTGTCCCTCTTAGGATATTTTAGATGGTTCCCTCTTAGGATATTTTAGATAGTTCTTCTCTTCCTTGCTTCTAAGTTGGTTTTGTGATGCTTTACCCTATGCAAGAATCATACTCAACTTGTGGAACAATGAAAGCCTTCCAAGGCTTTACTTCTAGGAAGATATTAACCACAAATAAGTCCAGAAATTAACAAGAGGAAGAAAAGAGGCATCTGCAATTTGAAACTTATTCCTGTTCTGTGATGTGAAAGTGGAGCTTGCTTCCATGAAGTTGATTTGTAATCTTTCCTGAGCATAAAGTTGATTTGTAATCTTTCCTGAGCATCTGTGTAAAGGAAGGATAACTACGATTGAACTGGGATGAAATGTTTGCTCCACATAATCCATGCATTGTCACGCACATCTTCTTCCAGTAGCAGGCTTGGTCTCCTCCACTTGCCAGTGCTCTTTCCTATTCAAATAAGATGAAAACTGCTTGTAGGCAAATAGAATAAAAAAGGAGCTGACAAGATACAGTGTCTTGCCTTCCCCCTGCTCCATACCCCAACTCCAAGTCTTTCTTATTTTGAGCATTTTCTGTAAAGGCTGAGTGTAGAAAGTGCCTGCTAGTCTTCAGCATTCGTGACCAATCTGTCAGTCTCTTGTAATCAAGAGCTGGGATCCTTCTCCCTGCCACGAAAATCTCCTGAGGGTGGATCCACTGATACATCAGGGAAGCCTGAACTAAAGCACCAACAGCAGCACATAAGAGAGCTGAAATAGCACAAGGAGCAGGGACTTGAGGGTGTTTGTTTCGCATGAAGCCATGAAGCCAAATACTCCTGGCTATAAAAACATATGCAGAACACTCCTGGTCTGATAAATAGGACATGTTTTTACAAATTCAAATGAAACACTCAGCATCAATAAAACCATCTGAAACCTGTTTGGTATGTCAGTCCACAGTAGCAGCTGGATAGCCAGTGACAGGGAACTTGAAAGATGCTGAAAGCCTTCCTCTTGAGGCTGTCAGACTTAACACCAGCTTTTTATTATAGAAACTCTCCCCTCCCCCCACCCCACAGAAATACTGAGGGCTTATTTGACTGTATTCCAGATGAAAATAGAAATAAAATACCCATGGACAGGTTGCCAACATACTTTAGCCTGGATGTGGAGTACTGAGCTCTATGAAAGTAACTCACTCCATGGTTGAATTTACTGTGGTTCATAGAAGCACCACACAATGATAATTTCCTCATCACCAAATCAAACTAGATCAAGTTGACAAGGAATTTAATACTTCCATCATCTAATACTACATTCCTAAAATATACACATAAGACTGAAGTAATACCTCATACATTCCTTTTCCATTTTGCTTCAAAGATTAAGCAAAAGATTGACAATATTTACCAGTACCCTAATTGTTCAGGGGAGAATGTTAAGAACTGTGAAATAAGCTTCAGCTAAATGATTGCAGGTAGAATAAGGTTATAAGAGTTTTAAATACATGATGAATAGGCTTTTATGCCTTTTGTATTGAGCGCAGATAGTAAGGCTTTTCTGAGGAATGATTTGGTCTGCCTAAATTAGTTTCCTTTGGAGAACAGTTCAGAGGAGGAGCTGAGACACACCTTGAGGTGCTGACTGACTCCCTAAGATTGCTATCTTGACTTCCTCAGATGAAATGTCTGAGGTACATCTCACTTGTATCTCAGAAGTGTTCTCAAACCATATGGATGCATGAGATTCCCAGGTTCTCCAAATCAACTACAAAATTCTTCAGTGCATCTCACATTTAAATGTTTACTGCTGTAATGAATATTAAATAATTTTCAAACAACTATCCCAGAGCAAAATAGCGAACATCTCATTTATGCCAATCTCAGGCTACACTGAAGTGATACTTAGCTACATTAAATATCCTTGGTTCCATAGCTGAGTAATATAAGTAATTTTTTAAAACAAGTTGTTCATATTAATAATTTGAAGCAGCTTATTTTGATGAGTTACAGGCCAGCTCTTCAACTGGCACGAGGACACAATGCTACAGTTGTCACCACGTCATTTAAACCCTAGCACTTGGCTTTGAAGGCTCCTACTGACTCAGATCACTGCTGAAGATGTAGCTCACAGATTAAAATTAATTGAAAAACATTTAAGCCCTCAAACTTAATATTTGCTTGTGTTCATGCCATAAAGCTCAGTGACTATAATAGTCATGGAAAATTAACACTGCAGGGGCACAGACTAATTCAGAATAAATTTTTTTAAACATGGATGAAGACAATTCATTTGCCTGATTGCCTAGAGAAATGAAGTTTTGGATGATGAAATTGAGACCAGCTGTTGAGAGAACAGGAAACTAAAAAACCTGGGGAATGAAGGGGAAGGCTGGAGTCAGCACTGAGGAGAAAACTGTCCAATTTCTATAGAAAGAGAGTCAAGACAGCAGACAATCTGGAGGTGAACTAAGACAGCAATTCTTATAAAGAACTGGAAATTTAGTTATAAAATTTTCAGGATAAAAAGAGTGAATAAATTATTTTTTGAAATTTAGGCTGTGCTCTTGCTTTGTAGCTACTTGGGAACCTTTCAAATAGACTGCTACAAAATATTTTATGGCTAAAATTTCTCTTTTTCTGCCACCTTTTTAAATTTTCTGCTACCATGTGGTCACTAGTCTGTCATAATGAGGCTCAGCCTTGGCATCCAGACTAGGATGGTGTCATTTGTGTTGGGCTGGTCACATCATCATTTCTTTTCTAGGACTCTACCACACATGGATGGGTTCAGATTTCTGCCAGCATCTCAGAAACTGGAGTTCACTGGCCAGCTACCTGTGACCATAGGGACTGGCTGAGGAACTCAGCTTTCCTTTTGCAGTCTGCATTTACACAAACCCCATCAAATTAGCTGTGGCTGTTACAAGCTTCTAATTAGGCCTCTCTCAAGACAAGGTCATAGAAAATTGAAAGGAGAAAAAAAGTTGGCAAAAAAAAAAAAAAAATAGCAGCCTGAACTACAGGAGCTTTGCTCTCAAAACCACTCAAATACCACAGAGCTCTTCCAAGGGAGGGAGATGTGAGGTGCACTCTGCCTTAGGGTGGCCTTAAGATCCGCTTTTCCCAAACCAGGAAGCCTGTGAGGATCCACAGTTTTGAGATAGGTGCTGCAGTCAATTACATTTTAGTGAACTGAGTTTTGAAAGAATACTCTTCCCTTAATGTATGCTGGAATCATGGAGCAATTGCTTTACACTCTGACAGTCTCATATCACAAACAATTTGGCTGCAATTAAAAGAGAAAACACTCGATACTCTGTTTTGCAAGTGAACATGAAAAAGCCTGACAAACAGCCCCTTAAATCCTTAACAATGACTTAAGGAATAAAATAACAAAATGAAACTCTGTGGAGGTTAATGCAGATACCAGATGGGAGACTTAGAGGAATGTCTGCAGTTAGCAGCACGAGGAAATCTGAAGGCCAATATGTGCTGACATTATGGCAGATAAGGTAGTGGAAAGTAATCCTCACAATGGGATAATATAGCTTTTTCATATAATTATGATATTTGAAAAATGTAGTAACTTCATTTGAAATATCGAAATATCTAGTCAGCATAAGCTATAACATTAATAGGCTGAGTAAAGAGAATAAATAGTTTTATCCTATTTAATCATAAATTTGGCTTAATGACCTTTATCTGATTATATGAGCAGCCCAAGCAACAATATTAAATAAATAAATAGAATATTAAAAGATTGTTAGCAGATAAGCTGCTTGGAAATTTCCAGATTAAATGTATTTGGGGGAGGGAGCTCTGTCATTTACCAGTATATACATTTTCAAAATTAAGATGACTGCACAGGTGCTCCAGCTGAGCCTCAAGTCTGTTGCTGTCCCTGCCCATTGCTGTGAAAAACCTCTCCTTGGCACCCTAGTGGGAACCAAACGATTTTTCAGGAAAGATGCTGGTTTGGCCAAAAAAAAAAAAAAGGCAGCAAGAAAGAAAATACAGCCGCACAACAAAAAAGCATTCTCTCTCCTTTGTTACACACAAATAATAATTATTACAGTTTTCTAATTTGATTGACCTAAAGAATTATTTAAAGTGTACAATATAGATTGCACCCTTAAGTTTGTGTTAAGCACAGAAAATAAACTTCTGTTCCCAGGTGGGCGCTACACTGCTTCACACAGTTTGTTCCACCTTGCCTGAACAGACCCATATACATTTTCTCAGCACCAGTAGCAACATGAAATAATAAAAAACCTAATAATAAAATCACGGTTCCTCCCTTCCACTACAATTTTCTCCCCTCTTTAATTTTCTGCCCAACCCTTGTTTTCTTATCTTTTTGTGCTGCCAAACCTTCAATTTAATTGGAGAATTGATTCACTTAGAGCAAAATTATTTTGGTACATTTGATGGGTTTTTTTGGTGGGTTTGGGGTTGTTTTGTTTGGGTTTTTTTGGTTTTTGTTTTGTTGTGCGTTTCACTTGTTTTGTTGTTTTGGTTTGTTTGTTTTCTTTTTTTAAACAAGGTCTGATTTCCAACACCATCACAAAAAGCCCTCTGATAGACTGGAGCAGGCAAAATATGTACATCAGTGCTTCTGCCAAAGACAGACCTTCACCATAAGTCAAGGTGCCTGATAACTTTCTAAACAGGCTTGATTAGTAAAGCAAAAAAAAATATTATAAAGAAATTCTCAAATGCAGGTGTTATCACAGAATGACACTGTCTGTGTGATCAGGACAGATAATGTTTTATCCTGGCTTATGGATATATTTGCATCATAGAGATCAAAATGAGAATTTTATCCCATTGGCAAGTATAGAATCCAATTTTTAATGGGAAAAAAAGGTTACAACATGGGGTCTATCTTTGTAAAAGACTTATATACATATATATCTCAGATACAGCAGAAAAATAAAATATTGTAGGCAAATAAATGAGCCTTAATACGGGCTAAAACAATACTTCTCTGACTGACATTTTATCCTTGCAAGTTTCTGAAGTCTAAAATATTCTACAGGTGAGTTCTCCACCCTGGGATTTCCTCCAGTCCCATGAACTGAACTTTCCACTCTTGCCTGTTCAGGTCAAACAGGGAAAGCAGCTGCTTTCCTCACAGCCTGACAATTCTCCAGGAGAGCCCCACCAAGCACTGAGGCAGGGATGGGTGTGCTCAGACGCCACTATTGTGTTGCAGATGACCACACCTCTACATCACCAGCCCCAGAGCAATGCTCATCCTACCATGCACCCTAAAAGGACCTCAGATGAGGGGTCATAATTTTCTAGATATATTTGCTTTCAGTCTTAATTTACATATTCAAATTTTTAGGAGAGAGAAAATGACAGATGTGTTAAGGTTTGGTAAGGAATGCTTGCTTTCATTGTAACAAGAGGTTTCTGGTAGTGAAGCAAGATCCATATTGAAGGTTCGGTCTGTATATGCCTCTGAAAACAAACTGCATAGACATTAAGAGCCAGAAAACATGTATTTCATTTTACATTTCATCTTGAAATGTATCATATTGAAACTTTTATGTATTTATGTTTCCATACAGTAATGAAAAAATTGAGTTTGATATTCACAGACCAATGAAATTCAAGTTCCTATAGCATTGTATTCACTTTCCCTCCCATATCATCAATGTCTCTGATTACTCTTCCTTATGTATTAACTCACCCTGACTGATCCCTCAGCCTTCTTCCTTGACTTTCACAGCATCATAGAATATCCTGAATTGGAAGGGCCCCACAAAGACCATTAGGCCCAACTCCTGGCCCTGCGCAGGACACCCCAAGAGCCTGAGAGCACTGACCAAAGGCTCCTTGCACTCTGTCAGCCTTGCTGCTGTGACCACTGCCCTGGGGAGCCTGTTCCAGTGCCCAGCCACTCTCTGGATGAAAAACCTTTTCCTAATATCCACCCTAAACCTCCTAACACAGTTTCAGTCCATTGCCTCGGGTCCTGTCACTGGTCACCACAAAGAAGGGATCAGGGCCTGCCCCTTCTTTTATGACAAGCTTCTCTGAAACTTCTCCTGTGCCAACTACCAGGCAAAAAGACAAAGAGCTTCAGGGTTTTTGTCAGAGAAGACTTTGAGCTTTTCCATCTTGCTTACCTTTGATCAAACTTACCAGAACTGAAATTCCCGAGATTTTTAGCCTCTCCTCCCCCTGCCAATTCAGGGCAGAACAAGACTGTGAGATACAGACAAGATTAGGTGGAAATTGCTGCAGCCTAAGCCTTAAGGTTTAAGAAAGCAGAGTTTGTTCCTTACACAAACTGCAAGAACAGATGCTGAACACTTTCTAGCCACCTTCAAAACTGGCTGAATGTATTTGTTTGGGAAAATATAAATGACAAATTGACTTTTAGATTAATGGCTACCATATTGGTAATGTACAAATCACTTTTAACAGCCACTATTAACTTGGTAAAGAGAAGCTTGCTAACTGCTCTTTAATTAAGTACACTTAATGACCTTAAGGGGATTAGTAGTCTTGTCTGATAATCAATAAGCATGGCAAGATTGCCAACCCACAGACATGGGCTGGAGAACAAAATTAATCTGTGCAGATTAGTTGTACCTGGTTTCGTGTGTTTCCCAAGACTGCTGCAAAATTACTTCAGTTTAAAATACTTACAAAAACGTATTAAATGTGCACTAAGTAGAACATGTTTTACATGAGATTTTTCTTTAATTAACCAGTGTAAAAACGTCATGTGCTTTCTAAGAAAATCCTGTATTCTGGCCAGGAGCTAGTGCAAATCATTTTGGAAGAAATGTTAAAAAAACCAACACCAGAAAGGAGCAAATACCCATGCTGCAGTCTCCAGAGAAAGCCAGAGGCTGAAAGAAAGGAGAGTGAACATGTTCTTGGAAGACCTAGAGTGGAACACTGTCCCCACAAATCAATCCCTATCAATGGCAGAATTCCTGCCAGCTGCTGCCAAACCCACCCTGCCCATACACGGGTTTCTCTTCCTCCTCTCTCTTGGGCTGCAGCCATAATTCAAGACAAATTGTGGGCCACTGGATAAAGCATAGCAGTTTTATTCTTTCCATGTTTTTGGGAAACAGGAGGATGCTTTATGTAAAAGGCAAATATAGAAGTTTTTTTTTATTATTATTACTTTAAAGGTTTCAGTGCCCACCTCAATGTCCGTGCCTCATCCCAGTGCACAGACTCATCCCTTCAGTTTGAGGGCTGGAATTCAGAAGAGAAGCCAAGAAGCTGAAGTAACACTGCATGTGTAAAATGCAGAGAAAAGTCCAAACAGCAAAAATACTGTTCCTGCCAAGTGTCAATTTCTCAGCAACAAATATGTACTTACAATCTGATAATAACTCTTAAGGTAAGAGAATTAAGCAGTTAGATTAGGAATTTCTGAACACTGATTTTGGTTTCCCTTTTTTCCTTGAGAATAAAACCTCTCCCCAGCCCTTTAAATCTGAGTGTCATGTCTGCAGTAAATCAGGGGGACTGAATTGCAAAAGAGAAGCCTCTTGAAGACATTATATGGTATGTTGACACACTACCAGAGCCATAGGGATATTAAAATTTATTTCCAACAAGTTGAGGCCTTCTGCTTGCTAATCCTGCGTCCCACAAATATACATTAACACCACTCCTAAACAGGGCTAATTAGCTTCCAAAAATAGTTGCCTATATGGAGGGTGAAACATGAACACACACATCTTGCCTTCCCTCAGTTCAGCAGCAGCTGCCAAAGTGCACAGAGCATTTTGCACATTGACCAGGATGGGGCTTTACTCTCTTGCCTTTATGGGACAGCTCATGTGTTTAATTAAGCACTTGGTACCTTGTAACCTGGTCGCTGTTGTTTCTGCCCACCCACCATTTTTTTTCACAGATTTTCAATCCTTCTAAGCCCTTCAGTTCAGAAGCACCTCCACTGAACATGATAAAGTGTTCCACTGCCCACTCAGTCCAAACAGTGGTAATCTGCCAGGCTTGGAACTGTAGTTAAACCACCAACCTGCTGGATTTTAAGCAGCTCCTGAATAGCATCAGCATCCATCTCTGAGAGTGCCTGGCAGGTCAGAGAAAACATTGTTTCACCCCACATCTTCTACCCAAGGGCTAAACTACACCTGACTCGACCTGGCAAAGGAACCAATCTCTCTCTTTTCTGCCTTAAATGCAGAAGGGTGGGGACCTCCTGTTCCTCAGACTTCATTGCCCCAGGGCATCACTGAAACGATACCAGACGAGGGCAAATTAGGCTACAGCACCTGGAGGCCTCCTGCTGTCACAGGTGTGACAAAGATCCTGACAGCCCCATCAGCTCCAGAGGGGAGCCCAGCTCAGGCCGCCCTTTGTTCTGTATCACAAAATCAAACAGCAATATTCTGATTTTTTAGTGAAGATACCTCTGTATCCCAGTATCTGCCTCCTACCTGCTTAGCCTTGTCAGTCCTATTAATATTCTGCACTGACTTAATACTACTACTAAATGATAATAACACCGGAATATGACTGCATTGACTCCAATTCCCTCCAAGAGTGGTAGGCTGTTATGAACATAGCAAAAAAGCACACTGGAGCATTTATTCCCTCATACATACTCCATTCCTACATATATTTCTCTCTTTTGTCCATATTTCTCTCTCCCTGCCACCACAGCTGCATTTTCTTTCGTATTTAGGTCTCTTTTCCTTTCTGCAGATTTTACCTCCCTATTCTAACATGGACATGACCTTCTCATCTTCAGATTCTTCCAAATCCATGGGCATGCTTGATGACTGCTGTATGCTACCCCTTCTGGCCACCATTAGTTTATCTATATTAACCAAACTCTGCTCCAGATCCCCATTGCTGTTGGCATGGTCTATAAATTTAAATAGATTTTTTTATGCATTAGGTAAGTCCTTTCTGATATTCGTCGCTTTGCCAAAATGAAGTCTACTGAAAGAAGTGCAATTTGGCTGGGCCACGGTGCCAAATAAAATTAATTTATCTTTAAGCTGAAACATCTGTTAAGAGCATTTGACTTCATGAATGGCATTTCCAAACTGCAGCAGTCCAAGGAGCGTGTTGTGCTGCACAGGTATTGAGCCACACAGCTTCTGTTGCCTGCTTTTAGACACTGATGCACGAAACAAAGAGGCATAAAGGCTCAGAGCCACCCATTGAGGGGATTTGGATCCCAAGCAGCACTGCATTTGCTGCAGGGTGACCCAATGGGATCCAAAATGTGATACGTTTTCTGTGAATCTCTCATGCTGAAAAAGATTGCGTGTGTTCTTCCCGTAAAAGAAATACCAGTAAGTTAATGGAAGCAGGGAGACAAATCAGCTTTGCTTCCTATTCAATATCACCTTCCTCTGCCCAGCTGTTTCTGTTGTGAGTCTATAAAGAAGTGGTACAGCCCTAAAAGAAGGTAGTAGACTCTCTTGTTTTTCTTGGAGCTATAAACCATGTGGATAGGCTCGTGGATCCTTTTGTTATGCTGCTCTGGTGAAAGGGTTTTGCAGTGTAAAGTGACTGACCTTAATCTTTTCACATTGGGAGCTGAAATTTTTTCCCCCTGAATCTTCTGGTTGTAAGACAGAGTCCATTTATATGTAAGATATAAGAATAGCCTGGCTCAGCAAGTCATTTAGAAAGACATTTGGTCAATGTAAAGGAGTATGGGGAGGGAGGGGGAAGGGGTGCCCCTCTCCATTGTTGACTTTTGTCATGGTCACCTTGTGAGTGGGTCTCTGTCGAGGTGACAAAGGAGCAAGGGAATCAATGTAGGAACCATGTAAAACCTCATATATTGCAAGTATAGGCACGTTTACATCTTACAGCATTATCAAGGCCCATCTTAACAATTCGCCGGAAATCCATCAACATACCACAATCTCAAATATATCAAAGACATTTTTTTGTTGTTGCTGTAGTCAGAGGATAAGATATAATAATGAGAGAGGACAAAGAGTCATAGAAAGAAATTGAAGAACTAGTTCATTTCAATCCATTCTGAGATGCAAAGCCAAACCAGTACATCCCTGTAATTGTCTGCATCACTCGTTGCTGCCTTACAACATCTGGAATTGGGCTCAAGGTATGACTTATTCCCTCCTGTCACAGTTTGTTTGTATCCATCTGTAAGGAGCAGAATACATGGACAGAATCAGTCTTTGTTTATATACATGGACTGATTCATAATTTCTCACAGTCTTAGTGGGTCATGGGATCATATCTCCACCCTACAGATGGAAAAGAGCCAGTAAATGGATGTCCAAGTTCACACAAACCAGAGCAAGATAAAAACTTGCTAATAGAGATTTACTAATAGAGATTTGTATTCCTTCTCCCCATTGCTGCACCTTGGAAAACACGGGTGACCAGGTCACTGGCACAGAGCTGTAAGCTCTGTGTGTTGCACTGTGCACATTTAAACTCAGCAGAAGCAGCCCCTCTTGGACAAGGATCGGGCTGTGGTTTTTAGGGTACCTTGAGCAGAGAAAAGGAATCAACCCCAGATATTCTAGAATATGGCTGATCTCAATCTCATCTATGACTGCTAAGGTAGGCTGACCCTGAGCCAGTCACCCTGACCCAGCTAGGGAATGGGGGAGAATCAAAAATGTCTTTAAACCACAACAGCACAGTGTGGGGAGAGGGGAGAGTGTCACTCATTTTGGGAAAGAGCCCTTTCAGAGAAAGCTGATTGCAAGGAAGCCTCATGGAGGCTGCATGGACAACCAGACAGAAAGGATAAAAACTAAAAACATCTATCTGCTGAGACTAGGCTACAACATTCTTTGTAAGGCCTGGGCTCAAGCCTGAACTTGAGCATCTGCAATATCCACTAAGGACCACTCACATGGACCTTAGGGACATGAATAACTTCTATCCCATGGCATCCCCAGGGCCAGCCCAAATTGTTGTAGTGTGGTCTGTTAGTTTATTTAATTACTCCCCTATTTTATGTATCACTCCCCCATTTTCTGCAATGGTTCTGCCCTCACCAGTTCTTCCCACCATGGTGTTGTCTGTCATTTGGTTACCTTGGTTACTCCCGCCTCACTTTATGTCAATCCTCTCTGTTATATAATTTCCCCCTCCCCTGTGTTTCCTTGTATGTGAATTTGTTCTCCTCCCTGGGCCCAGTCAATCACTCCCCACTCCTCCTAGGTTGCCAGAATCTTCTGTGCTTAGGGAGACTTGATTGGCTGTGGCACCACGCTGCACCAAATGAACTTTATGTTGCTACTTCTTCCTGACGCAAAGAACAATGTGGGCTGCAGCCCTGAGCCCAGGGCTGGGAGCCACAGGATGGGGGAAGCATCCTTTCTGGAAGGAAAACATCATTCCCTGCCTCCACTCCACACTAAATCTTTTGGGACAGCATTGGTAACACAGAGATGGTCCTGCAGAGAGAGGGAGAACAAGGAGACTGGAGGGGAAGAAGGAGTGAAAAGGCTGGGCTGGGGGAGGGTGTTCTTACCACTTTTGTGATGACAGAAAGTGGCTGTGTGATTATGCTGAGGTTTCATCACAGCAGAGCTGAACGACCTGCGGGAGTTAAGTGAGGTGGAAACCACAGGCATGACCTGGGATGCTAGAGGAGGTTATTCCATGCCTCTGACTAATCTGTACAGCTCAGCCTCGATCTGCTATAGACACCTCATCCTTTAAGGTGTTTGTGTTACACAGGAACGGGCAGAAAGAACATTCAGGGAAGGGTCAGCTGTGGTTAGGGAGATAGACCTGTGCACTTGGAGAGTGTGAGGGGTGGGGGCTGGCAGACCCCAGGGAAGTCTGAAACACTTCTGTGTCAGAATATAGAGATGCTCCCTGGGATTCAGACCCAGGTATTTCTTTTTTCATATAAATCAGGGTTGCAGTGAAGAAGGAAACTACTGAGGATGATATGGAGGTTTTCCATTCAGTACTACCCAGGGGCCCTGTAGACCCCAAGTTAACCTCTGGCAAGTAACACTGGCACTTCTGTGACTCCTTCACAGCCCGGTATGAGAATTCTGCCCTTATTGACTTCCTCCTACTGCCAGTCCCTCACCTTGTGGCCATTCCCAATGAAGCTGTGAAATTAGATAGAGCATGGTAGATTGAACTGGAGAGTGTTAGGAGTGCGATTCATAAGGCACTTGTGATTTAAAAATATTTTTTCTTTTAACCCCTTTCACTTACCATTTACCCTCTAACTCTCTCTCTAAAAAGCCTTTTGAGGGGCTGCTGCAGCAGGTTCCCCACACTTCCAGCTGGGCAAAATTTGCAGAAGACATTTATCCTCAGCCACCCCGGCTCGTGGATCTGGCTCCAGCAGCCCCTGCTCTGTGCCAGTCAGCCCACGGCTGGTGTGGGTGGCTGGCAGCGTGTCAGGGGGCTGGGAAGGGCAGGTGAGGGGGAAATGCTGCAGGGGAGGTGTACCCAGCTCCCCTCCCCTCCCCTGCCAGTGTTCCTCCCTCTCAGGTGTGTGCCAGCTCCTCTAATCGATGTCCTGAGGTGGGGCGGGTAACCTGCCCTCCCACCATTCCCTGTCTCTCTGCTGTCACCCTGCTCTCGCTCAGATGTCTGCGCTGCACTGCTCAAGTGCCTCTCTGGGAAATGCTTCTGTCAGCAAAGCAGGCACAAAAATCACCCAGCCTTTAGATGGAGCAGCTTTTCACCAGCATAAGCACTTGGGAGACAGGGAAAAGGCAAACAACAGGTGCACAGCTGCTCCCCTGGAATGGCAAAGCAGGCAGTTTGCAGAGCCTGTTTGCAAGCGGGCAGAGATGCAAACCCACAGCACATGTCCTGCTGCCCTCCTGGCTCTGGGTGCTGGATTGGAGCAGGCAGGGATGGCACAGCCTGGCAGTCCATGGGATCAGTGCTGGCAGCGGGCACCACTGTGGCACGGGCTGGAGAGGGAGGGGAGGCCACGAGGCAGCACAGAAGTGGAGGATTTGTGCTAAGGCTCCAGGACTGTCTTAAATCTCCAACATCTGCCAATTTAAGTGCAGCTGAATTGCTGGATAATTCTGCTGGTGGCGCTCCTGGGAACACCCAGCCCGAGCAGAACAATTTTGAAGGAAATTACATGAGCTGGGATTTAGTGTTGTCTCTTTAGCTTGTGGAAGAGATAATCTGGCCCATTTAATGTGGAACAAAATTTGCTCTGTTTCACACAGGCGTAAGGAGATAGTTTTGCCTTGAGAAAGCAGCAGTAAATGACTCTGAAGTCCTGCTGTCACTTGTTCACCGAGCTGCTGTAATATGGAGTGGCAAGGGCTGTTTTCCTGGGCCACTTTCTACATATAAGTAACGCTCTTCATAAAGAACACCACTTAGTCTTATGACAAAATTCCTCTAGTGTGACACAGAAGAGCACTGACATCATTCTTAAAGGCTGCAGAATTTATGGCACAGTTAATTATTAATTTGGCTGGAATTTGTAAAGTAGAAGGGAGTTTTTGTGCTTTTAGGCCATGCTCTCAGTGTGTAAATCTCTCATATGGCTGCCATAATAATATTCCTGCAGCTATGTTGTCACCTATTGTAATTTTTCTGCTAATAAGAAAATTTAAACTAACCAGGAATCCTAAATTTGGAGACTAGTTGTTTATTTCAAATATACTCTAGAGAAATAATAATGCAGTTCTGCTCTGAATTTAATTTAAACAGGAACAGGCAAAACAAATCTCTGCAGAGGGCATTTGACAATAATAAAATATTTCTCCCAGCGGGTGAGCTGGTAGCAATTGTATTGTTGCCATCAAAGCTCACGTTTCAGCAGGTCATTACCATCATAACAAGCCCTTGGACCAACTGGCATGGACATGCAACATTGAGCTCCTGATGGGCACATTATTTCAGACCTTTAACTTCATGGAGAACAAGACAAATACTCCTGGGAGCGGAGGATTATATTTTGAAATTCCTTTCTTTTCTGTTCTGCTTAATAATAAGAGCCTGGGTGTAATCAATCTACCGCCACTTGCTCCTTTATATTAGCGGAGATTGTAAGGAGCCGGCTTGGGAATGTGAGCACCAGGAGTCAGGGACCCTTAATCTTAACGAAACACTAACGATTAGCATGGCCGGGATGTGGCAGTACAAACACTTTGGGATAAAAATGGCAAAAGCAAATAAGTGCATCCATATTCTTTTCCGCAGTTACTTGGGGTTTTTTTCCCCTTGTGCAATAGCAACCACAAGGAGGAAGTTTGTGATCTGTATGTTAAAGGCAACGTATGGACACATGGAATCAGCTTTTCATTGCAAGGAAAAACACACTGCCCTGTGAGGCAGCCACGGCTGGATAGCAAGGGATAGAGTAATTAGCAAAGTGCCATGTGAAATCAGAGACCTACATTACACAGGAGAGATGAAATGCAAAGGGAAGGAAAGGTGCGAGTGAAGAAAGCTGTTAAGGAGAACTAACAAAAGCTATAGAAGATAATGTAGAAAACAGATGGAAGCTGCTCCATTCTTGAGTTTGGTGCAAGATCCAGGACAGCTAATGTTAAAAATTTTAAAAGAGGCATTTTCTCCTGCAGAATCCTATACACATACACAGAAAAAAAAAATCTAATGTGTTTTCATGCTTAGGGTAGGGTTTTTTTCCCACTAGGGAATGACTGGGCAATGCTGCAAGAGGTCACTTAAAAATGGACAGCATGAGGGCTTGTCTAAGGACAGTATTCCCATGTCTGTTCTCCTTCATAATCTTCCTTTTGGTTTTAGTGGTCTGGGTTTTTATCCGCATTCAGTCTTTCAGCAGTGGCATTGTTAAGAAATACACATAACTGCACGTGCAATAGCACTGACTGGCACAGGATTTTCCTGCCATTTTCTGAAAAAGGATCAGCTGCAGGGACCACACAAGGACACTTTAGTTGGTGTCTGCCAGACCTTCTCACTCTGTGAACTCACAAGGTCAAAACATCCCCTCCAACCAAACAAAGAGCCCAAATGACATCAAGTTAGGCCATTACTTGACTGCACAGCTCCAGAGAAAATTCATAGCCCCTCACAAACCCTGTGCCACGTAGGTGGCCAGCTCAGGGAGTGCAGTTTTCCTTTCAGATTAAAACCAATGGCTCTGGCTGAGGGCAGGGGTGCCAGTGAGGCAGTGAGGGTCAGTGGAGCTGTCAAACAAACACCTCCAGAGGCAAAACCCCACTCTTGCACTGGGATGGCTTCTTTTACCTGGGGAGCAGGTGGAGAAGGGGAGGGAAAGGAGGATTTAAATCACATCAGTCAAAACCTGATTTCACTGAGCCATACCCCCAATGGGAAGACTCTTGATTTGCCATCTTACTTCAGCCAAGTGGTGTTGTGGTAGCCACAACCTAAGGCTGATGCAGTTGGGAGCTACAGCAGGGTGTGTTGTCTGAGCTATGAAACACCAGTACCCCAAGCCCTTTTCTTATTTTCTTTAAAGACTTCGTAGCTGTTTCCGTAGTTTAGAAAGGTTTGTGCTCGTAGCCAAATTCCCCACAGATTCCTACTGAAACACTTCCAATGGATTTCTGTGCCCATCCTGGCTTCACAGCAGAGACAGCATAGGCAGAAGAAAGAAAAGATAAACCAGAAAAACTCGGCAGAGACAGAGCCCTAGAAGAGGCTTCATCTGAGAGTTGCATTTTTCCTTCTGTGATGCTCAGTTTCTCTTGTATGGTGCTTCATGATCCTCTCATGAAAAATGGTACAGAAAGCATGATTTTTTTAACTGCATGTGAAAACTTTAGTCAATGATCAGGGTCAAACACATTGTTGAGGAAGTCTAGGGGTGCCACTTACAGATTATTTTCCTTTGAATCCTTTGAATCCCTTCCTTTCCTCCTATGTGAAAATTTGTAACACTGCTTTTTTCACTTTTTAAAATGCAGTACTAGGTTTTCCTTTGAAGAGGAACTTTGCAATAATTAAAAACCAGGAAACTAATAAAAGGGGGGAGAAACACTAGAAAATGGGCAAAGCCAGCTCTGCCCAAGCACGCTGTGTGCGTACATGGATGTGTGCCTGTGTACGCAGCAGTGTCAACACTAAAGCCCCCCCATTCTGATCATCTTTGCAGAGTCCACGCAGAGTTCACCTTCCTATTGCCCTGCTGCTCCTTTCACTCACAAAAAGTCCCCCTATCTCCCGAGACAGCCAAGGCACAGAGAGCACAGGCAGCAGGGCAGGGGCGCCTCTCCTGTGCTGGCACCAGCAGCCTGTGAGGCACAAAGAGCCCCTGGCGCTGCCCCTGTGCCGAGGCTGACACAGCTCCTGTCCCCATGGCTGGCACAGCTCCTGTCCCCATAGCAGACACAGCTCCTGTCCCCATGGCTGGCACAGCTCCTGTCCCCATGGCTCACACAGCTCCTGTCCCCATCACTCACACAGCTCCTGTCCCCATGGCTCACACAGCTCCTGTCCCCATCACTCACACAGCTCCTGTCCCCATGGCTGACACAGCTCCTGTCCCCATGGCTGACACAGCTCCTGTCCCCATGGCTGGCACAGCTCCTGTCCCCATGGCTCACACAGCTCCTGTCCCCATCACTCACACAGCTCCTGTCCCCATGGCTCACACAGCTCCTGTCCCCATCACTCACACAGCTCCTGTCCCCATGGCTGACACAGCTCCTGTCCCCATGGCTGACACAGCTCCTGTCCCCATGGCTGACACAGCTCCTGTCCCCATGGATGACACAGCTCCTGTCCCCATGGCTGACACAGCTCCTGTCCCCATGGCTCACACAGCTCCTGTCCCCATCACTCACACAGCTCCTGTCCCCATGGCTGACACAGCTCCTGTCCCCATGGCTGGCACAGCTCCTGTCCCCATGGCTGACACAGCTCCTGTCCCATGGCTGACACAGCTCCTGTCCCCATGGCTGACACAGCTCCTGTCCCCATGGATGACACAGCTCCTGTCCCCATCACTCACACAGCTCCTGTCCCCATGGCTCACACAGCTCCTGTCCCCATGGATGACACAGCTCCTGTCCCCATGGCTCACACAGCTCCTGTCCCCATGGCTGACACAGCTCCTGTCCCCATGGCTCACACAGCTCCTGTCCCCATCACTCACACAGCTCCTGTCCCCATGGCTCACACAGCTCCTGTCCCCATGGCTGACACAGCTCCTGTCCCCATGGATGACACAGCTCCTGTCCCCATCACTCACACAGCTCCTGTCCCCATGGCTCACACAGCTCCTGTCCCCATGGCTGACACAGCTCCTGTCCCCATGGATGACACAGCTCCTGTCCCCATCACTCACACAGCTCCTGTCCCCATGGCTCACACAGCTCCTGTCCCCATGGCTGACACAGCTCCTGTCCCCATGGCTGGCACAGCTCCTGTCCCCATGGCTGACACAGCTCCTGTCCCCATGGCTGGCACAGCTCCTGTCCCCATGGCTGACACAGCTCCTGTCCCATGGCTGACACAGCTCCTGTCCCCATGGCTGACACAGCTCCTGTCCCCATGGATGACACAGCTCCTGTCCCCATCACTCACACAGCTCCTGTCCCCATGGCTCACACAGCTCCTGTCCCCATGGATGACACAGCTCCTGTCCCCATAGCAGACACAGCTCCTGTCCCCATGGCTCACACAGCTCCTGTCCCCATGGCTGGCACAGCTCCTGTCCCCATGGCTGACACAGCTCCTGTCCCATGGCTCACACAGCTCCTGTCCCCATGGCTCACACAGCTCCTGTCCCCATGGCTGGCACAGCTCCTGTCCCCATGGCTGACACAGCTCCTGTCCCCATCACTCACACAGCTCCTGTCCCCATGGCTGACACAGCTCCTGTCCCATGGATGACACAGCTTCTGTCCCCATGGATGACACAGCTCCTGTCCCCATGGCTGACACAGCTCCTGTCCCCATGGATGACACAGCTCCTGTCCCCGTGGGTGACACAGCTCCTGTCCCCATGGCTCACACAGCTCCTGTCCCCATGGCTGGCACAGCTCCTGTCCCCATGGCTGACACAGCTCCTGTCCCATGGATGACACAGCTCCTGTCCCCATGGATGACACAGCTCCTGTCCCCATGGCTGGCACAGCCCCTGTCCCATGGATGACACAGCTCCTGTCCCCATGGCTGACACAGCTCCTGTCCCCATGGATGACACAGCTCCTGTCCCCATGGCTGGCACAGCCCCTGTCCCATGGCTGGCACAGCTCCTGTCCCTGTGGGTGACACAGCTCCTGTCCCCATGGCTCACACAGCTCCTGTCCCTGTGGGTGACACAGCTCCTGTCCCCGAGCAGCCCCGGTGCCATCAACCGGAGCCTCCCGAGGACGGCAGGAGCGAAGGTGAGAAACACGCTGGTGAACACGACAAAACACTACCAAGATAGGCTCAAAAGCAAGAAAAGCACACATTAGCACTTCTCTGATGGCTCCAGAAGAGTCCACAGGACAGAGGGGCTGAGCCTGAGCGAGGGGGCTGCAGCCCCTTCACCCACCCCAGTCTGTATCACTGCTCTGGGGGCTCTTTACTTCCATTCAGCAACACTGGATCAAATAATACAGAGGTGTTTTTTTCTTAATTTATTTTTTATTTTTACTCAGAACACATTAAAGGAGTCTCCTGCAGTGGAAATGAATGAATGATAGACTCAGTTCTTGATGGAGAAAGCAAAAACCTACTTCTATATGATATTAATGTGATCTTAAAATAGTGAGAAAGTTTTCTTTTAAGACATTGACAGAAGGCAATGGTTTTGAGTAATGCAGGTTGATGTGTAGATGCTTTAAGATTAAATAAGTGCTATATAAAGGCCTGCCAGCCTGAATTCTAATGTGCTATGAGACATTTTGCATATTTAAGAGTATGCAAAATGTCTTGTACCACACTGGAATTCATTCTGACAAGGCTTTATATAGCATTTATTTACACTCATATCGTACTTTAAGGGAGAAGTGCAAACGCTGGCTCCGTTTTGAACGGAAGTAACAAAAGGCAACACTAATTGTTCTGTTTTCCTCCTCCAAAAAAGAAAACAAAACCAAAAAAACCCCACAACACAAAAAATAAAATAAAAGCAATCAAAAGTGGAAGCTTGTTTAATATTGCTCTACCATCATCCTGAAAGGCATAATAATTTGAGTTACACATCTGAACTGATTGGAGTTACAGAATCATATCTCCTTTTTGCATTTAACAATATATACAATATAAAATAAATACATTTACACAAATGGACATTGGTTGGAGCACACGGTATGATACACATCACAAAAATATACAGTTGATTGCTATACAGATGTGAAGCCCATCTACAGCTATAGACATGTTTGTTTTCATTTGTTGTTTTCTTTCAGTTTTAACTACTGGCTATTATGCAACTCCTGGATTATTATAAGCAGTTTAATTTTTTTTGTCCTTTTGCGATCTTTGCACGATAAGACTGCCGTAAAATGTTTTCCTAGGCAGGTAAACAGAGACGCTTAAATAATTAAAATACAATCACCAACACCCATTTTCTCTTCTATAAGAAAAATAGCAGTTTTAATTTTTTATATCTTTTTATGTTATCATTTAAATGCAAAATAGTGGAATAAATACAACAATCTGATCTGATTGAAACAAATGTGTAACTTCTGGGAGTTACACAATCATATTGCTTTAAATAAGAAAAAATTAAAAAATGAAGCAAAAATAGAAATTAAATTGTTATGGCTAAAACATACACCCTTTGAAATTTTCCCAACACTTCACATTAAGTAAGTGGTCTTGAAAGAACTCTCCTCCAGCAAGGTTTAAGATGAACAATATTATAAAGCCCGTGCAGTTTTTTTTAGCTAAGTTTCAGGTAATGGTTTTACAGTCTTGAGATACTTGCTCTTTTGTAGCTCCAAAAAATTACGGAAAATGAAAACTAAAGTTTGCACCGTGTGCCTTTAACACATCTCCATTTTTTGTGTGTTTTTTTGTATACTTCTAGTTGATTGGCTTTTGACCCTGAAGCCCAAGTTCTTTAATGTGATACAGCAAAAACAATATTTATATTATATATTTATATATATATAGTGTACTTGAACAGTAGCAACTTAAACCCTGCACAAACTTTCTGGAAAATAAACTTTTTTTTTGCACTCTTACATATATAAATAATCTTATAGAATCAGCACCTTTTTCCCAGGAGTTGTATTTTTTTTTTTGACATTTTTTTCAAAAGGGATGTGCCAATTTCTGAACTCCTATCACAGCTATAAATTTCAAGTTATTGACCATCTGAATGAATTGCTAATGATGATTTACCTAGAATCACACTACAGTCACTTCTCTACTGAGAAAACACAATCTACAATATAGTCCCATATAGCTAATGATAGATACACAGTTTTTTTTCTTTTTCCTAGCATGAGGGCTGAGAGAGCATCGGCCCATTGTTATTTTGTTTAAAGCACACAACGTAGCAATAGTTTTGGAAACTTGTCCGCACCAAAAAAGTTTTGCAACAACACAGAGCGAGTTAACAACAACATCTGAGAGATGATTGAATAAAAGCTATATTTACAGCATTTAAAAATTAGACTTATCTATAATCTTGAAATATTCAAAGTTTTATTTCTAAGCTATACATTGGTATTCTATAATAAACTGTTACAGAAATTATCCCTTGTTTTGAAAATATTATGATTTCAGTGTGTATCTGTTCATAACGAGTATTTGTTTGGAGTTTCGATCTCTTAATTATTACTAGGAAGAACTTTATTACCGGTAAGGAATAGAATATACTACTGTAATCTCCTGAGGAATTGTACATCCAATATTGTCTCTAATTCTACCCTGTGTCTATAAGCACACACCACAAGAATCCAAACACCACAAGAAGAACAAGACAACAGTCTTTGAATGCAACATAAAAATTCAGAAAAGCACAGCAAACATGAAACATTGAAAAGCTGAACTACATTTCTTTTGTTTGTTAGGATTACAATTTTAATTACATCTGTGTACATAGAATAAGGATGTTCACATAGTACAGGGAGCAGCTACTAACACTGGTACATTGGTATAGCGTTTGATGGAGGTTATTGTTTATTGGTTATTTAGCGACTGTAGTTTTCTGGGGGCATCTAATCGGTTTATACATTAGATTACACCTCGTAACAGTCTTGAAACTGACTGACTTTCATGCTGTGGCAATACTGGTTGAAAAGCACATATACTGGTTTAGCTACTTGTTAAGGATCGCCATTTACAAACGAAAATCTAAATCAATAAATAAGGTATAGAAGTGTTAAATTCTTCAATTTGGTCAGAAGTCTACTACTCTGATTTCTTAATTTTGCAAACGGCGGCGTTCGCCTCATCGCCTCTAAGCTACTATTGGTTGGTAGGGTTTTCCTGCGTGTGAGGTTACAATTTTGCAAACAGGCAGTAATGTCTTGTTCATTTGCAAGTGAAGCAGTTAGGAATCACGCGGGACCGGCGTGGCCGCCGTCTCCTAACACCGTTACGGGTTGGTATTCCACATGGAGTACTCGCATGGCAGACTACTCGGATATACTGCAGGTGTAATCTAATCCTTTGAGTCAGTGAACATTTAGTTATAAACTGGAGCTCATGTTAAGAAACTGGATGTTTTGGACCAGACTGGCACACAACATAAATTGCATCCGTGATAATATGCACCTTCCCTTCGACTATTGCTTTAGTAAGATAAATTCCCACATTAATAAATGGCTGAAAACTGGTAAAGCTGGTACAAAAAAATCTCCATTAGTAAGAAGAAACAAAACATTTAAAAAAATCTTCCTTCAGGATTCATTTGTCCTTCATTATTGTTCATCATTGTTCAAGCCAGCACAAAAATGCAGTATTTCTTTCTCTTTAGTATTGCATGAATGAATAAAGCTTAAACTATTCCCTGAAAAAGTTACATCGTAGCTAACCTAAGAAATATCTGGAAGACTTGAAAAAACAATTAAGGAATCAAATGGCTGTAACTGATCTAGATGGAAAATGCAATGATAAGAAGCAGCCGATGCATCGTCGCTTTAGTCGTCTAATTAGAGACTGCTCCTATGAAATCTAATACTGCATTCAGTCAGTTCATCGTGTTGTACTGTACTGCTAGGTACGGTGCTTCTCTCTTTGATTCCTTTGTCATTGGGAACATTATGGTTCAGAATAAGTTCACTGGCATCCATATTATGGATTTCCATCCTTTGGCAGGCCTGGCTTCCATCTCTCTTCAATTAGAGACCTCTTTTAAAAAGTTCAGCAGCAAAGGAAAAAAAAAAGAGGAAAAGGAAAAAAGGAAAGGAAAGAACAGAAAGGAAAAGGGAGAAAAGGAAAAGGAAAAGAAAAAACTGCATCAGAAAGACACAGAAGAAAAAGTTGAAAGCTGCTTCACAGTCTTGCTGCTAAATATCAGTGCAGTCATTTAGTCATTTTTTCCTTAATTAAACACTAAGTTTCTTTGCCATTATTATCCTGTTTATTTTCCCTTTTTTTTCTTTTTTTTTTTTTTTTTAAAACGTGCATGATGGGGAAGCCCATGATGCTTTAGTCAGACCTTGGCCTCCAGCATTTCCAAAAAAAGTTTGTGCATGGGGACTTTGCCTTCCAGTTTGATGTTGTAGAAATGCTGCACGGCCTTGGTGGAGGTTTGCCTCAGGAGCGGGAGAGTCATCAACATCTTGCCTGCACGCCGAGGATCCTCCATGTGCTGCCCGGCCTCGTAATCCTGCAGAGCCTCGTGTAAGACGTCCTGAAGTTTCTGCACTGCCTCAACATCCTCTATGTGCATTGAGTCTGCAAAACAAAGCAGCAACAGGAGGTTTCAGTCTGGTGCGCCAGAGTTTGATAACGACACTTTCACTGGCTCTGCCCATCCTCTTTCACAAAGAGGGAAGATAATTACCCATTAATTTCTGTATTGACCTCTAGGCAAGTGTACTGAAATGCTGAGGAACTACAAACGTACAATTAAGTCTTGGGTACGTAATTCTTCTCCTCATCCTCCTCAAACAAGTGAAACAGTCACCCTCAGTGCTCCCCAAACCATATGCAGGGTCACTGCTTTGAAGGAATGACAGGGCCAAGGGGCTGAAGGAGTGGAAGCAAGGATAAAGCAAGGATGCCCTACTGTGGAAAAGCTCAGCAAAATTCTGTCAGGCTGCCCACTTGGAAGCCATGGACATCACCGGTACTCAGAAATCCTGACTGTGGGATTAGGACCACGGCACCAAAACAAGGGAAATGCTGGTCTGAAGGGATTTCCTGATAGGTTTAGCAAATTTTTTCTCCCTCAGGCATACTCAGACACACAGACAACACTTAGCATGTTCCTGAACAGCTTTTGTTCGGTGAAGCTAACATCTCCTACAAGGTGTAATCCTTCCCTCCCACCCCCACAGACAGAGGTTTATCTTGTTAGTGTTGGGGTTTTGCATTTTTTATAAAAGACTCAAAGCAAACACCTTGCCCTGCACCTTTGCAGGTGAGGTGCCTTGGTGGTGTAAGTGTTGAGTGACAGCCCAGACGCAACACACACCAGGAACTAAACTAAACTGCTACATGACCTGAAAAGATTAAAGCAATGGAAGTGTGAAATAAAGAGAAAATATCTAACTGAAATAACTGTAAACCCCTCAACTGGATAGATACAGAAAGTGAAGATGTCCCTGAGAACACGCAGTTACTGGACCATGCTGAGATTACTTTGGATGAGCAGCCCTAATTCTCTGACTTTTATGTACTCATAAATGCCAAAGAAACCCTGATGTGGTCCAAAGTGAGGTGAATGCAAGTAAGGAAAAACAGCTGTAGGTGAAAGAGGCCACCAAACAGCCCCTATCAGCCACCAAAATTGGTATGGTCAACAGACTTACAGAGCCAATAAAGCACCACATGAAAATACCAGTGCTGCAAAGGGGTACAAGCCCCAGGGACAGGCTTGAATGAACCCCTTGTTCACAGACAGAATAACAACTGGGGAGCTGGATGGTAAGGAACCCACTTCCATTACTGTTTCCAGGACCTGTAACCAGCAGTCTGATGCTCTGGATCAGTATTTGACAGAGCTGATGTTTTACCCTGTTGATGATTAAACATCAACTTTTGCACGTGCTTCAAATATCTGAATTACATTCAGAAAATTAAGATGCATCTAAGATTAATTTCCTAAAAGCTGACATGCAACTGTTTCATCAGATAATTAGGCCAGATAGTAAATACCTGTCTCCTTTCAAATACAAACATGTAAACTGAAAAACAAACCAGTAAGTAACAGGTTAACAAAAATGTTCCAGCTCTTATTGTCACAACAAATGTGCAAATTGAAAAGGAAAAAAAAAAAAAAAAGTTACAGCTCCTGCTCTAAAACAGACACTTAATTATATACAAGTTTGGATCATTTAGCACGTTTTATTGATTCTGATGACAGTTTATCTGTTAATTACACATAATGGAGTCCTATGGGAGTTTTACATGTTTAATAATTCTGAGTCTTAGTGAATACATGCTCTAAGAAGCATGCAGCTAAAACACATACACTGCTGGGATGTGATGCTGCACATCAAGGTGCACTGTGCTGAAAGCACAGACACAGAAATTTCTCTCTTAGGGACAAAAAAGGCTGCAACATTTTGAAAAGGATGAAAGGCAGATATTACTTCTAGCAAAATTTAGTTCTAATTAATGTGAGACCATTCCCTGAATCCATACATTTTTGATAGTTTTCTAATATGGTAATTCTATTCAGTAATTCTGTGTCAATAAGAGAAAAGCCCTGAATTCTGTGTCCTACAAACAGATGTAATCGATACAGACATGCTAACACACACATACAGACGTGACTGATGTCTTAAGCACAGGGTCCAGCCACCAGGCCTAATTTGGAATGCAATCTCCAAAAACACTGTTGTCTTTACTCCCTAACTCTTTACCAAGTCCTTGGATATTCATTGCTGTGCTACAGACCACACAATCTGCTGCTCCAAGTAATGTTTCCATAAACCAGGTGGTGTTTGTGCACAAAATACACACCTTCTCCTCCTCTCCCCAGATCCACAGTGCCAAGGCCAATTTGCTGGGGAACCAAATAGGAGCATTTTATCTGCAACAAATCCTTGATGAGTCAAAGACTGACTGTTCTCATTACATTTTAGGGTTTTTTTGCACCATGTTGCATAAAGGGACAGGTCTTTATTGAGAATGTGACTACAAAGGTTTAGTTTTTAACCCTTTACAAAACTGGTCTGGTTTTGCCAAGAATCAGTAGTAGTGACTGTAAGTTTGTAAATAGATGGATGGAGTCCAGACTAAATGTATTTTTCACACAGAGGTGAAATTTGCCTAAGATGTTTAACTCTGCAGTTTGGAGAGCAATTTGGCCTGCAGCATTAGGAATATCTATTCCTTATAATGAAAGTCAGTGAGGAGGGAACAGAACACCCCCCAGAAAGGAATCAAAACCTGCCCTCTGACACAGCTACTACATTTGATGCTTTAAAACTCCTCCACTGTGTGGAAAACATGCAAACACAAGGGCTCTTACCTCATCCTCGCAGGGGTGATTGTGTACCATCCCTCTGGTAAACAGGGCAATTATTTACATGGAGAAGAAATAGTAATAAAGCATGTAATGTATTTGTTGCTGTCTTTGAAATCAATTTAATAGCTGGAAAGAACGTGCTCAGCCAGCTTGCCTCCCCCAGATAAATGGTGGTTCATGGAGCAGTTCAGGAAGCTGTGCCCTGGGGAACAGATTTGGTCACAAGGAATGGGGTAAGAAAAAACAGCAGAGAGGGGCACTTCCAGTGGTGATTAAGACTTCAAACTGTGCTTTTAAAATTGAGATTTAGCTTGAAAGATTTAAAAATTATGTAATCAAATTATTATGATAATTTAACTCCCCATTTACAGAAAAGATTCAAACTCATTTCAGCTGTACTCATTCTAGGGTCTGCCAATGTTTAAATGCAAACTCAATAAATCTGTGCTATTTAATTAGACCATGATTCAGCTTGCAGATTGCTCAGGAAAATATTAATCTCTACAAAAATCCTTCTTCAAGTTTCAGCCTTGCAGTCTGGAACTTCCACTTTATTCCTGATATTAAACGAATGTAGATCTTAATCCCTCAGGTGTAAGCCTTTGAAAATAAGGAAAATGGTTGAAAATGCTGAACTAGCCAAGGGGAAAAGAGGAGGAAAAATAAAAGAGAGAAATCTCTTCAGTAACTACAGACTGGCAGATGTAGAAGTGAATTCAGAGCAGGCTAACTCATTGCTAAATACTGCTCAAGTATTGGGATAAACCAAATCCTCAGCGATGTCATCAAGAACCACTATAATTTAAGGAAACACAATTTGTGTGACAGTCTAGAAACAAAGAAAGAATTCCAAAGAAAATATGAAATTGGACTATAAGTGAATTTGAATGTTCTTCCTATACCATGAAAAACCTTTTTGTTTATGGGTTGGTTTGGGTTTTTTTTTAAGTGGGTTTGCAGTCAGTCAGAATAATTCATAGTTACATACCACCCAGGTAATATCCAGAGGAAACCTATAGCCAGATGCAACACACTTAAAAACCAGTGCCTGTATAAATAATGAAATTAAACAGGGTAATTTCAAAGTGTCATTTGAAAGACAGCAGAATTTGATGGTAAATGCCCTGCAAAAAACATGATCCCAGGCTGGTGAAACTGAAGACAGACAAACAGAACACTTGTTGATACAAGTGCTGAGTACATGGGATTTCCCTGGCAGGAAGAAGTTGTTCCTCATCAAAGCTGCCATGGGAGAGAGTGAGATCAACAAATGAGGACATGGACTCATTGAGCTCTGCTTGGAGGATCTCACTCTATTCTTGCAAATGCCTTCTTTCACCATTACAATTGGGGAAAATAGAATTGTACCTCTTCTGTGCAGTTGACTGATCAGATCATTGCACAGAAATAGGAGAAAACTGGAGATCTCATTCAAGAAAAACACCTTAAGGTCCAGACAGAAACTCAGATTACAATCTACCTCATTTAAAATTCAAGCTTCATCTCAAATGCAGCAAACAAACATCCAGCCACCCAGGAATCAATTAGAACACATCACAGAGGGTGACAACTCGCTAAAAATTGGAAAGCACCTGACCTAAGGGCAAGGAAACCTCTCAAAACCCCACTCTGAGGAAAGTTAAAGGCTGGTATCCATATATTTTGTATATAACATCACTCAGAAGTGGAAGAAAATCAGTGGTCTTATGTGAAGTGTTTCTTCATGTCAGAAAATTCAGACAGCAAAAAGAAAACAGGACAGTGAATCAAGCAGCAGGGAGCATGCAGCACTGAATACACACATTAAGATGCTGGTAAACCCCATTGGAGAGGTAGGTACCAGTAAGTACTTGAAATACAGCAACTGCTGTGATGTTTCTGATTCCATACAGCTGAGCAGTTCACAAACTCACTCTGGAGAAATCCCTTCAGAAAGCTGTAGGATCCTGGAAGAACTGGATGGGATCAAGATTAAGAACAAAAAGCAAAATGGTTTTGCTTTCTGTAAGGATGAAAAAAATCCTAATCTGTGTTATTTCTCAAATAAAATAGATTTTTTATCTAGATTGTACTGCTAATCCAAAAACCCCAAAAAACCCACTGCAGTGTTTATTAATGGGTGAATTGTTGTCAGAACTACAGAATCCCTCCCTCTCCCCCTGAAACATGTGCCAGATTTGCACAAGAATACTAAGGGCTTGCCCACATTGTGTTTCTGTGTATTTTTATGAGAAGCACAACACAGTGACATTTTGAAAAGCATACTGCTTAAGATAGAAGAAACCCATGGAAATGGCCAATTGCAAATCAAACCAGGTTCTTGGTTCCTTCATCCAGCAAGAATTCCTGTCCTTTTTCCATCCAGAGCTGAAATTAGCCCAGACACTTACTTTGGTCTTCCCTGTGTGTTGGATAAACAAGTATACTTCATTTTGACCTGCCTGTTTATCCTGAGCAGAGCTGTTTGCTGGGATCTGCATGGTTAGGCTAAGAGACAAGCACAGAGGCAAACAGAGTATTTTCCCTGACAAAAGAATATGGGAAAAATGGTCTGACATCTGGAATGTTCTATTGGAAATGGACACTTCATTTGGAATAGATGCTGAAAACGAAAGAGGAATAAATTAAGAATTCCTTGTCCATAGGAATTACAGGCAGGGAAAACTGAAAACAAAGGCTTGTGTGATTGATCTTAGTGACTGAGGCCTTAGTCTGGATTGCCCTGGTTTGGCCTACTTTTCAGAAGAGATAAAAACTGAAGCCTCAAAACAGTTTTTAAAACACAGTAGAAAATGAAGGCATAGTAAGAAAAGGAATTACTTCATAGAATTGGGACTTTATTTCAGGGGCTAACTGGATTAGCAGTGAACTAAAACCACTGGCACAAGGAAGTTAATACATAGTAAACCAACATTTTCTCTTTTATTCCTGAAATGGCTTACTTTCCACTAGGAGAGGTAGTGAGGACAATAAATAGAGGAATATTTGCTGCAAAGCAGAACAAACAGCACACCATGAACTGGCTCAAGACCCTACACTATAAGGCTAATAAAAGCCTGGAAAAAAGGAAACTCAAATGATAGAGCTGGGGGTGAGACACCAACTAAAAGAAAATGTTGAATGAAGACTTCCAAGTACTTTTTATTCACTATAAGAAATTACCACAATTCCCATTGAGGGCAACTAAGTTTGGCCTTGTTTCTTGCCCTTTGTGACTCTCAGGCTACTAACATGTAAATACAATCTGCTTATTCCCTAACTAAGTGAGGAATAGGTTCAAGTTACTCAGTTACTATGAGTAGCTTCCAGAAAAAAAGAAAAAAAATACAATTAACCACTGATGAAACATTAATTAACCACTGATCAACTAGGCTGCCATTTCCTAATGCCAGCATTAAGCAACTGGCAACAGTTATTTACTTCCCTAAGAATTGTGGGTATCATCTATTTGATTACAAGAAAATGGAATATGACGAATAAACTGCTTGCAAGGAACATGAAAACTTTGACTATGGGGGTGACTTCCTTTTCTAAAAATTTGTTTCTATGGTGTACTATTCTCTATACAAAATGACATAAAAGAGTTAAGACCTTGCTATTTATATTTGTCAAAATAAAGACTGGTAACAAACCCTTAACACACCACTATGTGTGTCTGTGTATATATACATCTATATCTATGGCCAGTCAAAGTAGATATGTCTTAATCATGAATTCAAACACTAACAAGATGACTATGTAAAACAACATGAAAAACGTTATTAGAAATGAAATACAGCATGCACACATTATGACATGCACTGGGAATAAAGATGATGTCCTGTGGAGTAAGTGATTTACTGGGCTCTACCAATTAATTTCTATTATGATAATATCATATAATGGCGATGCCCTAGTACTCTGAGTATACTGCGTCTGGAGAGCCAAAAAACTTATAAGAACTTACTAATTTTTTAACAGGATGAGATGATAATGTAACTTTACCGGCACCAGTATTGATCTGCACTTTATTATGCTAAAATGCACAAGCTACTTTTTGGTTCACACGCCTTCTGTATTGAATGGGTGATTTTTTCTTAATTTTTTTTTTTTCATGAGAGTTAATATCAAAGACCAGAAATGTAAAGGTGAGCAGAAGTCCTCTTCTCCTTCTTGTGATACATGTGACACAGCCAGTATTAGCATTTAAGATTAAAATTTCAACAGTGCATAAGGCTGTACCTTTAAGTGCCTAGCATCCACATTTGGGTCAGGTTTTTCAAGATGCCAGCAGCCTATTAAGCAGGAGCACAGGGATCAGATTTTCAAATGTGCTGACATATTCTGACACTCCAGTTCCTTACGTTAGGTCTTAGATGGGAACTGAGCTTCTCTTATAACTCTGGTCTCAGTTGTGACTCCTAAACTCATCTGCAACATTAGGCCTGGAGGCCCAATTTGGTCCTTACTGATTAGGCAATTTCAAAAAGCTGCTCACCTGCGACTCCCTGCACAGTATTACCCCAATCAATACACGGGAACACGTCCTAGCAGAGCAGAGATGAGCAGCCCATCCTTTCAATGCCGGAGCGTTCCCGTGCGCGTGCCTGCACTTGAGCACACTTCGAGCATATTTTGTAAATATTTCACCTTCCCTTACACATGAGGAAGTAATTGGTACATGCATGTTTTGGAAAGCATTCAAAGCTGATTTTCTGCGTGGGTAAACAAAGTGCTCATTGGTGCCAGCTCGCTGTTTGGGCGGTGCGAGGCAGAGCCGGGGCAGCGCGTCCCGCGGCCCCCGGTTCCTCCCGGCTGCTGCTGTGTGCGGAGGGAGGGAAAGGAGGGAGCACCCCGTGACACCCGCAGGACAAGGGCAATGCCAAGGAAAGAGTGACTTCTCTGAAGTGTAAGGGCTGTGTTAATTACTATCAAATCAATGCAGATGCTTAAATCTAACCTGATAAATTCCATATTTACATATTAAATGTAACTGTTGAAGCCAGGCCTGTACAGACTTAACGTATGCACGACTGAAATGTCTATACACTTCAGTGCTGTGCTCCTATGTGTGTACTTAAACTTCTCAGAGTCTATATGCACTCAGTTTGGAATGAGTGACAATCTACAACGTAGCCACATCTTGCATTTCTGGAAATTTATGGAAGTTGGTGTGGCATTGCCAGCCCTGCATGGGGAATATTTGATAGTGGCTGTCAGAGAATCTCCCTGAAAAACTGCTACTCCTCCCCACCTTTTAGGGACCAAATGGCAGGATTATCTCACATCCAGCACTGCACAAATGGGCTCTGTAGACCTAAAGAAAAGTGTGTGTTTCAGTGCTCACACTACTGAGATTTTTTGGCCAAAACCAAGCTTGTGGTATTTATTCAAACAAAATACAATCGATATGAAGACAATCTACAATTTCTTTTTCCTGCCTCCAAACACCAGCAGGGAAAGTACTATGACACTGTATCATAAATCACTAACACAGATACGGAGCTATAAAACCATCTTTGTCAACTGTTTACAGTAGAGCCAACCTGGGCATCTTTCTAGACAGCGTGGATATGGCAAAAATGTCTGAAACACCCAAGATTTCTTATTGTACTCTCCACAGCTATAAAAAGGCTAATATATTTTAAACTGAAAAAATAAACAGTGGAAGTAAGCAGAAGTAGCAATAAAAATATATTAAAATGTGAATTGCTACTGGCTGATTTTCTAATGGCATTTTGGCTTTTTTATAGAGCTTTATTTTCATTAACCAAGTTCCTATTACATGAAAATAATCTATTCTGCTTTTGTCTATTTAAAAAAAAAACAAAATTATTTAATTCAACTTAACTTCTATTTAAATTTTAACAGCATTTGTAAACTGAAACACTAAGGGCCTGATATCCACTGATGGGCTGTAATTCTGCAGGTGCTATTTTACACCTACAAATTACTGTAGCTGCAGCTGGTAGAAGTTTGGTATCTGCTGCATGCACAACCTGAAGCTGAAATGCTGAATGTCAGCATCTGAAACACTGTTTAAGGGGAAGTAGAATGTCTGGGCTACTTTTTAACTCCTCCTTGCAACAGTTTTATTTTAAAACAGCAATTTTATTTCTTTGAAGATGAGGGAAGGAAAGATTTTTCACTTCAATGTGCCCTGAATTTTAGTATGCTGAACTGTATTTATCTCTGACATTATCCTGGTTGTAATTTCCAGCGAAGTTAATGAAGCTACAGATGATTTTGATACACTCTATGCACAGTGTATGACTAAACTTTTTTTTGGCAGCAGTTATTTTTTATTATTACTTAAACACTGCATATATTTCCTTTTTTTTGGGTGGGAGGGAAAGTGGGAGTGGTATTTAACATCATATCTGTTTATGCTAGTCCTCATCCTTTTCATCAAATAAACTGCAAAGTATTTCTAATTCAGTATTTGAATTACAGAATTTAAATAAATACAAAATCCCTTCTCCATTTAGACTCCTAATTGCAGATAACTTTCTTGCTCTGATCATTAAGCATGACCAATTTTGAGAAATAACCTTCCTGGAGCTGCAAAGCATCCTCAAGTGTCTATTTACAATGGTCAAAAATTATAAACAGATCTTCAATTAGGAATAATTTTGATCTTTGAGAGGCATTTCAGTATTTTGTTAAATCTGGAATAAGATAATATTCTAAAATTAAGGACAGAGTTAGTGGGGTGGAGAATATTTTACAAAGAAACTAATAAGCATTTTGGCTTTGCATGTTTTTGAATTATATTTCCAATTAAAAATGCAGAGTGCTAAATCACATTACAAAGATAAATAGGAAAGTACAACTTCATTGTTGAAAACAATTTCCCTCCTATCAATCTGAGGATTCATGCATCAATATTGTAGATGAACTGTTAATTACAAAATCAATTAAAAAATTATTTCTAAAAACAGTCACGCGTCCCGGCTCTCAGGGGGGCAATTTGGGCAGAAGGTCTCATCTCACTAGGACCGCGCCAAATCACAAGTCGTCATCCACAAGTAAGCAAAAGCAATCTGGTTTTTCATTTTTCAGCGCGGCTGAGCCCAGCCTGAGATTGATCGTCACATATGGCCCCAGAAAACAAACTGTCAATACCTTGAATGCTGCAGAATTTGAACAAATAGCCGTCCGCCCATTCAAGCCACTCATTGCATCCCATTTAACAGATTTTATTGACAGTTTCCTTCTTGTAATTAAAGGGAAAACTACTGGCCAGCAACCAAGATAAAGTTCAAAGATAGGGTCAAAACAAAAGCAGATGGAGGGGCACGGTGTGACTGTCAATGGAACATAGCATCAGAGCATGTTATTGACACACAGGTATCTAATGATCGGCACGTCATTAAAGAGGGATCTATCGTGAACTTTATGCAAATGCTAAAAGGGACTTAAGACCACAATAAAGCATTAAGGAGACACAAAAAGAAAAACAACAAAGCACAAACGATTTTTACTTATCTGACAGTATTCACTGGTTCAGCACTTTTAAATTCAAATGCAGGAAAAAAAAATTCTTTCTAAAATTTTTTAACTCTTGCTGCATAGGTAATAATTTTTTGCAGAAGCGCTCTTGTAAATGCAAAGAATCCGCAATATAAGGCATGGTCCTTGTGAGATTCAATATGGATTTCCCCCCTCCTCCCATATCCTGAATTTAGTTCATCAAATTAATTAGTAGCTCCCTTTAAAGAGAAAATATATAGCATATTCTCCAGCATCCTTTATTTTGGTTTAATTGCAATGATTAGACTTGTCTGCATTATGAAATGGATTTAGGAGAACAACACCTATTTTCATTTGAAGAGATCTCTGCCTGTAAAACACTCTCCAAATAATACAGTGGAATATTCTCCACTCCCTTAGGAACATATTCCACAACTACTTTGAACCAGAAAGTTGTTCTTAGTTTGAACTGCTTTATTTGTTGCCATTGAAAGTCTGATTAGCAATTTCTTATTCTAAAATCCTGTTTGAAACCAGCCCACAGAAAAGAAAGAAAGAAAGAAAGAAAGAAAGAAAGAAAGAAAGAAAGAAAGAAAGAAAGAAAGAAAGAAAGAAAGAAAGAAAGAAAGAAAGAAAGAAAGAAAGAAAGAGAAATAAATATTAAAAATGTAGCAATTGTCATGCCACTCTGCCAACCTGAATTAGCAAGTGCTATAGCTTTGAGGGTGACAAATTCTTCTTTCTCCAGCTTCATGCTCTTGTATTTCTTTACCAGCTGCAGTATGGCATTGTTAAGGTCAAGAAGGCCTGCCAGTTTGGACTGGTCTTCATCCATAATATAATCTTCAGCATATACGAGCTCATCCTCAAAAGAAAGTGACCGGTATACAACACCGAGAATCAAGATCTCCATCCAAGCACTCTGCAGAAGGCTCATCTGGTCAGCTAGAGACAAAGTGGAGAATCCTGAATATGAAAAAATAAAAATACAGGAAAAATATTAAGCACATTTGGAAATCTGATCCTCTTTTTGATTTATTTTTATATACATTGTGACAAAGCACGCATACATTCTATTATTCTCCCTTCTGCTTTTGTGTTCTCTTCCCCATCCTACTACAGAAAGAAAATCAATATAAAATCAAACATTTTCTAATCAAAAGAAAAGTTTTAAATAAGCAAGAATTTGCAGGCTCTTCTTATAAAAATCATATTAATTTGTGGGGTACTGCACTGGCAATCTGTGATTTGTATGATATCTTCTTTGTTGCAAAACACTTGTGCTTAGTTGTAAAAACCTAATGCTGTGACACAGGGATCTCCCTACTCTATCCATCACTACCATAATCCAAGAAGGATAATTTATGAGAAAAAATAGAAAACTTTATTAAAAGGGAAGATTTTTTATTTTAATAGAATGTAGGGATGAAAAAGAAAAAATTTATTTTTGAACTTTAACTTCAGGGAAAAGAGAACACCCATCCTTCTAAGAAAAGACCCTAATCACTTCTCTTCTGGCTCCTGGCACTGCTACACTTGTTGAAATAACAGGGTGGCACACTGAAGTGCCAACTGAATAGCAATCACACCATCCTTTTTTTGAGGGCAACCAAACATTTATTAAATGTCTCTTAATGACATTAACTTTTGCTTGTTTTTTTTCCCCTCTCTCCCTGCTGTCTTTCCTAATAGGATCACTAAGGGCAAACATCTTTGCTGCCTTACCTTTTAGACTCTTGTTTACAGTACCTGTTAATTTATTATATCAAACTGCTAATATCCCAATCACATTAGGTGCTAGAAAACAATATGGGAGAGGAAGTGATTTTCCTGGCCTGTTGGTGAAATGCAGGAGTTTGCCAGTTGGCACCATCAACCACAAGTACTTAATAAAATCATCAAAGGGGATTAGTCAAGCTTTTCTTAAAGGGTCTTAAAACATGTCTGAGGCTTTCATTTAGTTGTTTATGGAGTTGCTTACATGTCCTTTGACAGCGTTCCTGCTGTAAGAACATTCTTTTTGGCGTTCAATTACACTTAAATGCATTTTTCTGTTTTTAAAGTCAAGAGTTACAGTCATGCAAGAGTATATCATAAACTAGCAAATCTGCAAGGCATCTACTCCAAACAAGATTTTCTCCATAAGCACTAAGCAGCAAAACTAATACAATAAAAAAGAAAAGCCCACATCCAAACCACCAGGCATCTATGAAAAATGAAATATAAAACTGGCTGCATGTGCTCTCTCTCTCATTTTTCTCTCCCTCCTTATTTGTTTTCATTTTCTCTTACTGTCTTTTGAGTCCTGTGATAGAACTGTAGCTCTCTGCCTTAAAATACAAAAAAAACCCAACAAAACAAGAAACAAAACAACAAAACCTGATCCAACGACAACAGGAAAGCCTTAAAGATGTGACAGTGTAAAATAACACATCTGTGATTAAAATAAATAAGAGGGAAATGGAGAAGAAATAATCATTTCAAAGGTTATAGGGAGGAATTCAGGATTTCAATTAGCTCCAACATTTCTGTTCCTTGCTGGCTTTCAAGAAGCAGTTTTTCTGCAGCAGCAGATGGACAGAGAATGTAGCCTGCAGCACCGTCCTGTGACAGCCCCATTCTCCCTCCCAGACACTGCTGTTAGTAAATAGATTTACACATTCTCCAATCTCCACACATCTTTCTGCCGAATAATTAAAAGCAGGATGATTAGTTTATTGAGTGGAAGGAGGAACTTTTTTATTGAGGTCCATCCACGATTTTATCAGGGCCAGCACTTTTACGGTTGTCATGAGGGTGCAGGCATCCAATTTTTCTTATCTGCCTGATTAATACAAACGCTGTTTCAGGACGCATTAATTAACAGATACAAATCTACGTTCTCATGGAAGGATCAATACAGAGAAGAAAAGAGGCATCAATGTGAATTTAGTGCTGATGATGGAGAAGGCACTCTATTGACATTTACGTGCATAGAAACTTTAAAGTTGCAGTGAAGCCCTTTTGTCCCTGTGATTTACAAATTAACAATTTTTGGAGTATAACAATGTTTCACACACTTCTGAGAGGTTTAATTAAGCAAAAAGCAATAAAATCCGTTTTGATTAAAAAAAGTTTAATCTGCAATTTCTCTCGTTTTTTTCCTGAAAATCTCACAACTTCCTTCTTTTATTCACTTACCTATTTTCAAACAGGTTCTTTGGCACTGGTTTTATTTTTAAAAAAATAAATAATAGTATGTTTCAGTAACATTTATTGTGTGCCACAGTCAAAGAAAATTACATATGCCCTGTGAGGGGGGAAAATGGGATGTTGATATAATTTATTGTACTGCACTCTTGAAAAATCTGCATTCTGTAGCAGTAAATATACCAGTTGTTTTTATATGACACATAAAAAAATCAAAAGAAATTTTTTACATTATAGGAAAACTGGCAAATATAAAGCATGCTGTTCCACCCTTCAATAATAAATCAACATGACTATTTTGTTCCTGATCGAAGTAACTTTCCCTTGAAAGCCTGTTCAGTGAAAGCATGTTTTAACTTTTAAAGGCATCCCTCGTGGGAATGCAAAGCTGAATCAAGTTGTAATTAATCTGGGTTTGTTTTGTTTTTTCATAAAATGTGAAAGCATCCAGCATGTCTCTTGTATCACAGCAACACCCTTTAATATGTGTTCAACAAGTCACAGTTAAAACAATAGATAACACAAGCTTATATATTTATATACAGAGATTTATTTTTAATTGTTTGGAGAAGGTTATACTTATTTCATGCCAAACTCTGAGTCTGTGAGCTTTTGTTATGTGAATCCCCCAGATCAACCATGTTCTCTGTCAAGGGGATATTTTCAATATTAAATCGTAACTATTTTTTAAGAAGTCTCCAACTTGGACCCTTTGAGCCTTCTGACCAGTCTTAACCTCTCCAGTCCCATCTCCAAGCTGTGTCCAAACCACCCTCAGATGCTGCATGATGGTGTGGGCTGGAACTTTGTCATGCATTGTGTGGGTCCTCAATCCTTCATAGCCTTGCAGGTCACTGCTTTCAATGCAGAACTGTGTAATGACATTTTAAAACACAATGCCGAGCCCCTCTCTCCCCCTTTATCATGCACCAAACTGGTGACAACTTTGATCTCTCTCCATCTCCCTGCCCAAGTCAGAGCCATCTGATGTATCTGAGGCGTTTGCTGGCAGGATGACTCCGTACCTTGACCTGCAGTTAAACAGCGTGTTTATCTGCGATACAGCACACTCCAAATAAACCAGATGACAGCCTGCAACAACGTCATTTGGAAGGACTGAAAGGCTTCTCAAGAGTCAGGTACCCCTGAGGTAAGAAGCTTGAAGGAAGCATGTTTTGTGCCAACCCTCCTGCCATCTTCCACTAGACGCTCGTGTGCTTGACAATGATGCCATGGGCACTTGTCAAGATTTTTTTTTTTCTTTTTTGCTTAGCAAACTGATGCACTTTGCAGTCAACTTACAAAAAAGGCTAAGCATTTGAAAGTGTGAAGGGCAAAAAATATCTGACGGCTAGTCTTCAAAAATACACTTTCATTTCAGAAAGCATAAATGTTTATTTCCTGAGCTGAGTGTTGACAGAAATAGGCTGCAGTGCAGGCATATGAATTTAACCCCTGGTAGGCACTCTGTTCAGTGTGGTTTTTTGTGGCTGAGTGCAAGCATTGTAAATCTACGGGGTGTCTCCTAATATCAGTTAACAATAGCCTTGATTTGCTGGTTACAGATTTCCTTCCTTTTTCCCCTTTCTCCTCCTTTCAGGGACTATAGTGTTTCTTCTACTAAAAATAGATACTTTTCCACAAACAGTGTATCACACTCAAATTGTAATTATGCTGGAATGACTCACTGAGATCACTGAGTGTGGATTGAGAAAAAAGGTTGATTGAGCCACTGAACACATGCTTGTTTATTTTTTCCTTTTGCATACCAGTAAACCCAAAGCTCAAAGGAAGCAGACATAAATAGGTAAAAAGGCCTTACCATTTTTATTATAGGAACAAGGGGCACTGAGCTGACTGCACTCTGCAGTGCTCAGCACTCCAAGCCAGCTCCAAACGGCTCACAGCCTCTTCAACAGGGCTCTTTAAACCACAGATCTTTTCAAATATCAGCACATGCACCACTTGCTCTCTATTTCACATTGCACACAGCTCCATGCTAAGCAGGGTAAATCTTTTATATTCCTGAAGACCCTTTCCTCTACTTCATTAAGATGGACTTCATGGACAGTAACTCACTAGGGGCCAGAGTGAAGCAGCTACAGATGGTCAAGTGCTGAACTAAGATCTGTGCCTTGCACACAGCACTTCGAGAACTACTGGCCAAAAAACAAAAAAGGCAGTGGCTGGACTTACCATTGTTTTCATCTGTAAACATTTGATGCAATGCCTCAATCAGGCTACTCAGACTTAAATCCTAGAGCTTATTTTGCTTTGCAGGGACCGAATTTCCCTTCCTCTCTGATATGTGTTCAGAAATCTGAACTTCTGATCAAACCAGGTATGAAATTGCTGGCAAATCTGGGAGTTACTTGCCTTTTCTGGTAATTGCCTCCCATTTATTTTACCGGTTGTTTGTGTGATTGTTAACTTTATGAGTAAAATATTCCTCTTGCTTGCCCTGGTTTGTACTTCAAATATCTTCATTTACATTTTTTATAATCAAAGCTACACTTGCTCATGACATGTTCACTCGTGTGTTACAGATGCAATACATTTACACAGTTGAAATATCAAGAGTAGGATTTTTAAATTATTTACACTTAATTTTGATAGATTAACTTCTTTCTAAATGTTTTATGGGTACTGATGTTTCCAGCACAGATTTTTTAAAATTTTTTTTAATGATGCACAATCACCATTGTCAAAAGAACAAACTGATATTTTACATACTTTAAAGAACACATTTTAGCATTTTAGCTTGGATTGCTTTATTTAGAGAGTGTATTTAGAGGCCTCATGGTCAAGTAGCCAGCAGGCTTATCCTGGCTGCACTGAGGAGAATGTGAAGAAGCTCCATTCCAAGATCAGATTTGTGTCCAGTGCACTCTCAGATGTACAGCTGTCAGTCTGCCCTCCTCTCCCTCCCTGGCACACACTCAGCCAAGCGCTTGGATCCATCCAGCAACTTCAGCTGCCTTCCAGGGATGTAAACAAAGGCCAGGGAAATTTCACCAGTGAAATTTCTGCTAGGGCAATGTAATGTTTTCTAGACATGATCATAGAATTTGCTGAAGGAAACCTTCGCAGCCTGACTGCCCTTTGCTGTTATTCTCTCAAAAATCCAAGAGGATGGCATTAATTCATATTTTTAGGCTACATGTAGGGCTGAACCTCACACACAGAGCTGAAGTAAGAGATCATTTTTATTATAGTAATTCAAGAAAAAATTGATTTCATTACATTTCAAGTACTGTGTAGTCTAAAAATATGTATCAAGACCCACAAACATTTCAGTGGTTTTGAAAACCATTAGACAGAAGGAGAGTGCTCTCACTAATCACCAAACATATTTCCCAGATTATGGATGAAATTTCATGAAAGCTGGAACAGAAACAGATACAACTCATTATGCCAGGGTGAATCCATTATTTCAGGTTTGGTTTGGGTTTTTTTTCATACCCCTTTTGCTTATGGAGCCTCTGGTCAAAAGCTAATAATTGCACACGATGCTATAACCAGCTGAAATTCAAATCTGACTCAGAATTTTCACGTGAAAGGTATCATCTCACAAAATAAAAAACACAGGTATTTGCCCAGACTTGAAAATGAAAAATCAAGTTCCAAAAGCACAGACTCTAAGTGACCAGAAATACAACCACAGGCTCGATTTATGCTGTTTGCTGAATTCAGCTCCCACACTTGCTGGAACTGGGGTTCTGCAATTAAAGGTAAGCTCAGAAATGGATTCCACCCAGTAACTTTTACACAGTGAGAGCACCACCTTCGCTGGGTGATGCTGTGCTGTGCAGCCTCCCCTCTCCTCCTGCCCCAGAGCAGAGCAGAGCAGAGCAGAGCAGAGCAGAGCAGAGCACAGGCAGCACCGGGGCTCTGTGGAGAGCGGCGCGACGAGTGGCGACTGCCATCTGCTATCTGTGCAGCCCTGGGAGAGGGCAGCTCGGGCTGCGCTCATCACAGAGCTGCCCACGAGTCACTCTGCCTCCAATTAAAAAAAAAAAAAAATAAAGGGGGGAGGGGGGGCAAAAAAATACATTTGGACAGCACTGGGATGTTTGCAGCAAAGCCTGTGCACTTTCATCGGGTTTTCTTTAAGTGTGTTTGTATTCCTAACTCTTGCTGTCCAAGATCTTATAAAATATACATATTTTTTTTATATTTTATAACATGGAAAAATGCCTGTGATAAGCACTTTTTCACTAACACCTACCAGGAGGACGGGAAATGCCACAAACCCGGGGCTGTTATCACAACGCTACTTTCATCTCACTGAAACAACAGCAGAGAGATGGCACGGCAATAAAAATGCATTCACACTGCATGTCCCTCTCAATCCATTATGAACAATGGATTCTCACTAAGCAAATATTCGCTTGTCAGAAGTATTTGCAACACTGGATTCATTCAGCAGGACTAAGTAAGTGAAGTTCACAGCAATTTAAAAGCAGCAAATTAGACATTTACAAACAGTGAAGATGCTCCTTGTCTATCGTGACCTTTCACTCAAGCTATACAAAAAGGTGCTAATGTAATTTAAATACCAGTTAGGAATATTTCTGGTTTGTCTTTAACCCTGTGAAACCTTACATGGTAACACTAAACAGGAGCAATTTGAGGCTGTCATTTCTTCCCGGGGTCAGATGCACATAGTGAGATGTAACCCACTACAGCTCAAACTGATTTCAGTACTGGAATCAGAGACATCCCACTCTAAGCACCCAAATATTTCCAGGCAGCTACTTTAAATTTCTTATTTCTAGTTCAAGTGCAGGCTCTCATGAGCTGCTTCTTTAGTATTAATAATGGCAAGGAGCTGGAAAACGGGACTGATTGAGGATGTCTCCCTGACTTCATATAACCAGTTGCTAACATTATGAAGTGAACCACTAGAGATAAAAAAATCTAGCAAGTTTCCCTTGCTTCAGAACAGAGTTGGTAAGACCTCCATGCATGGAGTACTTTACAATGGCATTTTTGAAACGTATTGTTGAAAGCACTATACTCTTTATTTCCATTAATTTTAATTTCACACCTTATTATCTCAGTATTCACCAAGAAAAAGGAAAATATAAAACAAGAGAGTTAAACAGATGAATACCTCATTTTCCCTTTGGGCTGATTTTACCACTGGAACTTCCACAATTTCAAACAGCTTTACAGCAAACTCACACCAATCTTACATTAAAAAGATGCAAGATGAAACACTTGTATTTCGTTTTATCACCAGGTGCTCTGAGAACAGAGAAACACCTGATAAGTGTGTTCCAGGAAACCTCTTTTTTTTTACCCCTTTTTTTTCCCCTCTATGTAAGACAGTTAGGACTCGTGGTGCATCACCTCTCTGCAGTGAGGTTCTCAATTCTAAGACACGGACAATGAAAAAGTTTTAAAATTCAGGCTAGCAGTGCAATACAGCCCAATGAGGCTGTAAGTCTCCTCCAGGTCAGCAGTAAGAACTTGCAGATTCCTGAGGCTGATCTTTTTAATGCACTACATATGTGATCTGATCTGCTTCTTAAAAGTGAATTCTTCTAGTTCTTTAAAATTTAACCTTCAACTATGGTTTGGCTAGACTATGGAATTTTTTTTGGTCCCCTTTCTGAAGGTAGCAGAGGTTGATTGCATGATATGGTACGCTCCTAAAATTACAGGAGAAAATGGAGCAGGATTGTATTTATGGCCCTGATTTCTTCTTTCACTGAGCCTTTATAAAAAAAAAATCATCAATCATATTTTCAACATAAAAATATTGATTTCACCCAAATTCTTTTTCAATCTGTTGTGGATATATATATTTGACTATGAGTACAATAAAGCCAGCTTTGCAGGTGGAAAAATAAAAACTACACTTAGTCATTAGTAAAGTGAACATAGATGAAAAATAAAGAGTACAATGAACAGGGCTGAATTTCTTCCAAAATCCATTCTAGAGAACAGTAATACAGTTCAGCTTAAAATAGCCAGCATAATATCTTCATATCCTGTGCGTGTATGGCTTACTTAGATCCTTCAATGAGGTCAGCTAGCAGAAAAGAAACTACAATCACACATAATTAAACAAAAAATATTGACCCTTTTTCCTCCTTTTTCATTTTTACTCAGCTAAACAAAACTAAAAAGAGAAAAAGGGAAAAAAGGGACAACCTTGTCAGAGGAAGCTTGCTGAACTAGTAACAACAATCAGTGTTAGTTCAGGTTCTGCTTGCTTCATCCTTTGTACACATCAGCCTCCCAACAACTGAATATACTGACTGGGGATATCAAGAAATTTAGAGTTCATGTTTGTCCAGCACATTAGTCTTCAAAATCAAGTTTGCTGGATTGTAAAGTATCACTTCTGGGTTTTTTTTCCCACAGAAAGGAGGGATTTCTTGTGCATTTAATACGTGTTGCCTTTTATTTGTAACCTCTCTGGGTCTGCTTTGAGAGTGCTTTTCCTGCAGGAGTGCTGGGTCACTGCTGTTTGCCTTCTGCTCCCCTGGGGAAGCCACCAGTCACTTCCTCCCTGAGAGCTGTGGCAATCCCTGCTCCCTCCATCTTTCCATCAGGCAAAGTCAGGCTTCCAGGAATTCCCCAATCATGTGAATAATATGAATCCAATACAGGAATGTATTAGCATAAGGAGACAACCATGCTTGCGATCCAATCAACGGATCTCTGTTAACCCTGTGTGAGCTGAGCTACCTATAATCTCTCTCCATTGCCAAAGCAAAATCTTCAGGTTGCAAAATTTTGGTTAAATATCCCCTCTCACCCTGTGCCAGGAAAATAACAGCTCAGACCACTGTCCTACGCATCTTCCATCCTCTTCCTAATTTTTAAAACTTTTCTGCTGGTTAGTTGATTTTCTTAATGTGCTGCAGATGCCAAAAAATTCAAATTATGTTTACAGTCTCCCTGGTTTGGGGAAGAGAGACACAGAATGTGAAATTTCTAGTTTACTTAGTTGAGTGTGCATGTACCATTAAGATCATCTCTGGAGGCTGTGTCTTAAGTCTGCAATAGTCCACACACAGGGAAAAAAAAAGGACAGAAAAAAGAAAAAAAAAAGGAAGCTGCCTGATTCTAATACACCTAATTAGCCATCGGCAGACTCTTAATTGCATACATTAGGATGATTCCATAGTGGAGATTAATTCTAAATATACCCAAGCAGCTGGTTAAGATGCCATGGATTACAGTGTGGACTGTACTTTTCCACTTAATTAGATATCAAAATTAAGCAGCAACAAGCATTTTGACATAACGGGGATCAAGCCGCCGCTTGGCATCCCAGAGCTGCACTAAAGTGACCGCTAAACAGAGCCGCACAGATGGAGAGATATTAAATGCCGCACTGGAAAGTAATTTCAAATAATAAAATATCAATATTTACATTTTAATTACCCCTACTGAGAGCCGCTCTGTCATTTTCACTATTGCCGACGCAGCAAGGGGTAGTGGAATGACATTGCGGCTCTGACTGCAATGACTATTTTGTTTCCATTAAAGAATGACAAGTGTTTTAGAGGCAGTGACACCCAGTGTGTGAACAAGAATGACAGCAGATCAGAAAATTCCTATTAAGGGAATAAATGACTCAACAAGAGAATTTACTTTAAGCAGCCGGCTCCTCCTTGAAACACATAATCCTTTCTAAATTTCCTGCAGGAAGTTCATGATTAGAGGTGCCTTGGAGAGACCTTAGCTTCTCATCAAATATTTAGAATGATAGGACCTTACATGATGACTGGTCAATTTAAAAACAGTAACATGCAATGCTAGGAGTTACACTGAGAGTTTGCATGAATCAAAATAGTTTTGAGGGAGACAGGAAGACAGTGAAAAGGAGATTCCTTCCTCTAAAGACCTGAAAGCCTTGGTGCATGGAGATCACCAGTGTTATTTTTGCTGTCTTCACCACTTTTACTGCCATTGGCACAGTGAAAACTCCACATCCCACCTGGGTCACAATTTGCTGGTGTTCGGAATTGTACCCAGCAGGTGATCACAACAGGTAATGCGCACACACAGAGTTCAGGCCTCTTGTTTCTCCCTGCCTATTCTCTGCACACATATAAACACTTCTTCTTTCAGTATGTACATCAGAAACCTCTGAGACACCTTTGCAGCACCTTAGGAATCTAATTACTTCTGATCTGGTCTGAGGTCAATCTCATGGAAAATATTATATTACATCTGACATGCTGCATTTACAAGATGAAAAGGAAAGAAGAAAAATATCAAAACAGTAAAGAAAAAAAAAATCTTCCTTGGGGATGTCTGTCAAACTGCAGAGATCTTCAAAGAATTTCAATGGCCTCAGACATGAGAAAGTGGGTAAGAGTAAATCCTTGGTCAGTACACCCAATACACAGCTAAGTGACCCTCCTCCTGAGTCACGGCATGCATTTATTCAATAATGTGCAGAGCTCAACTTCTATAAATGTGACAAATGGCTAGAACAGAATGGGGGGGAAAAAAGGCATGAAGATGGAGAGATTACAGAACAAAAAAAGGAACAACTTTATGGCAGTGACTATTGCAGGAATTTTAGATCCAGCTTTGACATTAAGAATTAGCAGTCAAGTACAAAAAATTTTACTCTGACATTAGCTGCTTAACTAGTTATCTTCTTTCTCTTGTCTCTTTTCTTCACTTCTTTTTCTTCCTCCCCAGCCCCCCCCCCACTTTTTTTTTAAGTACCCAGGAAGTATTTCTTAAGCATCCCTAATGCTTTTAGGACAAGACACTTCCCCATTTCTCAGCCACTAGCACCTTTTAATTTCTGAAAGAGCCACGGTTGAAAATCTTAATTAATTGTTCCATACTGCTTCAGGATCATTATGCAATGTAATAAAGGCCGTGTAATTATGAAATTTTACAGCCATTACCAAGGCTGATGGCTCGTATTTCATCCTCAGCTGGACCCAATGGCTTTTAGCCACTCAGCTCCCCTTTGATGAACTACAGACAGATCTATCAGGCCCAAACAATATCCAGGCAAGGCGGCTATAATAGCTACCTACAGATGAAGCCATAGATAAAGATAAACTATAAATCTACACACAAATGCAGGCACATTGCCTCAGGATGACAGAGGGGAGAGGATGAGACACTTGGGAAAGCTGGCGGCTTGCAGAAAGGCAACCTTCTCTCTCTGTCTCTCTTATTCAGTTTGGAATTTGTTTGGTTTCTTAAAGATGCAAAACCCCTTAACACTTCCCCGACAAAATTACGTATTTTTTAAGAACTGTGAATTTTTATATGGATGTCAAGGGGTCACTTGATCCATCTATTAAATTTGACAAAGGGGACTTATGTGGACAAATCAAGTTATCCTCAAAAGAAGAATCCCAGCCAACAAGTTTTCAAATCATATTTTTAAAAGTGAATCCAGGTCACTTGTTTCTGAGACTGAAAAAAGCAACCATCCCTGATTTCTAAATGCATTATCATGAGCAGATGCACAGAGGTGAAGTTAGATGATAGGCTTTCACTGGAGGCAGCACCAGAGATGCAATTTCATGCAACACTGTCCGACATTATTTTATTTTCAGTCTGAAAATGAAAATACTTCTAAAATTCAGAGCAAGTTAAAGAAACAAGGGGATTATATATGCTTTTGGTACCTGCAACACCAGAATGCAGTTTATGTCCTAGTTATGGAGGTGACCTCCATCAATGCCCTCCTTAATTTAAGACAGGAGGCCTTCTGAGTATGCAGTGTTAGTCCCGCCAGAGTGACACAAGGCTGACTAAATGATCTCTAGGTGAGAAAAAGAAATGGAGAGCTGCAGCTCCTGACCAATTCTGAAAGAGTCCAGGGAGGAGTGTGAAAACATTAGCTTGGAAACTGCATCTATTAGTACCCGTTCCAGTAGCCCACGGTCAGTTGTGAAGCTGATGCCATGCTCGTGGCTGAGGCTAAAAGCACTTCAGAAGGCAAGAAAAGTTAAAAGAAAAATATCATCTGTACCCTCTCATTTTAAACAGACTAACAGAATGGCTTGGCCCTTTCTAAAGAAAACATGACAGATTTAGAGGAGGTTCAAAGAAAGTAAAGCAGTACCTAAGAAAACTCTTATGAAAAGAGACTCAGAAAGCAGGAATTGCCTTCCTCAAAACAGTGATGTACAAGGGAATGGAGTAGAAGTGTACATAAATTAATGATATAAAAAGTAGTTCTAAAGCTTTTATTCTGTCTGTCTCAAAACACAGACCAAGCACCACTACAGTAAAATGCAGGAAATTCAAAATGGAAGCAAAGGGAAATTCATTCACAGAGTACCTGGACTGGAGAACTTCTTGCCAAAGGATGTCACAGAAGCCAAGAACTCAGAGAGGGAGCTGATGCTTACATGGACAGCCAGAATAGCTCCAGGTATTAATACTCCAAATCCAAATTAAGAGGACAAGGATATTTTTCCTCCTTATTTCATCTAATTTCTAAGCATAAGGAATTCAAAATAGTTTTCCTGAGGCTTCTGCCTACTATGGGGTTCGTGTCCCCTCCCCTGAGACTGATCACTGCTGAAGGCAGCAGAGTGTGTGTCCATGACCTATAGCATTCAGTTCACAGTTTCCTAAAAACTGAAGCCTCAGAATTTGGGCTGCCTTTCTTTGCGGTGTTTCGAACCTGCTCCTAAGAAGTGAAGCTCAGAACAGAAAAGATGTGCCCCAGGGTAAGAATTTCAAAATCACAGCAACTGAGCTCTCACTGCACTGCTACTGTGGAAAGAAGAAAATAATGGATAAGGAAGATCCATGGTGTTATCATAGCCACAAAAGCAGGCAGGTGCATGCATTAGTGTGTGTTTGCATAAGCCTGTGTACGCACGCATTTGTACTGAGCAAACCCAGGGTATTCCGAAAGCTACCGAAATGAATAAAGATCACCTGCTCATTAACTTGCATTCTTTGCTTATTAAATATGTCCTTTCTTCTAATATAAAAAAATGTCTTTGCTGAAGGACAAAATAATAATGTCATCACCCAGGTCAGATCAAAGAAGTATTTTCTGAAAAGGGGAACAGAGTCACGAAGGGACACTGGTCAACAAAGCCGCACCTGAACAGGCAAGGGAATGCATGATTCAGGTTCCTCTGGCATAATGCTGAGGATGCTTGATATATGGTCTTTAAGGACCAGTACCTGCTTTTAACATGCTTTACTGAAACTGCATGTAGGGTGAGTATTCACTATACATGGTGTGAACTGATCTGCCTCCTGCAGTGCACGTGGAAGCATCATAAACATTCTTAATGGGGAAAATAACCCAGCATTTACATACTAGACTACACAACCACCAGGCCATAATTCCTGGACAGGACTTTAAATTGCCATCTAATACTTTTAAAATTTACCAGAATTTGGTGAAGACCTCTGTTTAAAAATGCACTAGGAAAACTGAGAAGAATGGATGTAGACAAAGAAACTGGCAGATCTTTTACCGTCTCTGCTTTCCATCAGGTGGACTCATTTAGCCAAATTAGCATCAACCTCACAGATAAACTCTGTGGCTTTACCTTTTTTATCTTCTCCATCATCCATATCAGTAGAGTAAAAAGCAGCTACAAATACACACAGCAGGACAATTTTTAAGATCAAGAACTTCAAGTAGGAAGTAAATACAAAAATGTTATTTCTATTTCTATCTGAGGCAGTAATACAGTTTGCTACACTGATCTAATAAAAATAATGATGATGTGAGAAAATGCATAAATGCCACCTTACAATTTTTTATTTTACAAATTAAATGCATTTAGTTTTAACCTCTATGGTAAATGTCTAGTCTGTTAGACAATGCCTATCAATATTCCGTAATTTAAGATTACTGTAAGATTTTAGTAAAGTATAGCAAGGAATTTTGAGCATGTCAGAAAGTTAATTTGCAGTTTAGTTGCAAACTACCTTGAAACAGAACTAGCTGAGGCATAGTTAGAGTTTATTTTTGCCAAATACAAATTACTGCAAAGGAAAAGGTAATCAGCTTTACGTATTTTGGGAAAGACTTTCTTTTCAGTATTGGGTTTAAAACATTTTTCTTCTTCAAGTGATTTTTAGTTTTTTTTTATGAACAGCTGCATGTATGTTATGTATGAGTAGGAATTGTTTTTAGGAAACTGCTTTAGAGAACACATGAACAAGAGGTTTTACAAAGTCTCAAAAAAGCCCTGACTGCAGTAAGGCCACATTCAGACACAGAAAAAGGACAGATACATTAAGACAGATCACAAAAGGAAGGGATATGGGGATATAATTGCATATTTCCTCTTTGAATATTCACCAAATGGGGCACAAATCGTAGCTGCTATAATGCATGCCATGCTCTACACTGATTTTCTACACTTGGTATTCCCTAGCTGAATTGTTTCTGAAGTCTATGGTGATTTTTTTTCCACAGCAAATCAGCAGTTTTTCAAGAGGTCTCTGCGCAGCCCAGGAGTATGACATTTACTAATGTGTTGAGATTGAGGGATTCTCCTTTGTAGAAGCCAACACTAATAAGAAAGATATGGTTCAGTGTCCTGGGTTTTCTTCCCAGTTTTATTAATTAGATGGAAAGCTTCTCCCTCTGGAATACTGCAAGGTATTTATTAACACTTCAGCCCACAAACTAGAGTAAATTTACAGTAGTGGAGGTAATTGTTACATACACCGGCTCTTGTTATCAACTTGGCAGGGATAAGCAAAAAAACCCCAGAGGTTTAGATTACGATCTTTTTCATGATATTTTAATTGTGCTTCTTAATCTGCTAAATTAAAAACTATAGTACAATCTTATTCAGATCACTGGCAAAAAAGATCATATCAATTTGCAACAAAATGTATGAATGCTCCTATCTCTTTTAATTATACAAAGAATTTAACAATCATATTCAATATGGCCACAGAGTGACTGAGATATAAACTGTTTCTTTTGCAGTTGTGCCATCTCATCCCTCAGCTCCTTTACATTTTATTTCATGTCTCCCATCTCTTAAGGCCCAGACTGCCTTCCCCAGATGATCTTTAGTGTCACCACCTTCCTTCTCTCCGCTCATGACCAGCATGGTGACATGCTCCAGCACCCGTGTCTGAGCACAGTGATGACTGATGATGACCAGGCCAGCACTCCAGAGTATCTCAGCTGCTCTTGTGCTTCACAGAGAAGTGTTAGGTATGCCCAGAGATACCTCATGTGACCATGTTTCCCTCTCTGCTGCTTTCAGCCTTCCTCCTTTTCCTTGCATTCTTCGGCTATCAGACCCTCTTACTCCTTCTGGGCACCAATATGTGAATTTATAGTGCCACCAGCAATGCCCTCTCCTTAATTGGTCCACAGTAATTTACCTACACCTTTTTTTTACTGTGCAGCTCTCAGTGCTCTCAAAAGCTTAAGAGTTGGGTTTCATTTTGCAATCCTTACCCTATTTCTACATTCTTGCACCCACCAAGTGTTCTGATGGGCCCAAATACCTCAAACTGGCTCTACTATCAGGTATTTGGACACATTCATCAGTAATTTTAGAGATTACACAGAAAGCACAGCTGTGTTTTGTGAGGATGCACCATTTGAGAGGTCTAAATCAAAATTTTCACATGCCAACACTGCTGGATCATCTCTTGTTTCTTTGGCTTTCTCCTCGACCCAGACATCTGCTTTCAAATGTCTGCTGATGTTCCTTATGGTCACCAGACATTTACTGTAGCTTCCCTCATGGATGTCAAGTGCCCTATCAGTGATCTGAGAAGGAAAGGGGTGAGAATTCTCTCATCTATTCTGTCAAAACCCCACTTATCTATCCTGACTGCACAGGGCACAAGTCATTTATACCTGGCACTTGCCAAATACACCCCTGTCAAAGAGCTAACTAACTCACTAACATCAGCACTTTTCAGGACTGTATCATAGGTGATGTCAGAAGCATAGATGTAGCATGAGGTACATTTATACAGGAAAAATATGAGGAAGAATTTGGGCTCCTAAATCTTCCACTGTCTCTGTAATTCTGCTGGAGTCACAAAGTCCTTCTCTTTCTCACAATCTTTCTGTGCAAACTACAGATATAATACATATAAATAAATTAACAGGGCTGTGACGCTGTTTCATTCATTTAATGTCTGAAAATAACAAATATTTTAACCAAAAAAGGTCTACAAAGTATATTCAACATTTCTATAAAATATGTGAAATATGTGAAATATATGAAGAGATAAATTGGCTAAAATATTTAGAAAATTATGGAGCTCAACTTCAACACTTCTTCTTCATGCTCTTTTGGTCTATTGCTCACTGTTGGCTAACAGGTAAAATATGAGAAAACATGAAGCCCCTTTTCTAAGTAGTTTAGCCAGTTTATCCATGAAGTAAAACTAGGACCTTGACCATGTAGTGCTGACTTTACAGCACTGAGTGAGAGGGTCAAGTGCACCAGTGTTGTAAAACTGTAAACAGACATTGATATTATACTGTTTGTATGAAAATGCATAAAATACATTTAATTAACTCTGGGCTGTGATACAAACTGACAATTCTCAACAGAAATTGCAAAGCTAAGCCTGACACCTTTTGAGACATTTTGCTCAGTAAGATACATATTTAGGCCAGATTTCGATACATTGTATGTATTTCTTTTAATACATGAAAAATGCATATTATTTACCCAATTGCCTGGAATGTCTATTGAAGAAATACATATTTATTTTTAAAAGCAATCCATATATTATTTACTCAGTGGATGAGAATGACTTCAAAAACCCGTTCTGGTCCATCAAATAAATACATATTTATAAATGGTTTTTAAATGCATATTATTTACCCAATGGACTGTAATGGCTCTGCTAGTGCCATTACATGTAAATATGTAATTAGCCACATAATAAAAAATCCCCACAAAATTTCTCTGAAAAGCATTATATTTCCATGTGTCAATGTACAATACCTTTTCTATTGTTATTATTTTCTTTAAACAGCAAAGGTGATTACCCTATGCTAATGACTAAGGCCTTGCCATATTTCAAACCCCCTAGACTAGCTCTGCAATTATACAAAAGGTAAACTTGAAATCCACATTTCTTCCTTTTTAAATTAGTGTTTTGGAATCCTCACCTTGCAGTTGGTGCACCTGGCCTGGGTCTTTCTGCCAGCCCCACGGATGCTGACCAGATTCTGCATAACTGAGCCCTCCTGTCAGTAGGAGTTTGTTCTGTTCTCACACAAGCTCCTCCACACTGTCAGCCAATGCACCTGCACCAGTGCTGGGCCATCCAATCTTGTACAATGCCAAACTTTACTTATTTATTTCTCCTCACATGGGTTATTTTCTGCAAAGCACTAAATATCCTCAAAAATCCCTTTTTCTTGTGAGAGTGAGGCCAGGATATGGGACATGCAACTCCAGGACCACAATGTATTTTATTACACAGTCCTGTACAAGTTTCTGTTCAAAAGGATGTGGCACCTACCCCAAATATTTGGGAATTAATATTAAGAACAAGACCTGCCAGGCCTACAAAAAACAGGAGTGATTCTTTTTCAAACAGGAGTATAATTTTTTAGCAGTGCATGTGTGTGGAATAAGTGTCACACATTAAGATGTAAATTTTGTTCTCTGAGCTGAACACCAGGTGATTAATTCTGATAGCACACTGATCAATTGGTACAGGTGCTGCACCTGAGTAATGTTTGTTTCTGTACACACTGGTAGCAAAGGTGCAGCACTAACACAGGTGTCACTTGTGTAGTTGTGCAACATCTCTGATTTCCTGAAAACACTCACACTGGTAGTTAGGCTGAACTGTAGAACTGTAGTTCTGCCAGTTTTTTCAATTAGACCCATTATTGATTTGATGAAAAAGCAAATTAAACATACCATGGTAGTATGTAAAATGGTTAGACAGAACATAAGGTTCTGGTGCTGAGCTTCTGAGGCACATTGCCTCTGTGTGCAGCTTTTCCTCACCAGTCTCTGGAGACTACAAAACTGAGAGACTTGCAAGACAATTGGGCAGCACCAGTCTAGAAACTTAGGTACAGAACATGCAGGAACACATTCATGTAAAATGCCAGGAAGCTCAAACTTTGCTGAGACCAGAGCTACAATTACTTAGCTGCTTCATTTAGATCTGGCATAAACCTCTTGTATTCACAAAGCTGCTAGAGACTGACACCAGTTTGAGGATAAAAATCTATATATACAGGTAATAACATCTTTCTTTTCAAAATAACAAGACATTTTTGTTAATTGATGGTACTTTTAAGTTGAAATCTCTGGCATGTGGAATCAACACTGTTTGCAGCTTACAACTATTTCTTTGCTATTTTCTCTCATTAGGAAACATGAGTTTTGATACCAAGAATGAGTAACATGTAGGGTCTGCCCAGGACTTAAATGTTCACATTTTTACAACCACTCTCCCCACCCCTTTGCTCAACATATTGGGGAACCCAAAGCAAGTAGGTGTGCTCACTAGAAAGCCTCTTCACTAATTTCCATTTAATTCATTTACCAAATCAAATCAAACTGCTACTGTGAAAACTATCTTCTCACAGAGGGGACTAAAGGATCTCTCCAGAAGTCACTCCAAAGCCCCTGAAGTTCAGCTTCCCAAAGCAAGCTAGCTGAAACAGACACAACTAACAGGATGCTGCAGCAGCAGGTCCACCCAGGGCACACAGCTCATGGCAAGAAGTTTCTTAAGGTCAAGCACAGTAAGCCCACTGTCTGGCTTTGGTGTGCTGGAGACCTACATTAAGTCAGCACAAGCCTACAAAATCCTCTTTTCTTATTTCTGCACAGCCGCTTGTGTCGGAGCAGGGAGACAGTATTTTGCACTCTCTCTCTCTCTCATGTCACTCATCACTGTAAGAAGGACCAATAATATCATCTCTAACAGGCCCAAATTCCTGTTGAAATTAGCAGTCTCCCTGCAGGTATGCAATTTTAGGGCCTGTACTCTACAATAATAAATCAGTCAAAAATATCCAGGTAAAAGCTGTGCTGCTTAAGATGAGGCTTTGGTTTATTTTGCCACTCCTGCTGCCAGGGTGTAATCTTATGCCTCCTTCTTTCTTGAAAAGCATGTAAATTGTTGTACACAAATAGAGTCATTAATGGAAAGCAAGACATCACAAATCAGACAACAAATGTATCAATTAATGCCTGGGATGCACATGAGGCAATCAATTTTCCCAAATCAATTGAAAAAAAAAGGGATAAAGAAAAACAATTTGAATTTTCACTCCTCTAAAAGATGGGGATGAGAAGAGAGAGGGGATGAGAAGAGAGAGGGAAGGAAGCTGGTGTGCCAACCCTTCTTCCTGTCTGTCTTTGGCTGTTTTGTAATTACTCAACCTGAGGTAACTTGAAAAAATTGTGAGAAGTTACTCTGAGGAAATACTGAAATTTCAGATTAAAACATCTAAAAACAAAGGAAGAGAAAGAGGGAGAAAGAATGCAGCAGGTATTAGGGAACTTCTGGCCTTCAGTCCTACATGTGCACAAGGTGCCCGCAAGTAAGAAAAGCGCAATGTTTCTCTTCCTGTGTCTTTCTGTGCACTGATGGGAGTGATGTCCTACAGCATTTCAAGTCATTTATTGAAGTTTGGTGGTGGTACTGGGAATGTTGTTAAGGAGAGTAAAAAAAGCAATGTCCATTTGAAGCTTGTCTGTGAACTTTGCATGAACCGCCAGGAATAATGTAGTGTGATGACAAGCCAGTTATACCTTCCACTAAATTTGCTGTCTGGAATGAACTGAAATAGTGTTTGGTTTGTGTAATTACGTCCATCTATCTTTATATTCCAGCGGCATATCGCAAATTGAAAATACTAAAAATTGACTGTTGGTTCTGATATTTAATGATTGCCAAAGACAAGACGATGATTTATTGGTTACTTACCGATGTGACACATTTGCATCTTATTAGACGGAGATTACTATTCCTTAAAATGCGGACGAGGCCTGATCATGTCTGATGGATTGATTTGATTTGCAAATGTAATCAAACTAATAAGAGGGAAAAAATGAGCAATAATGCCTTGTTTTTCAACTGGCAATCACTCCCCTGCCAACAACGCTGATATCCCTGACTAAGCAGCCTTCACAGTCTTCCTGTCTCCTCAAATAAACAAAGGGATGCAAAGAGCTTGATAAGAGGATAACGAGCCAAGTATGGATGTAACATGGAGCCTGTACCTCAGCACTGCACAAATGTGTCAATGGGAGTACCAGGAGAGGACCCATGGTGCCTTCAGTTCTTAAAAAGCAGCAAGCAAAAACCCAAACTGCAAAACTCTATTGCAAAAAACCTCGCTACTAAATGAAAGGGGAAAAAAACCTGCATTAAAAACAAAAAAGTGGTTCTAATTCAGGGAATCCCAGGAGAACAGTCATCACAAGCACAAAATTTACAGAATAAATACCTGGAATTCCTCAACCTGATAGGAAGCTAATTGGAGAATGTATTTTGGACAACATGATTCAAGCAACTGGAATCACTGACTGTGGCCACAGCATCAGAGAACCTATTTCCAGGGGTATGCTGGATGCTGTCTTAAAATTTTTCCAAATATTAAATGCAGAGTTTCTGTCACAGCAAACATTCTATCATTCTGGCCAGATGCTGATGTTCCTGTAAGCACTGAAATATAGTTCTAGATAAGAGCAGACTTTTATTCAGCTTGAGGTAAATGACCCTAATTCTCCACAGTAGGATTCTCTTTCTCGTTAATAATAATAAATAGAAGTATTAAAAGAAAAAAAAGCTTTGTGCAAGGGATTGCACAAAGTCCCCCACCATTTACACAAAAGTGGTAATTCAAGCAGAAGGCAAATAATAAAGCTCTGAGGTCCATACAGGTTACAGATTGTGACCTGCATATTTAGGGATTGATCCAAAGCAGTGAAATCAAGGCAAGTCTTTCTATTGGTCTAAATGGATTTTCATATAAAGCTTTACTAAAGAAGGAGGTTCAAGCGTGAATGTTGACAGCTGAGGAAGTGATCTTACATATATTTGAGAACATAGAGAACACTGCACAATGGAAGTGCCTGTGTAAATAATGTGATTGTACTACTTAAATATTTTACAGACTGATTGCTAATTTGCTTCACTAAGGGATATTCGATAATGTAAAAAAAACTTGCTTTAGGGAACAGCCATTATGAAGTGTCAGGTTAAAAACAAAGTTGAATATATAGCCCCAATTACCATGCTCAAAGACCTCAAAATATTTTCATAATTTAAAGTTTTATAGCTCATGTAATTTATACTTATTTTAACAGTGGAAAAGCATCCTGGTCAAATTCCAATTAAATAATTACATTTTGCCTACCTAAAATTCTCACTGCATTTTTAATTGGATAGGACACACTTCACTGCTTCTCCTAAATTGTTTAGTATTGCCATTCAGTATATAAATAGCTAGCACTTTCTACCACGGAGACAGTACACTTGTCCGTGCAGCCATCAATGGCAAATGGGAGTTCATCTGTGTTGGCTGCAGCACTGGAACTCAGAGAGCCATGGCAGCCCGTGCTCCTATCACCCTGTTGCAAGCTGGTTTTAGCTCTAGTTTTTCTCCCTCCTAGCAGGTTCTCTGAAAGATTTTATGATTGTCACTGGTGCTGGCTGATTATGATGCTGCTGGTTAGGAACATGCAAATGTTCCTTGTCAACAGCCTGCTTTCTTCACTTTATCTCCTGAAATGCCCACCTAAGCCTCTTGTCAGACACTGCCCTCTGTAGGTTTATGGTACAGAGGAAGCAGGAATGACCCTGCACAGCAGTGCCCAGCTTGTCCCCAGTCCCACCTGCACTGCCTGTCTGGGACACCCTGCTTCCCTGTGGTCTCTTGATTACAGAGCCCATGGTGTGCTCCATGGATGAGGATTACAGAACACAGAAAATTACTCATCACCACTGATGTGCAAGGCACAATCCTGCAAACTCCAAATCTGGGTTGAAGATAGTCAGCAAAGCATTCAGCACAATTCATTGATGGGGTCCAGAAAACATTCAAGTAACTCGAAACAAAGAAACTTCTCAAAATATACTCCTATAATCTCACTGAATGAAGATAACCTGGAATCCACAATACATTTTGCATGTTGTATCTGTGGCTGAAGATTCACTGACATTAAGCTACCTGCTCCTGAATCCACCCGACAGTTAACTTTATCTCTGGGAAACTTCAAAGCAGTAAAGTGAAGGACGGATCACAGAGCAGAATGGCTTTCTACAAGAGACTGATATGGGGAAGGACTCTTAAATTCTTCCCACTGCAAGCAGAGTTAATTAATGGGAGACACAAGGGTCACAGAAAGTTTTATATGTTACCAGATATAGCTTGAATCGTACCAAGTTTGGAGCCTAATGCCTGTTCAGCAGGGCAGGCATGATGCTAAAGCATAGCCAGAAGAAATCTCTGGCTAAAAATACACCCTGCAGCCTGCCAGTGTCATGATAGATTTATGCCAGAAGTGCAACTTCTTTGAACAAATGTATGAGCAGCAGTCATTATCTGCTAAACTGTTCCCCCTTAATCTCTCCAACAGCTGGATGCACGAGAACTGCAGATTTGCCCCCGCCTCTTCTCCACCCTCACCACAACTCTTTGCTCCAGTGTTCTCATGCATGACATGTCAGGACTTGCTGAGAGAGCTGACTCGACTCTGCAAGCACCACTTCCACTGAACTTGGAGATTCTGCAAGTGTAGCTGTGTCTCATTTCAGTATTTGATTTCACCTCAGCTGTTAATGCAGCTGATTGAAACTGATGGTGCACAACATGGCAGATGAAAACATACTGGGGAGAAGGGTCAAATGCTGGGAAATTTCCACTTGTCTATAATATGTGCATCAAGAGTTTGGTGTGGAAAATACCTTGGCCAGACCAATATATTCTCAGAGAACTTTCCAGAACATGTTTTCAAATGAAAGGAAGGTTGTGTGTTTTCTTGCATGAAGAATCACCAAAATATTTTAATACTGCCTGCTATGCACTGAACACCAAGTCAAAAGTTACAGTCAAGTAACTGCTCCATCTAAGTAATTAAATAAGGGGGCATCCAGTACCTGCACTCTTTGGACTCTGTGCTTCTTGGGATTCTTTCTGCACACACAAACACACCTATATATTTATATGTGGGTGCATAAATTGAGCACTGCACAACAAAAAAAGCTTACTGCAAGGAAGACATGAGTTCATAAAGCCCTTGTATGATCCAGCTGCTGCAGAAGGTGATTACTGCAGACTCATTTTTAAAAACTGCTGATTCTTGTATCAGGCTGGACTGAGCCCTGCCATTACAACCCAGGTGCTCCCCTGTTATCCTTACACTATATATAACCAGACCCAGGTCACCATGTGCCCTGCCAGAAACGTGCTGACTGGCTATGGGGGTGTTGCAATTCAGGTAATTAATCCTATTCTAATGTAGGTTAAGCAGGTGTGAAGCTGAACTTATCCAGAGAGAAAGTAGAGGCATTCTTAGAATTACAGTATTTAACAGGTCTCAGCTGACTTTAGGGAACTAGACCATCCTGTGTCTCTGACCCAGTCATACAGGTGGAGACCTGTCTGCTCTAAATCCAATCTAAGCAACTGGCTCTTTCCCCCCTCCCTCCTCCCATCCTGGATTTACAGTGTCAACATGTAGCCCTGCGAAGGTGCTCTTTTCTTCCCCACCCAGAACAAGGTAAATGTATTTTTGTTTGAGGCTTAGTTAGATGACTAAGTCAAATATTTAGTTTAAAACAGCCTAAATAGTTACCATAAGAGGGCTATGTTGCTCTAAGTTTACTTCTGCATTCTCAGTGTCTGCTATGATCCTTTCAGAGGACAATTGAAATGACATACAAAATTGATCATCTTATCTCCAACAAAGCCTTCAAGAATTTTAAAACTGAAAAAAATACTCTTTGTTTGGATGTTCTTTAAACAGTGAATCTGGTTGAAAAAAACCTTAATTTTTCTAGAGGAGAGGAGTCCTGTAAATACAGAAGTGATACTTAGGGAACATGAATGACAGGCTCAGTTCTGCTGCATTTGCCTCTTCTGCAAATTCCTCACTTAAGGAATAATGCCAAGATTTGTTCCAACTTTCTTCCTGTGTTTCTGAGCAAGGCATCTTCCTGCCTTGCAGCCATGCAGTACTTGTAAGAAGCTGGCCACCCCACCCTTGAGGTATGACCTGTACAGTTTGGGGAAGTTTGGGAAAGGACACCCCTCAAAGATAATTTCAGAAGCTTCATCTCTTTCATACAGTGTACTCTTAACCAGTGGTCTTTTAATTAAGTTAAGCTAAATTATGGGTGGTGGCAATGGAATAGTCACATGCTTGAAAATCTAATGTGCCCAGCTATCATGGGTATGGGCACTGGGCACTCTGGATGTGTTCCACTTGCAAAAGGCCATTATTATTGAAGCCTCACATCCAGCTTGCTTACAAAAAAAAAAAAAAAAAAAAAAAAAAAAAAAAAAAAAGGAAGAGGGGAGATTACAGTAAAATTAAAAAGGTTAAGATACGTTTAGACCTCTTACCCTCTGGTAATAAAATTAATTCCTTGTTGGCTTAGAAGAAGGAAAACTGCTACTGAGTCATCTGCAATTTACACAGACCTAATCTAGTAAGCCCGTTTGTCACACAAGACGTGGGTACAAAGGTGAGCATTGTTGTCCCCTGAGTGGAAATTCTTGCTTAAACCTTGATTCTGCACAGTGTTGCAGAGTCCTGAGTACACACAGGGGACAAAGGAAACTCTCAGCTCCCACTGGTACACTGATACTGATGGGGGTTTATCCCTTCAGGGCCAGATCCTTGAACAACAGAGGCTGGCACAGCACACTTGACTTGTACACCCATGACAACTGATCCCACCGAAGGCTCCTGCTCTGTCCCTACAGATTAACTGAGCAAACTACCAGCTGGATTGCTTTGTAATTTTTGCTGCAGAATCTGATCACGGAACAAGCCCAAAACATTTCCTGCAGTTTTAGTTTGCATATTTGTATACACCTCCCTCAAAAACATCCAGATCTGCTCATGGAACAGAATAATAATTTTTCTCCTTCTTTCCCACTCTTCTTTATTCCATTTAGCAGTTCAGTCAAACACTTGCAAAAATATGAAAGGGGGCATTTTCAGCCTCCTGGTACTTCAGTCATGCAACATCTGTGAGCATACAACATCTCTAACTCAGTCTACAAGACACCCAGGGTAATACAACACTCCTGATTTTGCTGGAAGAATAATAGCAAATGGCTGCTATATCATTTTGTATTTTGCATTTAAGAATCAGAAACTAGCCATTTTTGTTTATAGAAAGAAAATGAAAAGCACTGGCATTCATTACTGTTGATTTGCTCTCTTTTTATTAATCATTTCTTATTTTTAAAGGGCCACGGGAGTGAACAACATAATGCAATGGTAGGAAGATATTTACCAATTTAGCACTTCATTATAAAACTACTCAGAAACCTCTTTGTCTCTCGTTTAACATAATAATTATTAGTGGCAACAAAAGTGGGTCCCACACTTGCACCATGATTAGCAAGTGATGAATTTGGGTTGAATATATTGCATTTTGCTAAGTAAACCTTACTATACCCCAAACCCTCAGTCTAAAAAAACATCTAATTTTAAGAAAATAATTTATACTCCTGTTTAAATGCATGTTTCCAAATTAACCAGTGATATTCTATAGAAAACGGCCTCTTTTATGCTTGAAGTCTCCAGCTGCCACACAATTTATATCTCTTTCCTCCCCTCTTTGTTTTTCAGCCATTTTCCCTGAATGTCAAAGTCAATTTAGTGCATTTCACTTTGCTGAATAAATCAGAGGCGAAATCCTTGCTAAAAGTGAAAATTTGATTTGCTAAAAGGAGCTTAGGGCAACTATTAATCAATATATCCAGAGTGTCAAAGCTAAGGCCATGATAGACATGCATTCATTTGGAGATTGGTTGAGGCAGATAAAGGGGGACACTGGGAAAAAAAAAGTGCAACAGCCAGACAGTGTAGTGTGAATGTTGGGGGCATGGGTGGAGGGAGAGGACTGATTAAAAAAAAAAAAAAAAAAAAAAAAAAAAAAAAAAAAAAAAAAAAAAAAAAGCAACAAAACAAGAAAAAGGAGACAATCACTCAGAAGGAAAATGCAAGTACTTGTAAAGGAATAAAAGGAATAGGAATAAAAGGTGAACTTAATAGAGACACAAAGTCACTATTTAATTCTGATCTTGAGAGAAGAGCATTTTAAATAAGGGATTTTTTTCCCTAAAACCCCCCACAATGTTAAAAGATAATAATTAAAATTAAGCCAAGTTCTTTTGTTATGTGTTAATTCCATTTTTTGACTTTATTATGCTTTTGGTGATGATTACTCTTAAATAAGCTTTTCCAAGAATAGGTACAGATTTTGAAGTCATAACTAGCAAAAGTTTCAAGTGCCTTTTTGAGTTTTACTGCACATTTATTTTATATTTAGGTATAATTTGCAGGTGATGAGATGTTTATATGTTTGAGATTATTTTTCCCCCCTCAGCTAATTTAATGCAAGTAAAAAAATGCCAGAAGTGACTAACCTGGAAATTAAAGTGCTTTTTTTACCCCAGGATATTTATGTCTGGCATTATTAGAAACCTTCTCACCTCTCCAGTGCTGTCTCTCTCAGTTCTGAACTGGAACTAGCAGATACACTTAGTGTGCGCATCTCTAGTTGCACACAAAGCCTGCTACTCTTTTGTACTGAAATCTGCTGAAATTTTGTCACTGACATCTGCAACAGATTCATCAAGAATAGCCCAACACTGTATCTCAGCTGGGTATGTTGAAAATTTTTAAAAACCTGAACAGATCCTTTGGTTACTCCCTTTAGCCACAATACAGACACTTGTTTGTTTTGAAAATACTGGGAGACTTGTGGACGTGTTTATTCATGCATCATCCTTCCTCTTCCTCCCTACCTTGCAAGATCACTTAACCCTTCTCTGTGATACTGTTTTCAAAATATGAAAAACTAAAAACTGCCACCATTCCCAGCACTTCAAATACCAGGATGGATGAACTGCTGGTATTTTAGGCACGCTGCTGTCCCATTCTGCTTAGAGAAACCCGAATCAACATGGTGATCTAAACCCTGGCAGTGCTGGGTGGTCCATCCACACTAATGCTCAAAAATAAAACTGGCAGCCAATTGCTGATTTCCCATTTTGCACAATTCAGTGCCAGAGGTCAAGGAAGTCATTAGTTTTTGAGAAACCTCTTGGCTGAAATCTCTACCCTCAAGGCCCAGGGAATGGCCTGCCTTAGATCACATGTCACAGTTGTGAGTTCAAGAACATTTCCCTCGCAGGAAGAGCAGGCCTGCTTTCTGTACTTAAAGCATGTTTGTAGAAGGAGTTAAAAGAAGGGCAGATACCAGGCTTTTGATAAAGTGTCCCAGTTAGCACTTTGAGAAAGGGCAGGATGTCCTGATTCCCCGGGAGGCTCAAGTTATTATTCCTGCCAACCTCTTAGCACCTCACAACTCATCCTCCATGGCATGTCACATGAACAGTGAGCACCACATTTACATGCCCAGCTGCTGTGGAAGGACAGGCACCCTGTGATGGGGTGCTCTCAGAAGCTGCAGGGCTGTGTCTGAAATGGCCCTAAATCCAGCCAGCACCACAAGGGACTAGGGAAGGCTGAAAAAACAAATTTTACAGCAGCAGGCAGCACGGCACAGACATAAAGCACAGGCAAGGTCCCCCTCGCAGAGCTGAGATTCTCTATGGGCTGCCCCAACAACAATCCACACAAGTGACTGTGGTCAGCTTTTACCCACATGGGGTGGTATTTCTGAAACACATGGTGAGAAAAGGGCATTTTAGAAACAACAACTCTGCAGCAAATCATGTTCTTGTTCAATATTATAATGTCAAACTACACCCCTGAGAGCTGCTTTGGAAAGGAAAGCTTCAATATTGTCCTCCACAAAGAGTATGCTGGAACAAAAAAGTTTCATAAAGCATTAACACTAAAATATTCAAAGTATCCTTGTATTTGTTACATCAAAATCATGCCTTTTTTTTTTTAATACTAGCACCAGTGGCAGTATCAATTTCTAACTATTCCCTTCCTTGAACACTGTTCCTGCTAACAAAATAGGGACAACAGCTGAAGACAAGCAGGCTTATTTTACTAAATAATGTAACTAGTTATTTTTGATGTATTAGTCTGATTTACTGTTTCCAAACAAATTTTTCATCTTAAGTGCAAAAAGTTGATTTCTATGGTCTGGTTGATGTTTTTTCATGCATGCAAATTTTGTAGAGAACATTTTTTCTTTAGCTTCCCGTTATGCACATTTTTAAGAGCTTAATGTTTGCTGCCTCCACTTAATATGAAAAAATGTTGCACATTTTGGTGAATGTCAATGAGAGAGTTACAAAAATCCAGCCAAAACTGTGCTGGTACTGTGAGTAGGTATCAGCAGAAAACTATCCTATACAGCAAAAGCTTAATATAATGCAACCAATGAAATGGAAACTCCCCAAAACACAATGTGAAGGGTAGGAAAGTCAACCACCAGAAAATATTGAATTAAGAAAGGTTTCCTTGTTTAAAAGATAGCTTTTATCAAAAAGATAGATGTTTAAAATAAAATTTTAACAATAGATAAATGAAATAAAAAAATAAAATAAAATAAAATAAAATAAAATAAAATAAAATAAAATAAAATAAAATAAAATAAAATAAAATAAAATGTCTTGCCGAGGCTTCCTAATATATTTACAATTTATTTGGGTCAGTTGATAAGAGTTTTGTCTCATCAGGCAGGAGATGAAGCAGCATCAGCCTCCCTCCCTAAGCATCTTCAGTATTTTACTAACGAAGTTACAGTACATCAGAATATTTTAATCTGACACAAAGAACAACAATAGATCTGACTGCTGGCCTGATAATCTTCTTATCACACCCTGTGAAACCTAGCTCTAATATTTGACTGAGCCTCCATTACTCGGCAACACATTCTAAAAAGGCCAACAATGGAGAGAGAATGAAGTGGAGTGTGGAAGTACCTCCATATCTACATAAAAGAGATTAGAGGCGACAGCGTTCCATTTTACAGCTCAATCATATTGTGTTAGCATGCGCTTATCCGAGCGCGGATGAAATTGAAAGAGAAATAAAAAAGAGTCAGGCAGATAGGAACCATAAAAGCGAGGCATGAGCAATTTCCAAGGATATAAAAGGATGCTAATGGCGGGGCCCTGTCATTCTTAAAAAGGGCTATTAGGGCACCATCATCTGTTCTTGTGCCCTTACGCCTCTCTAACTAAAGTCAAGCATTTCCTAATGCCATTGTGATCTTTTTCTTCTTCAGATAAGACATGGTCATGTTTCATAACAACACACTTTCCATTTATTTGATTTATAAATGCAAGGAGACTAATTCTATTTACTGATAAAGGCTTTCCATATATATTTTTCTTTCAATATTTCCTTTTGTATATGGTATAGACTTTTTGTTCAATAAAAGCAACTATTGAAATATTTCCAATACAACAAAAATACTAATGATTTTATGAAAGGACTTGAACTTTGTATAACTTGAAAACATTTTTTAGTCTGTGACTGAAATGGGAAACGGTTGGCCGGGGTAGAATGAATATTGCATTGTTACATTTTTGTAGATAATCCTATTAAAAGGCTTTTTTTCAGAAGAGCAAAAACATTGCTTTGGTTTCCTCCATGAAGACAAATTTTACATTGCAATGGTTTAGAGTTGAGATCTTTATTAGTTATTAAGCACCTGATATATAAGGGCCTTTAATTACACTGAACCTTAAGAAATCACTATAGTAAAGAAAGATTTGCTGATTGCTGCTTTGCTGTGCTAGGCACAAATTCACTACTGGTGTAATTAATCGACTCTACAAGATTTACACGAAGGGTTTACTTAGTCTGCCAAGCCACAGTGAACTTTTATGCAATTTGCACCCCTTTCCTAATTCATCCTTTTCCCCATCCTGTTATGCTTCTGCCTACAGTAACATTTGTTAGTTCTGCAAACAGGCAGCACCAATGCAGGCTCTTCCAGACACTGCTGTGTGCCAGGCATCAGCTGAGCACACTCAGTCCAAGTTCATCAGTCCAACATTCAAAACCAAGCTACAAAAGCTCAATGTATTTGTCCTTTAGCATGTCCAGCCCTTTTGCATTTTGATTTTTGTGATCAAATGCCAGAAAACAAGCACAGATTTTATCATTGTCCTCTCTTACCTGAAGGCTTATAAAAAGATTGTCTTTATTGCCTGGGTTTTTTTTAAACTCTCATTTGTAAATGAAAACAGGTAAGTGCACTTACCTAGGGTGGCTTAACCACTGTAGGTGTGGTTTGAGATTACTTTGCAGTAAAATGCTGTTTTGTGGCATGTAAATTCCTCAAGTGGCTCAGATTTTAAATTTTCAGGGCCAGTTTATGGCATCCACACTCTTCCAAAGCCTTCATTTTAAAAGGCTGCTCAGTCTCATCCCTCTGCTCTTCCCATTCCTTCAGCCAAATCCAAGCTACACAGCATATTCACAAATCAGACTGACAAAAGTTCCCCTGCAACTGCTATGGAGCATGACTGACTTCTTTGAGAGCTACTCTATTTTGGTTAAGGTGATCTAGGTATCTTCCAAAGATGAAACTCAAACTCACCTGCTTAACTCATTCTGACTTAATTTGGGGTGCTTTATTAGCAACCAGTGTAAGACAAAGTAGCTCCTATAATATAGAGTGATGTTTAAATTAGTTTACAATTTGCTTGGGCTCATCTAGAACTGCTCTGAACAAAGCCATTCAGAAATGTCAGCTGTGCTCCTAACCACTGTAACAAATTGTTGCCTGAACGCTGCACACCTAATGACTTCAAATTAGCTGCACTGCGATATTGCCTGACAGTTCGTTACGAGTGTTAGCAACATAGCCGGCGTATCATGACCAATAAATTGGTTTCAGTGTGGGCTGGGAAAGGGACTTCCATCAATTTGATTAAAGAAATTACTGTAGCATTCAAAGCATAAAGACAAACTAGTTTAAGGCGACAGAAATAAGTTAACTGTACCAGAAAAACATTGCTTGTGATACAAGAGCTTGTTTATACACCGTTTGTGGCACAGAGAATGACTAAATTTCAACTGACTATTTTAGAGTCTGTAGGCTGTTGTCTTTCCTCTGAAGTTAAAAAAAAATCACTTCATAAAGGTACAAACTATTATTATTCTTTGATTGTGTTTGTACATATATTGTGTTTATATTTATCCAAGATGACCCAGAAGAACTGATAAGAACAAGGGAAAAAGAAACAAACAGCAAGAATATTTCTTTGCAATTTCTTTTGAAACTACAAATAAAATATTTTTAACTCTGATAAACAAAAAACTGACTGGATTATTTGTTCTACTATTAAGTTGTCCCAAAATCACATCTAAAATGAGAATGACTTATTACTCTGAGGAATGAAAGGTTATCCACTCTCATGCTTAATAAGGCTCCACTATCAAAACTAGAAAACTAATGAGCTGATGAAAACACACCAACATACTCACTCATCTGCTGGACAAGAAAAATACCTTAAGAAACAAGAGAAAAAGCTGACCTTTTTTTGTGTGACTTTTGTGAAAGGTGATAGACTGAGAACCCTGGAGACTTCTGTAAGTTTGTCTGCTAGCTCACAGAGCAAGAACAAACACCTCAGCACTGGGGAGGGGCAAAAATACACCTGAAATGTTATCTGAAGGAACTGCTAATCTTCTGAGAAACTGCTTTTGATGACCCCCATTTTTCTTGCTAATAAGATTGCCAGTCAGCTTGTATAGTATCAGTGCATTTATGTGATGCAGACTGCAGTCCATTCCATGCAGACCAAGGAAATACTAAGTTGCAAGGGGAGATTTTTTGGGATAATTCAGTTCTTTGTACTGAATTGCTGGTACAGTTCAGTTCTCACACTAGATTAGTCAATGAAAAGAACAATTCCTCTGTGCCTTGCCAAAACATAACTGAATTTTTTCACCTCCTGTGGTCAGTAGTGCTGCATTTACCTAACAGAGGAGCCAGATTTATATTCAAATACTGCTGAATCAGATGACTACAGAGGAGAGGACTTGTATGACCCTTGATGCCAGGCTAATGCTCTGGATAGCAAGGGGAGTTTATCTGAATAATAGCAATACATGAAAAAAAAAATTCTTTAAGCAGCATGTGAAACTTATTAACATGGTAACACAGCAACAACACTACTACTTCCAAGGTAAAATACATGACCATCTAAACTGTGTTCTGTGGGAATATTTTGGAGCCTTAGGAAAACTTTATGCATTGTAGGGAGAGAAAAAAGCAATATATTTTACCAATACAGAATAAACCACACGATTATTGCAATAAACACTGTATGTACCTGGAATATGCTTAGCCCATCCAATGATCACCACCAGTTCTCTGTCTGCCAGGTCACAAAGAGTGGTAAGTGCTTTGATGTCACTGTCTGGAACAGTGGGGTCAGGCATAGCATAGATCTTCTCTGGTTCAGCCACCAGCAAATGGGAGACAATCTTGTTATCTGTAAAAATGGTCCAGAACATTACAAGATCACCAGCAGCATCATTCTACACTTCAAACAGATGGCTCAGATTTCAAAGTGCACAAAAATTTGTCTTAAGACACTGAACTTAATTACACCTCATTGTAACTTCATGACCTCCTACAAGTGGTTACTGCACAAAAAAATCTGATCCATTAACAGTGTTTATCAAGCCAGACATGCATGTTCTTAACTAATAAATTCAGTAGAACATAGAAATACATGATCCCTGTTTATAACAGGAGTACAAACTTTATAGAAAAAGATTAATGCATTACAGGACACTTTGTACTATTCAAATAGAAATGTTTTGCATTCATTTTTTTACCTGCAACTCACCCTACCCCTTAAAGGCAGGGGTATTTTTGAGTGAGTAAATACCACATGCAATTAGTCAATCACTGAAACCTGTAACTTCTGTCAGTGACCTGAACTACCATTCTTTACCTACAAATCCAGACCAATCATCTCCTTCTAATTTCTAAACAGGAAAAAACCACTAAAATCAAAAAGAAAAAAGAGTGTAAAACTAAGCAAAGTATGAAAGTATGCAAACCCTACCTCAGAAAACTGGTTTTGTGCATGGAATGATACTTTACCATAGTCACACATTGATTATTTTTATCTATATAGCATTTTTATTCACGTGTTAAATATTTACTTTTTTATTCAGTTGACTTGTGATATCTATTTGGAATAATCAATTAAGTTATATGGAAAAATGCAGAGAAGAAAAAAAGAGAAGAGCCCACAAGATTTACAATACAGTGTTGCCATTCTAGAAGTAGGATAAACTTAATATGAGCACTATATCCATGTGAAGGCACAATGGAAATATTTTATCTCTATACAGAGGACTGATTTATTACTATGAGAAGGCAGAACTGAAAAATGGCAAAAAGACTAATTCATTAAGCCTCCTAATACAGGGTACATTACTATACTTCCCAATATATTTACATTTTACTTTTCCTGGTAGGTACATCTTTTGACCTGAAATGCACCATCAGAATTTAAAGCCCAAAAGACACCCTTTAGTGATTTTACATGAATCTGTTCCCTTCAGAGAGATAAAACATTATAAGGCTTGATATAAATGGGATTCCACTGTGAGAAGACACCAAGTATTTTCTGAGTGCAGAGAATGCTGCCAGAATCAGTATAATTCAGTATAATTTTCCCCATTTGCATGCACATCACAGGACAGACCACACTGTTCTCCTGCAACGGAAGCTGACTGGGATGTGACTTGCCCAGCAGTGTTGTCAAAGCTGACCTAGAACATAGGCTAGGCAGATTTAAAGAATGAAGTAGGCATTTATTAGAAGGCCTCAATGGATACATCTTGAGCAGCAAAAGAGCCCAGCCAGGGCTACACCCAAGATGGACCCAAAATGGTTGACCTGCCCTGAGGTCTCACACTTTTGTAAGTTCTGGTCCATTAGCATATTGGAGTTAATTGTCCAATTATAGCTTTAGGGTACAAAGGCCCATCCTTGTTTTTCTCTCTTCAGTCCACGTTGTTTATGCTCTTGGGCCTGAAATTTAGATCAGTTGTCTTTGGTCCCAAGCTAGAAAAGGAATTGTTTTGTCTACCTAGTCTGTGAAGAGAGCTCACTATCCCTTAATATGAAGCTCTGAACTACACACTAAAGCAGTAAAGAATCTGAAAAACATAAAAGCTAAAACCCAAGGCATCAGTGTCAGAAAGGATCCCTACTAGTCCATGACATTTTTCCATAAAATGCTCACTTGATTCAGATTTCTGATACTTTACTGCTCTTTAGTGACACAGACTCCTTGACTCTGATCTACTGTCTCTACAATTTTTGCCTTATTCCAAATTTGTGTGTCAGAAGTTGTGATATATGTTAGTCGTTCATATAATAAGTGCAAGAGCCAACTGGAAACCATCACATCAAGCTTGTTTTATTACAAGGGGACATATTCATGCTTTATATGAACTGTAGGAACTATGCCAACTGATGCAATTTTTGATCTCAACAGTTGACTGATTATCAAACTGATTAATGAGGAATTCTATTCTTATTTACAAATGACAGATGGTAGTTTAAACTTATATTGGCAAACAGCCTTTGCAGGTTTTTTTTTTTTTAATTTTTACACAGTCTCTTTATAACCTGTTCAATTTCACATGGAAAACATGTAAGTGAGAAAAGACACATTACTTCTTTCCAAATTCCAGTATTTTTAATGGGTTAGGGGAATAGGATAAATTAATAAAGAGTTACTTAACATCCGAACATATGCAGCTGAGGACTTCTACTTTTTGGTTTTTTAAACCATGAGGAATGAATGAAGAAGCACTCTCATCCCCAAGTTCTGGGGTTTTTTCCCCTGCAACAGAAGAAATGGCCAAAGAAGAACTTTTATTCACCTATGAGGCTTCTCACCAATGGCATTCCATAGATGATTTAGGAATATTGACTATTTTGACTCAGGATTTGCAAAATCTCAAATCCTTTTTATTTCTGCAGTCAGTGAAATCTATGGCCAGGCCGTTAAATTGTATAGTGAAGCTGGAAAATACAAGAGAGATCAGAAGTAGGTGTAGAAAAGATCCTCCAAACACCTGCTCTTTCCTTACAGGGGGAAAAAGCTACATGTATTAGCACATGCATTAGCACGGAACATAGAAAAATTCTGAATGTACTCAGAAAACTCCATCACTCAGGAAATTGAATAGCCATGAGCACTGTTTCAAGGTAAATCTTATTTAATGTTTCTCTAATTAGAATCAATAGAACCCAATTTTCATTCCTGTGCCTTTGTTACACACAAACTATCAGTCAGGGTCTAGAAAATCTCCCAGGCTACTTCCACACAAAACCGATTCAACTGTTTCAAGTCTGGACACTTATCTGCCAGGATTTGAAAATTAAGTTTTAAAAATGTTTATGACAAAATTGTTTGTACTTGGACAAGCAAAGAAAAACAGAGGGAGGCACTCAGATAATGAGTAATGATTTATGAGGAGGTTAGTTTATCTCAGACAACTGGAGCTTACAGAAATCGGTGCAGTTATCGCCTTATAGGTAATGTAATGCACCACATTGCAAAAATCTGGGGTTCACCCAGAGATTCTTGTATTTCAGTACAACTGCATTAACCTCTGCTCATATCTTGAGGGCTTGGGGCTTTTGGGTTGGATTGGGTGTTTTTTGTCTGTTTGGTCTTGGCTTTTTTTGGTATGTTAGGCTATCAACATTTCTACTCAATGACAATATCAAGTAAATGAAAAACTGACAATCTGTGCACCCAGGAAAACTAAACCTCTAATGAAATTAAGCATTAGAGTTTATTAAATTTTATTGTATTATCAGAAAGTTTTTATTATAATGTGCAAAATCTGCTTAGTGCAGCCCTAGATTGTATTTACAGAACAGTGGGACAGCTTATGGAGGCTGAGTAGAAGATGCCAGATTGGACAATTGAAGGAATATAATCAGCATAATGTTTTTTGGAAAGGCAAAAGGAAACTATGCCATATGTTCACTTAAGCCTTAATTTTATGTAAAACTGGCTGTTTTTTCTTTGACACAGCTAAAATGCCCTTTCACTTACAGTTCAAAGACTGTTTATTTGCTCTCCAGATCCCCATATGCTCAAACGTATTGTACACAGCACTGTCCCCTACTGGGGAACATCATCAGAAACAGATTCCATTTTCCATCCAGCCAGGTATTTTTGAGGGGCTAAAACCTGACATGTGTGTTGTCAGAGGCTTAGAGGCAGAGGCAAATGGGAGACAAGAAGGAATTTGCCCTCCTTATTTCACTGGCTTATTTATCCATGTTAGGAGCAAATTAACCTCCTCAGCAGGAGCAACGGGATGTGTGTATTCCCATTTGAATTTGGAAGAGTTTACAACACCTGATACAGAGCCTGTGTGTCTCTGCAGGGTAATACACCAGCCTCTTGCACTACAGCTATAATGCTATTAAATTTACTTCATGGAATTAGTACAGTCACTGCTTGAGTTTATATAAGCTGCAAAGCAAAACCCCTAACTATTTTTAGTTAATCGCAAAGAGGATGGAACTTGTATTTTAGCAGTGAGATGATCATCTCTTTCTCTCTTAATTTCAGCCTGGAGAGATACAATCAAGGACATTATTAAAACATAACAAAACAAAGCAAAAAAAATCCATGAGGGTACTAGAGCCCAAACTACCACTTTCTGCTTTGTTATTAGTGTGGCATATTGCTGTTTTAATCTAATGCTAGGTAGTGTATTAATCTATAGGTATAAATTAATGAGGCTCTTAATGTATTTTCATTGGGAGGTTGAGCAGTCAAACTCATTTAGTTAGTGAAAACTACAAAAATCACTTTCTTGTGAAATCTGAAAGTAGAAGCTTCAATGAGCTAATGATCACAGTATGAACCATTTTATATACCACTGAAAATAAAGATAACCTGTAAATGTAAAATTTGCACAGCATAAACCATGCTTTTATGCACTTCCACCTGTAAAAACACTCTTTGTTCAACTCCACTTGAGAAAGATGAGCATATTTAAAACAAAACCTGTTAGCAGCCAAATCGATATAGTCTTCATGGTAATATTTTCTGACCAAACCCGTGTTCAACCCAGAAGGAGCTTAGCAAACAGGGCTAGGAGTCAATAGCCTGTACTGAGAGAGAAGTGCTGTGCATGTGGTGTACTCACATGGCTTTTTTGCTGGCTGAACTAGCTGAGGGTTCAGGTATGGGCTGTTCTCTGCATCTATTCTGCGCTTGTACTTCTGGCGACCCCCACGTACTCGGTCTAGGCGCACACCTACATTTGGAAACACAAGCAAACATGTAATTAAATACATTATGAGCATGCCTTTCAGGTAGCAATCTTCTATTTCCTGCCTTCCAATATTTATATTAAAAGAATGTTTATTTCAAAAGATTAATTTTAGAAAGCATGGGAAATCAGCATTACAAGTATTTGCAAGCAGTTTAGAGTTCCACACATGCAAGACTAAGTATACAACATAATTTCCTGTTCATTTAAAACCATTCATTCATTTTTACATATTATTAAAAACAGCTAGCAAGTTTAGTTTCCATTTGAAAGAGCCTAATCTTAAGTCATCTTTGCCAGAAGCAGAATTTCAAGGCTGTAATAAACACCATGGATATAGAAGCATAACATTATGAGCAGAGAAGTACAGAGAATTTGAACTTTAGAAACAATGAGTTCTGCATACAGTCTAGATAGTCAAAATCAAATTAAGATGGATTAACATGGCCAGAGGATACAAAGTAAGTGACCCTAGAAAAATAAGAATACATATGTGGCTTAAAGACTGAAATTGTTCATGAGGATTTGAAAGAAATTGTACAGTTGTGCATTCAGATGTCATCAATGATGAATTCAACATTTGTGTTCTACCTCCATACTGTTCATTCCTTCAATACAGCATTCTGCTGCCTGGTTTGTATGGATATATAGAAATTTACTGTCCTGAAACAAGCTATAGCTGCTGTCATAGGCAAAATGAAACAAGGTGAAAGGGTGCAAAGACAGTAGGTCTTACAAAACAAGGAAATATTTTTATTTCTTCCTGAGTCACTGAGGCAGATTTCCAGATGGCCCGGAGGAATGTGGCTAAAACCAAGCAGTAACATAACAGGGAAGTTGAAGAACTTGGCACACATGCAGGACAACAGGACAAGTAATACCAAGTGCAAAATCTGTCCTTGATGACATGGATTTAACAACACAAGAATAGAAGGACACATTAAGTACCAAAGGCCCCTGTGAGTAATGTAATAAAGTGCAGCTCACATTCTCACTTTTCTTTTCATTGTCTGTTTTAGCTCTCCTCCCTCTATATCTACTTTCTATTGCTATTATTGTGCCCCACTCTTCTATGTCCCTTCCCTCTGGTCTCTCCCTTAGATACAAAATACCACAAGAACTGGCTTCTGGACAGCAAGGGAAGCCACCAACAAAGAAGTTACAGTTCATGGGCACAGCAAGAAGAACACAGCACAAAGTTTAAGTGCTGCCTCTGAACCTGCACAGGTAGCCCAGACTAGTAACCAGGAAACATCTGTCAGTCCTCTTTCCTTCTCAGAAACCAAAATGGATTGACTGGGTTTTGTAAAGGAAAACTGTTTTGCCAACTAGCCAGAAATCCAAGGCCAACTATTGTTAGGGTGGTATTGCTTTTTTTTTTTTTTTTGCCTGTATTTCCTGGGTTAGTTAAACAGAAAGGAGATGCTTGCTTTGAGGACACAACCATCACCTGCAACTATAATTCAGTGAGTTGTATCCAACAGTGGTCAATAGCTTTTGCTCATCAGGAAAGCAGGTAATGATCACCCCTACTTCACAGTGAAATTTCACCTGGCTTATTGCAGAAGACAGTGTATGTCAGTCCATCATACCCAAGAAGTACATTTCTCATTGTGTGTCTCCAGTTGCAGTTATGGGGATCACAAGATTTAAACAGTAACACAAATGAACCACATACCCCAAGAGGTCAGTGCATAACTATGAATGAAATCTTATTTATGGTAGTTAACTATGTAACTTGTGACTGATTTGTGATCTACGCTGTTTGATAAAATTTTTGCTAATTCAATCAAGAGAGTACAGTTATTTCAGTTTTTATTTTTTAAAGTTATACTTAGAAATGCACAAACTACAAGACCACCACTATAAAAACTGACAGCTCAAACCTTTCAGAACTAATAATAACTCAGTGTTCTTCACACTTGAATTGGGAGTTTGAGCTACAGCTGGAGCAAATGACATCCAGGACAATACATTGCCATAAAAACAAACAGCAGAAGACCAAGGTTTGATAGTTGAATATTCAGAAATAGGCAGAGGATTAGAACAAGCCACATGCAATATTGGTGGGATTATGAAAAAGACTGCCCAGCATTTGAAGAAAAATAGATAGAAAATGATTTCTGCATAATTCAGATGCCATCCTTCTTTCTGCTTGGGAACAGATTTCATAGTGATAAAAGATGGATAGCATCAGACATAAGTATGTTTAATCAAAAAGTAATGGAACTGAAGCTTAAATTAAAATAATATAAATCTACCAAGATGAACAATTTTTTTTACCTCCTTTGCATTAGATGAGATACACACTCAAGCCATTCACATACCCAATGGAAGGAAATAAAGAAAAATGTCACTATAGCAAAATTTTACATAGATCCATGCCCTCATCTAATATACATTGCTTTATCTATAAATATAGCTTTATTTTAAAAAACCGTAACTTCTAGATAAATGGAGGGCAATTGTATTGCACAATTTAAAATTACCTAAGTCTATAATTCAAATTTTAATGTGAAAATAGTTTTGATAATGTAACACCAATAAATTAGAGCTTTATAATCCACCCATTAAAACTGATAGAGTTTATCATCATTTTGGCTCCTAATATTTCCTTTATCTGTAAGATATCCTATATCTATATTTTTCTGTATCTATAAGAAAGTAGATACTTAGGATTTAACTTCTGATACTCTAACACACCCTATTTTAATTTTACTTCCCAAGGGTCTCTATAGGAGTAAACACAGTGCAAGACACTGCTTAACAAGCTATACCCATCTGATATTCCATAAAAACTGTGGAGTTTAGCAGGTAGCAAACTGAAATCCAAAGGTTCCAAAGTATATCCATGGATGTTCCTCTGTAACTCCTTTAACTTGTATGAGAGAATTTATTACATAAAGTTTTATTTATCAAGACAGTAGCAACTGATGCCTCCTTTGTTAGAATAGCAAAGGGAAGAAATAAAAGTAATTTTGTCCACAAAGATCCTCATTTGGGGCAGGAGGAGCTTTACATAAGTCACAGATGTAACTGTTTGAATTCCACACAGTCTGTATTCAGATTATTAAGGAGGATATTGTGACATCAGGAGAAATTAGGTTGACCTCTGCTTCAGCTCTGCTGTGCATTGTGGCATCACAAAATCTTCAGCATCTCAGTTCACTCACCCAATCAGTCCTCAACCATGCAGTGAAAAGAAAGATACCAACTCCACCCATAAAAAATCCTGTAATATCTCCCAATGAACTGCACTATATGTATTATAACAGGGTCAAAACATTCATGTCACTGAACACAGCTCCACCACAGACAAGAAAATGCGATTCTTCACATTCCCTAATGCTCATTTGAAAAGCCTTCAACAGAGAAACAACACCAAGAGCCCTAATGGGAAAAACAGGGATGACCACAGGGTAGAAATAGGAAGAACAGGCTTGCCACCGGTTAAGAGAGCAGTTACTTTCAATGTTAAAGTGCAGCACATTCACTTTACGTCTCAGGACAAGCAGAACTCATGAACTGGCTTGTTCAGGAGTGATGGGTGGTCAGAGATTTAGACATGACTTAAAAATCTCAGAAGATGAGGGTTGGGCTGTAGAGCTGTAGTATAGGGAGAGATGGAAACTGTGTAACTCAGTGCAATAGCTATTTTTTAAAATAAATTACAACGTAAATAATTTACTGAAAAAACACAAGATATTCTCCACCTATTCTTCAGGGAATAAATGTTTTTATATAATCACTACATAAGCTTCTACAAAAAAGTCTGCCTCCTGGTTCCTTACATAATCTTAGCATGATTTCTATAAAATGCTACACAACACACAACAGAATCACTCTGGGCACTTATTCTACACTAAATGTGTCCACACAGCCTTGCACAGAAACAACTGAAGGCCAGAGCAGATATGCCAATGAGCTACACATCAGGTTATTAAATCTAAACAACACAGGTAAATCTGAACTTATTTTCTTTGTATTTCCTCATCTGTTTCTACCTTGCCAATAAATGTAAATTATTATTCCTGTTCTGTGGTTCTTTCCTCATACTGCCTTGAAGACCTCATGCAGGACAGACACCCACTGTGATGATGCTACATAACCAACAAGACTGCCCATACCCCAGTATATTACTGACTTTGCAATTCAGGTCCTCACTATGAAAATACTATTTAACCATGTCATCTCATTTTCCATACAGATCCAAGCCATATTAAAAGCATATTATTTACTCCTTTTATCATCCATCACTATTTACTCCTTTATCATCCATCTCTATTTTTTTCTCCATCCTCTCCTCCTCACCTTGGCTACAAGCTGCCAGTGTTCATTTGTTCACCTGACCCATAAACATTCTTGTCCTTTCCACAGAGCTCTATACCCACAAGTTACATTGGAAGGCATTAGCCCAATCCTTCAAATCAAGTTCTACCAACACCAGGTTTGCCTGGAAGAAACTGCTCACTCCCTTTAATTGCAGAGCTTTTTCTTTGAGGAAAAAAAAATTACTTAATTAGTAAACAACAGGTTTGAAATCAGACTGAAATGTGCAATTTTTACTTCCCTCAGGAATTTCACATTCTGCTCCCTTCCTGTTTCCCCTACGTTACAGTCTCATGGCAAGCTGGTATGTTCTACATCAATGCCACCCTGGCAAGCTCCACCTCTAACACAGCATTTGATATGTATGAAAAATATTCCTATCTCATTTTTTGACATATGTAACTGGCTAACAATCCATTTTCTACAGATGTCTGCAAGATTTCCAGCATTGTCTTCAACAGTGAGACAGGTAAAAATGAATACCCACGTAACTGCATCTTGCCAAGCTCTAGAGGAACACTGGTAGTAGAGGTAAAAAACCCCACATTAACAACAAAACTGGAAAGCACAAATATAATTTTAATGGCAGGTTCCAGTGTGCTTCTCCTTTGGGACAATGCCTTAATAGAGTGTTCCAGTTCACTTGAACTTACTGTGATTATTTCTAAGATTGCTGAATAAACTTCAGTGAATATTATAAACTCCATTTTGCTTTTATTTACATAAGCCAGAAAAACTAGTTGATTTTTCCACCATGAACAGAGACAGAATGTTTTGAGATTTAAGAATGCACCCTCATCTAGATATTCTTTAGACACTTCAGCAACCTCTATAATTTGGGGTTAGAGTCCAGTGCATTAATCCTGCAGACTGAGAGATTTGCAGTGGAAAAAATACTTTAAACCATGAAAGATCTCTCTCAATACAGTAGAAACATGCAGAAAAGTAACAGAGCTGAAGAAATAAGATAATATCAGCTATCATTTATTCTGGATCTGCATACTTGTTTTATGTGCTGAATTACAAAGATGCCAAAGAGCTTCTGCAATCAGTTTACAAAGTATTTGGACAACACCTTATGCAGGTAAAAATTCAGCTAGAGATGTAAAATATGTGTCTACTAGGCAGAGAGAATTTTGAAAACAGAGTCTTAATTCATCAAAGAAGATAGAAGCTATGACTCACATTAAAGTTTTCCTGATCTATGGTTGAATTAACAATTACCAGGGGAAGGCTTCAGTGTTGTCTTCCTATAGCCATCTCCACAATTAAACACATTATTTAGAGTAGCATAGGAAGTCTAAAACTCATCCTCCTAGTTTGCATTCAACTAGCACCAAAAAGTAATTGTTAATGTGGGATGAAACTGGCTGTTCTCAAGATGTGCCTGTAAAACAATTAATTCATTAACTGACCCAGATAATTGACTGAAAAACAAAACAGTGTTTATTACTTTAATATCTAACTTAATCTGTGACTAGTTGTTTAATTTATCTGTTCCTCTGCAACAATTTGTAAAAAACAGTTTATTATTAAAAAGTCCCAAATAATCAGGCTAATTAAAATATTTAGTAAATTGTTTCAGGTTGAAAAAACAAAAGAGAATAATACTGCTTTTGCAAAACAAATGCTTCAAACTAATATTTCAGATTTTGCTAATGTTTAATACTAAACAAAGCTTCAAGGCAACCAAATGTAAGCAGTATTGGAAATTTCGTTTTTGTCCTGGGAGGAGAGGATGAGATAGGCTGGATTTTTGCAAAGGAACTGATAAACATATCTTTTAGGCTAAAGCCCAGTGGTTTGTTTTTTCCAATTTGACAAAAGAACTGATAAATGCATTACTTACACAGCTCAGTACTCAACCTCTCTTGAAAGGAACATTAACTTTGCATGAACTAATAATCTACATGCTGAAATTTTGTGCACTGCCATTTATGCATTAAACCACAAAAGAATGTTAATAAAATCCCCTTCGTTTTCCCATGTAAATGAGACTTCGTGTAAATAAATTCTATTATTTCTCAGCCCAAGTGATTTCCCTTGAAGAATGGTCCATAAACAAAGATGTTCGCATGAAGAAAATGTGACATAAAATGTTTAAGAATCCTATTGTTCCTTTACATTTTTAAATGGCTCCATATGTATCCTAATCTGTGACAGTAACAAATACAAATTAGGTCACACGCAACAGGTGACAAGTTTTAATTGAATGTCTTCTGTCTGCAATTCTGACAAAAAGTGAATGGAAATAAATGAGTCTGGCAAGACAGCCCTGAGCCTTACAATACCCAATACCTCATTATTTTTAAACAGCTATCTATAAACTGATGCTGACAAGCCTTGAACCTTTTATTTCTGTTCAAGAAGAGGTGAATGTGCAGAAAGAAAGAAGAAAATAAAAAAAAAGAAAAACATGACAGCTACACTGTTGCATCAAACATGCAACACCCGTTACCCAATGATTAGCTCTCAAATATTACAAAAGAATATCTCTTACACTTCACTTAAGAACTTAGAAAAAATCTGTCTCTCTTTTGGAAGAGATACACTCTGTGCACTCCATTACTAGTGCCTAAATTGATTTTTTCCAGGTTTTGTACTACCAGATTTTCAGTAGAATTATGCTAGACTTAAGATGATTTTTAAAAGAGGCTGAAATCAGGCCAGTAAACACAGGTTATACAGCTTGCATTTCTTTTCCTTCCCATTTCCAAAGTGAGGAAGAGCCTGCGTTGCAGCAAAATGTGCATATTTGTAAACTGCAAAGGAAAAGGAATGCAGAACTAAGGCTGAATATACATTAAGCCCTGGTGTTTCTGAAATGAAGCAGTTACCATTACATAATACTTCTCTCCCCATCACCTGGATTACTAATATACTAATTACTAGGAAGCAGTGTAAAATACTGCAACAGCTTTTATGAATAACACAGAAAATACTGTTGCTAATTGCACCATTAAATTTCATGTCAATGTGCTTATATATCATAACCATACTATATGAGAGTATATGCCTTATTTTTTTAATTATGCATACAATGTCCTGGGACAAGGTATAAGAATAAATAAAGGCAATCTATCACTAACTAAATACCACAGTTCTAACCTTAATTTATTTAAATATAATTACAGAAGATGCTATCTTGTTTCAGAGTTCAAATTACAACCAATTTAATGAAGTGGAGCTTGCTGGGCTGTAAAGTCATTACTGCATCAATACACTTGTAACCATTACTTTAAAGGTGACAAGCCCAGCCTGGGAAAGGCAGCTTGGCTGGTGATCCAAGGAGAGGGCACAGAACCTCAGGAGACACAAAGGTCAAAAAGTAAGTTTGAGCAAGGCCATGCCAATGCCTGAAGGTCAAAAGCAGGCCTTTATTCTAGATCACATCACCAGAGCTTATAAAGAATTCAGGAGCCATTCTGGTGACAACTCTAATAGAAAAGAAGTCTGACTGAAGTTCTGGACCATTTGCTGGCAACTCTCAAGACAGAAGGGAAGATTGAAATGAAATGTGTTACAATAATCAGACTGTGAAGTACCAGCAGCATGAACAAGATCTCAATACCCTTTTCAGATACAATGATGTGCAGTTTCACAATATTTCAGTCAGTGACTTGGAGGATTCTGGAATTAATCTGTGATCCAGAAATCAAAGGAAAGTTCTTAATAGCATAAGCTGAAACAGTTATACAAAATAGTATCAGTTCTACTGGGACCAGGAAATATTCTACTTAGAATTTGGGTTTCTACCTACAGGAGTGATTTCATTCTGCTGGAACAGAATCAGAGAAAACCAAAGGATGGCTCATCACACTAGAGCTTTAAAACAGATGTAAAATTCACTGAAATACTAAGTTTTTTTACCCTAACAAATATGATCCCTAACTCTGGGGTTATTTTCTGTATTATTAGACTTTTTTTTTCCTTCCTAGGAACAAAATCTTTCTTGTCTTCCTCAAGGAGCAGCCATTCTGTGATGACCTGTACAAGAGTAAGACAAGCAGAATTTACTTTCCAAATTGCACTCATCTGGCAAATTAACTGAGACTTACCTTTCCAGCTCAGATGGCTTTATAATGCCACTTGAGCCTAAATTTGCCTCAGTGAAAATATGTATTTTCTCACAGAATTCTGGATTTCTCCAAGGCTTGTTCATGAAAGCATCATTCTGACATTGTCTTTTCTCTTAGTACACCCATAACAGCCCTATCTCCTCAACCTTTCTCACATGTATGTATTAAGTAATTATGAGCTGTATTTTTTTGGTGAAACACTGTGCAATTCTCCCCTACTTTTTCTTTATTCTTTTAAATAGTAACATATCTGGAACTGCATCCATTTCAGACTTGATCCTTCAAGCTTCCTCAAAAGGTACAGCAGAATTCTGAACTTCTCTCTGTCTTCTTTCTGCATGCTATTTTATGGCTCCCAAGAACCTCACACCATGTCTCAGCTTCAGTTTGCAGCTAACAGATTTTCAGGAGCATTAATAATATCTTATCATTATTTATAAGTGTAAGTTTTAAAGTATAGATACCAATTTGACTTATATGGAAGACTGCAATGGGAATGTAAAATATCTGAAGTAATTTAATGAGTACATACACCAGTCTGATGCTAAAAAGGGCATACTTTTAAACCTATGCACAGACTTCATATGAAAATACGGGTTTGACTTGGAAAATGTGGCAGATATTCCCACTTTTTGGCCTTCTGCATTGTTATTCTGTTTGCACATGTTTTTCAAGACTAGATAGGAGTTACACAGTAGGGTTTCATTTGGACTCCCAGAGTAATAGTCCAGTACAACTACAAGATAATTCTAACCTCAAGATAAAAGATTTTATATTACTAGCTTCACATGTCTTTGGCAAATGATAGGGCTTTTCTGTACTTTGCACTTCCTGTCCATGTACTGCAACTTTCTGTTCCTTACAATTCTGGCTGCTGCAAGAGTGAAGTTCAACAGTGGCTTATATGGGTACATAGTTCAGATGGGCACATCTGAAATTCCTGGTTTCTACTTCCATTCTCATTTGTCTGAGCAGCTGCTTATTTTAGAAAGAACAGTGTTTGTCTGTTATTTAGGTAGGGGAAAAAACCAATGATCTGGGTTAATATGTTCGGACTGGAAGGCACTGACATAGCACATCACAGCACCTTCTTGTTCAGTGTTCCTTCTGCCTGAAAATCTTCACATGGAACAAATTTTTTCTGTTTCATTATTTGCAGTGTGTTAAAGTAATGACTGTTCAACAATAAAAACTTCAAAATGTAGTGGCTAGAGGGGCATCAAATCGAGACACTGCAGAGTAAAATAAAGAAAATTACGTAAAATGTCAATGTGGTGGAATTGTTTCCTATTAGTACTGTAGCATTGCTTTTAAAGATGGAAACAAAAATGGAGATATGAAGATATGTCCTCTCCACATATTATGGTTTCTGTAGATGGCACATAACATTCCAAATGGCCTTGCCAGGAATGGATTTTACAAATGGCCTTTAGTGGAGGACCATAATCCCACCCACAGTACAAAGATGTGCCCCAACATGTTCCATAGTACTGAAACTATGCCTTCTCCTTTGTTTGTATATAACATTTCTCCTGTTCTTCACGAATACTACTATCAAAGAATTGTGCATACATGAGAATCTGAAAGTGAAACTGAGCAGAAAACCACCAAAATTAATTTATCAAGTTCTGATGCTAAGGTTAAGTGAGGAGAAAAACCAGGAATAATTTTTTAAATTTATTAAATTTTACAAGAGAAGGCTCCAGTCGTTCAACTGAATTACATGAGTAGATATATCAAATATATAAAACTCCAGTCGTTCAACTGAATTACATGAGTAGATATATAAAATATATAAAACTATCAGATGTGGTGGAACATGGCAGGATTAAAAGATGCATACTATTTTGTTAATCTTCTAATGTTCACTTTTTCCCCTTAACACAAAAAGGATTGAGATATTACTGTATATACATATATACAAAAATATTAGCATAATATCTGCTGATATCAGTTAAAGTGTGAAAAGAAGACAAGATTAATTATTTTGAAATTCCTATAACAAGTGCATATATTTGTGTTTCTTCTTCATAAAGCAATGGAAAAGAAAGTGACACAGGGGGAGTTAACAGGTACAAGGTTCTGTGGCTATAAATGAGAAAAAAGCATCATCTAACTCTTCATGTAGAATTTTAAGCATTCTCCCAAACATGCTTAGCACTTCACTGATGGCCTGAGTGTGAGTGATTTACACCCCAGCTCACACACCCTGCCAGGCTCACAGCCTGACACTCAGCCTGACACCCTGCAGTGACAGGTTACCCTGCTTCTGGCCTCTGAGTCTCGTTCAGGTACCACTTGAGCAATTAATGGAAGGTTTATTAGTGGCACCACTTTGCTGATGCCACTGCTGGAAGCTTTCCATGCAGAAGCATCTTGGTTAACCAGCATATTGACAGCCCTTTCGTGGTTAGCAACAGGAGTGGATCAGAGCCTGTGCAGAAAATCCCAGCTGAAAAACAGAACTGCAAAAGTGCTCAGCATTCCCCAGACCTTTTGACTGCCTCTACTCTTACAAACAATTAATAGTATGAGGTAAATTGATTTCATTTCAATAAAACACAATAAATTTTTAAACAATTAGACGATATAGTCTTATTATAAAGTGCCCCTGCTCTAAAACAGAAACTGTGACAATTTTCCTCTAATTTCATAGGTAACACTGGGCCTTTGGGAAATGGGTTAATAAATTCTAGTTTTCCACACCAGGCAGACTGATTTACTGTAAACTTCCCTCATTACACTTATAGTAGATGTCTATCAAATTGCTTATGAGAACAAATTTATGGAAAATATCCAAGAGTAATGCTTTGTTCTTATTAAAATACATGAATATGTATGTAATTTTAGCCAGCCTAAATGAACAAAACAAAAAGAAAGAGAAAAAAGGTCAAAAATTTTTGTCACAAGAATTATTCTTTTACACAAGAAACAATTTGTCCGTGTTAAAAATGCCTTTATATAAAAGAGGCTTGTCTGAGGAGAATATTTTTCTTTAAATTGTAATGGCAACTGCTATGAAGAAAACCCATACAGTAATACAAGTAATTGGGCGACATAATTACATGAGCATTATTTAAAAGAGGAAATAAAGCATAAAATTTCCTCATAAATTATTTTTACATAGAATTTTAACAGATGCAGAATTAAAAAAAAAATTAAAATAGTTCTAAGTGAGTAATTCCTGATAAGCACAGTCTATTTAAATTGATACATACCTACCCTCCTCCTGAATGCAGATGTCAATGGGAATATTCACCATGAGCAATGCTAAACACACACATATTTTGTTTTCCTAGGAGCCATGAAAAGAATATTTACCAAACAGGAGACCAAGTCTTCCCACTCAATGCATTACAAATCTATTATAGCTCTACTGAAGCCTGCACATTTCTCCAGAGCTACTTCTAAGGGTGACAAGAGCAAAGAGTTTCATTGACTTTGTATTTTTTTCCAAATACTGTGTTCCTTTCAAAGTTTTCTGCTTTATGTCCCAAAGTTCTCTTCCTTCCATTTAAACACATACATTGAACTCATTCACTCTTTTAAACATATCACTATACATTCCTAGAGAATGTGACACCCAATTTAAAAGACACTAAGACTCAAGAGCAGAATTTACTGAGTAAAAAGGTAACAGGTTATGTATAGAATAACTTAATGAAACAAGGCCAGAAACCTACAAGAGTATTTCAAGATATTTATAACTAGCACCCTCAAAATGAACAAAGGTATGTAATACTCTTCCCTAGGACAGGTTTTGAGCAACTTGACCAGGAAGGGTATGTACAATTTGTACAGTTCAGTCCCTGGGTTCTGTGAATTGCTTATGAAAACAATGTCATTGTTGTCACACTGTGATCAGGAAAGCAGACACAGGTTTAAAGGAAAAGGAGATGACAAGATCCATGATGGCCTGCAGTGAGTACACTTTTCTTTCTCCAGCAGGAACTCTTCAGAGAATAATCACTAAAGGCTGTGTGTGCTTTGCACAGCACAGTGTAACTCAAACCAATGACACTGCATTGCTTAATGGCTAATATACAAGCTAAGAGTCAAAATTCCTTAATCACTCTTTTATCCTGCCCTACATGGGCAATCCATGAATATAAATACAAAAAAAGTTAAGGTCTGGAGAGCTGTTAGCAAATAAAATCTCTACGTGGTTCAGTTTTCCACATTTAGATTCTGCCCATCACTTCATCTCCACATTACTCAAGATCCAAAATTGTACCTAGGACTATACTTAAAGAAAACAAACCTGTTTCTTCCTTTCTTCTTTCCCTCTTCTTGACCTTAGAACCTTTACTTTGGATCAGAACCTCCTGCAATGTGTTCATTTGCTCCAGAAAGTATTTTGACCCTGAGGTCAAATTTGGATCCATTTTCAGATGTTCAAGTTTTTTTCTACTAATTTTAATCTGCACCACATATATTCAGAAGAATGGGATAAAAACATGGAGACAAATCTGAACAAGAAAGCACATTTTATTGCATTACTCTAAAGTGACATACCAGGAATAAGATCTTGCCTGTATTTTTAAAGGGAACTCATTCAAATGTTCTTCCTTGAAGCCTTAACTTAGTTCAACCTGGAGAAAAGAAAGGAACTGACCACTGAAGAAAATACCTCTAATTATGTTTATATGCAGCAAAATGGTGCATCACTTATAGGAAATATCACTATGTTTTCTGGGAATATTTTTATTGGAGAAAATCAAAACACATGGCACTGAGGATGGATCCTATGAGGAAGGCCTTTGGGATTGGTGATGGGACCTTCTTAAATCAGTGATCTCAATGGTCTTAACAAATCTGGTATTTTCTGACACTGTTTCTTAGGGTTTTACATGTTTCCCATTTGCTGACATGTGAGATTTATGTGAAAATCGTACACCTTGGCACTGCTCAGAAGCATTTGTTTCTTGAATTGAGGCAGGTTTTAGAAACTGTAACACAATTCATTTTTTACTGCCTTTTCCCTATTTTACAGAGTTAAGTTATTTTCCACTTGTCATGCCATTGTGTCAGAGATGGTGTGGTGTGGTGGATTGATATCTCTTTATTATTCTCTCCAGCCTGTGGCTTTCCTTTTAGATTGCTCTGTGATCTTCTTCTCAGCTATCCACAAAGAGTGGAAGTGTAATAAACATCTCTACCTTGTGCCAAATTTTTGTGGGGACTACTGCTCTCTCAGTGATGATATTTGCATATTTCTTGAAAATAGGTTAACTTGCAGTTAGAGCAATAGGAAACTTGGCCATGTATCCTAAATCTATCAACCCAGCAGAATTTCAGTTTTAACTGGACTTTCAAATTAAGACTATGAGTCCACAAAAAAAGGAGAGAATGCACTGCAAAATATATATTGACAATCTATTTACATTCAGAGTAAATTTTTTGCGTAACTACCAAAGACGAACAAATATGACTAATTCCACATGAAAAAAAATCCTAAACCTAAAATAAATTCATAGCCAGAATTCTGGGATTTTGATTGGCATCTTCCCTACATCTGAAACAGTGTAGCCCATATTTTATCCAAAATCATTTCCAGAAAACAGCATCAAAATAAATTTTAAATCCTTTGCACGGGCTTTTTCATTTTTATACCAATCTAATTAAAAGATGAGGCAATTCTCCTTCTAGTTACATAAATATGTAAGACAGAATAAAAAAGCTTTTCATAGGCTTGTTTTTTATTTGTCCCAGTCTATCAATTCTGTTCTGAGGAATGGATTTTCATCTTTGTACTAAACGTCAAAAAATGCTCTCTACACTTTACATTTCTTAAACCATGTTGTACATTATACCAGTAAAGTATCCAAACCTCATCAAAACTCCACACAGTTGGCAAATGCCACAGTGAACTAAACAGACTGGGATTTCAAGTGCTGGATACTTAACAGCCGGAGAAGCTCTTTAATCTTGTTTAAGAAAGAGAGGGCATAATTTATCTGGAGACAATCCTCCTTGGCAGCATGTGCATAAGAAAGGGAGGCTGAACGTGCTGAGCTTTAAAAGGGAATTGAAAATAAAAGTTTCTACCATGAGCATAGTTCCCAACAGTAACAAATAAACAAACAAGCAGGTTAGCTGTTATGCACACCAGGTCTGAAGCATCAGTGCAGAATTTTGCCTGTGCTGGCAGTTGCATGAACCAAAGCCACTCACAGTGAGAGAGATTTACCTGCTCATCTCAGACTATTGCTGCTGAACTGGGCCATAATCAAACACTTTCTAGATACTTCTCACATGTCATGAATCCTGAAACTAAGGGCGATTCACAAAAGGACAATACCAAACTGGTTAATGCATATTATTTGATTTTAAGAAGTGTAAAACTACATCAGTTTGGAAATGAAGACAGAAAACGTATCTTATTACATGCAATTGCAACACAGTCAATCCTGCCAATGGCAAAGATCAATGGCTAGACCAGTAATTCCTCCACTGAGAATAGCTGGGGCGAGACAAAGAATTCCTTCATGTCCTTTTCATTCATCAATAGATACCATGAAAAAAAAAGTGGGTTATTTAGTGCTAGTTTCAACTTACATTATTAATGTGAGGAAGCAGACTAAATACTGATTAGCAACAAAGTAAGCACAGTGAAGGACCAAAACTATTGTAAAGGTGCAAGAACCCAATATAAAAAGGCAGTTGGATTGTGGATATGTTCTTCCTCCCATTTTAGTTTTGATGTACAACTGTTGAAAACTCTTTAAAAATTTAATTTAGAGGTGGGACCCATAAATATTGATGCTTCTTTACCAGTCAAATATGGGAACTTGACATAATCCAGGAAAAAATTGGTAAGTCTGTCATTCAAGGAAAGGTTTTCCATCACACTTTATTCTTTATTATGGAACAGTTTACCTGAGGACACACTTAGAGATCAGTGCCATGTTCTACTGCTCAAAGATCTGTTATTAGGATCTGGCAATTTTACACAGTTTTCATGATCAACAAATGCCTGCAGTCCTTACTCAGAGAAAACTGCAACTCTAACTCCCATGCCACTAAAAGCCCCATTGCAGACTTTTCCCAGCACAACATCCAGCATACCCACCTAATTAATGCAAGCAGTATTAGTGCCATTTATCTTTCTTTTTCATTGTTTTTTACTCAGTTACTTCTCCATCAAAATGCACTGTGTTTTATTGTTAATTGTGATTAAAAAAAAAGAAATGAGCCAAATCAATTACAGTCCTCTATCAATCTGTATGGTTGAGCCACAACTTTTACTGTTTTAATTAAATGAAGAAATGGGTCTATTGTTTAAAGGCATTAAAGAAGGCAATTCTAAACTTCAAGTAAAGGGGTTTTTTGCTTTTACTGGGGGACAGAGATACCCATAAAAGCAATACAGGTCTCTATTTGAATTTCACAGCAGCTGTGAAATTTATAAGAGTCACAGAATCAAGAACTTATCCCTTTTGTTCTTTTAGCTAACATTCCACTGATTCTAATGGGTTTAGGCTGTGAAAATGTTACCTACAAAATGTCACCATGGCTTTAATCCTGACTTAGCAAGAGGACACAATCTTTAACGAAGAAGAAAATCTAACAAATGAACAAGAAACATTCTGAAGTAAAAACAACAACAAGCCATATAAGTTGTCAATGACTGGAGCAAGATTACTGGATTTAAACTTTATTATCATTATAGAGCTGACCTTGCATGTCATCTGTCTCATATAAAATATTGTCCTAAAATATGTGAATTTCAACACAGAAATATTTGTTGTAAATGGGATTTGACATATGTGTGAAACTGGTTAAAGGGCTTTTCAAGCAAAATCTGTCTCCTAGCAAACTCTACAGCAGAGGGTTGCCACACCAGGGAATACTGACTAATTATGAAAGTACATAATGGCTCATCTTTACTTTTCCTTTTTCTGACTTGCTCTTTTTTGTGACCAGCAGAGGCTGCAGATTGCACAGACAGTATTCTGTTTACACAGTCCCCTCTTTCACTCCCAACATCCCTAGGCTACAGGGATCACCAAAGAAGCCAGTCTAAGAACAACACAAAACATTATTACTCTTCTGGTTTTCCCTAAATGCTCTAGGTAGCCACCACTTTATGCCGTGTACACTACGCTCCGTTACTGCCCAACCTAATAAAGACTTCTGTCACAGCGATAGCTTTTCATCTTCAGAGCTCTTTTCTCCTCTCCTGATAAGGCTGCCAACTCTACTCTCTGTAAATGAGCTCATGTGAACACTTTATTTTCGGCTTGTGGAAACAAAAAGGGCCAGTGCTCAGCTTCAGAGCTTGAGGGGGCGGTTTGCTATCTTCAAAGCATGACCAAGGCGTTTGAAAGGGATTAAAATTAAATTGGTAAGCTTCGCTTGAAATAAGGAACTTGAAGCAGGACTATTGCACTCACAAACACTGCTTTTTCTTTAAAAGCTTCAGAAGCCCCTTAAAAATGGTCACTTTAACTCATTTTTATTTGTGTACTATTAAACCCCTGGCAACTGCTTCGATAAGACTGCTAGCCAGCACCCCATGTTATCATCAGTAGGCACACATAGCCAAGCATCTCCCTGTCAGGACAGATGGTTATCCCAGCCCAGTGCACTCAGTTCAGAAACATGTGAATCACAGCTTCAGCTCCCTTATCCAAACAGCAAATAAATTAAAACTTTCTTTGCAATCAGGGGCATATGTTTGCATCTGTGCACAGAATGACTTGGGCCAAACCTGAATTGACATCTTTCATTCAGTGACATCCTAACTATTTTGTGTATGTCCAATTCTTGGCACTGCTTGATGCACAATAAGGAGACATGAAAGAAAAACAAACTTTAACAAATACTTCTTCTGTTGTTGGATTTAATAGATATGAAATTAATTTCAAGAGATAGCTACTACTGTGTAGTGGATACAAAAATTTATATTTTTTAAAGCTCACACAAAATACATCCTTAGGAACAAAGCAATTAACTGTCCATCTCCTGAAGTGCTGTGCTTCTGTATCAGGTGGAATACCAAGTCAGCAATGACCCAGGACACATGTATTCCCTCCATCTAACATCTGGCCCAAAATCCATGTGATCAAAAATTATTTGCTGTTCTTATATTCCTAGTGTGTCCACATCAGGAGGAATGTACTGAAGAAGCAGAACATCTTGTTCAGCTCAAGATGAAGACCCAACCAATACAGGTGTCTGCAGCTAAAACTTATCAGAAAAGGAAGATATGTGGGAGCAAGGAGAGATCATTCTGCAAAAATTCTTGAGGAGTTTTAGATATGGAGATTTCCCTCAGGGTGCTCTCTGAATGGTGTCATTCTTTCAGACAATTTCCAATGTTTACCCTGGTGGTAACCTTATTACCACTGCTATTACTATTTCTAGATTCAAGTTCAGAGGGCCAATGCTGCCATTCACTGCTGTCCTTCCTAAGGTTGGGGCAGTTTTAGATAGCAAGTTTCTCATTGTTAAAGAGAGGTAGTGGCACGGTTTGAAAACAGAGTCAATAACAGAGCAGAGGGAAGCAAAACAGCCCTTTCCTGACTGGAAAGACTTCTAAGGTAAGTAAGCATGTAATGAAATTGACTCTTTTGACACCATCCTAATATAAATACTAAATGCAAATGATCATTGGAGGGCAGAATGTTCAAAATAAAAGCAATTCTCTGTTATTACATTTCTAAATAAGAAATGCAACATATCTTCCCCTTGAAGAAACTTCTTGATGAAAGAAAGGATTAGAAATAGCTGTGTCCAAAGATACCACCAAACAATACAAGAAAATACAAAGCTGTTCAGGACTGAACACCAAAGAAAACAAACAGAAAGCTGGACTACATCACAGAAGAAAAAAAGGGAGTTAGGAGATGGTCTGATTTGGCTTTACAGACTCAGCTTCTGAAATCACAGGCAGTACAAAGCCACCTGTCAGAAGCTGCCTCCAAGCAAGCAGCAAAGCACTGGTTTGTACCCATGGCATCCCTCCATGCCCAGCCTGACCAGAGGGTCCTGCTCTGCACCCCAGCCCTGTGACACTGCCTGCCAGCCTTCTGCCCTGATCCCAGCTCCATGCTCCCTCCTGCCTTCCCCACCACAAGCTGCTTTATATTCACCAGTACCAAATGCAGCAAAGTCCTGCAGAAGTCACAGCCTTGGTTACTGTGCTGGGACATCTTTATGCCAACCTTACTTATGAGTTTGAGTGTCTGACATGGCTCATGACAGACTTTGGACACTTTGTAGAATTGGGAGATAAGCAGCCAGTATTATAACCAAATCAAGAAGCAACACTACAAGTCATGCAGAAAGAACAAATGTATTCTCAACATGAACATCTCAAAACCTGACTTAAAATTGGAATGATTTTAAGTTGTTCTGTCAATATATCCTAGAGAAATAGCCTCTGCATCCCAAAATACACGACATATTGAAAACAAGACAATTAAGCCTGAAGGTGTGTATGCATGATGGATTTGAAAGCAAGTTCATGGCACAGCATAGGCATGATCTTGCTTCTGTAACTTGCTTATTGACTTTGAAGGTACAGAACTAAGTTACTGAGATTTAGCCAGCCCCCTTCATACTCTTGGAGCATCTCCACAATACTACCATAAACCTACTATTCTTAATAATAAATTATATTATTATGAACTGGGGCCTCTGGCCTCCCTGGCTGAGATACTAATCTGTTCTTATTAGCAGGTAGGGTCTACAATGAAGGCTGGATACAAAACCCATTAGTAGTAACTAATTGCAATTGACTAATTGATGCTAAGTGACTGATCTTAATCATGTGTAAGGACTTCAGGACCTTCTCTTATTCCAGAAGAGAGGTACTTCCTTCCTGTAGCTTAAAATCAGTTAGCATTGCCCAAGAACATATATAGCACACAAATGCAGTCTTGGCTTAGCATGCTATATTCTGTTCACTTGAGGTTGTTACATCACTGGGATTCATTACATCACGATGATGCAACCTAAAATGAAATGGTAAATTGGCATTTGTTCTGCTCAGTCTTAAAATAACTGTCTTTCAAATACTATCTTAGACATTTAGAGGCCTGCAGTTATCCTCTCTGTAGTCAAATTTGTAAGCAGAGAGGATATGCAAACTCAACTTCCCTGTCTGACAGGATTCAGATTTGTTTGCTGGTGTTTGTCCCCTTTTAAAGGGAAAGGAAAAGTGAACTTATACTGAGATCTACATTTTTTAAACTAGACTATTTCAAGCTTAAACCAAGTTAGATTATTATTACTGTCTCTCTTCTTTTATCAGGGAAAGAAACATCACAAAAGTAAAATAACAGCATTCCAGAATAATTTTCAGTTCCATGTGACTTTCTGCTCTACTGCAGAAACTTTTCCACCCTTCTCTATTTGAGAAGTTTCTTTTTGATGTGGCATGTACTCCTTTTTCCTCTGCAGCATTTAATATCCTGTTGGATAGGGCAGTTAAAAAACACCTACAAGAGAACACCTTGTTGACTAAGGCACCTACAGATTTTATCACTCATCCCCAGTAACAGACTTTGAAATGGTCCTTAACGAGCACACAGGCATTAAGGAAAAGACCTAAACAGACTTGTAATGTTCCATCAAAAATTTTGACCTAGGGCCACTAAGTGCTTAGTGTTATGATAGCTCTTAAGCAAAGACTGGAGCACTTGAAGGGAAGAAATTCTTTCCCATCAGAACAGAGGAGGCAGCCCAATCTTCTAGGGGAGAAAAAACCCAAAACCAACACACCATGGTTTTAACTAGAAGATTAGCAGAAAGTAGATGGCACCAGGAAACAATGCAAAACAAATGTTGCAGTTAACTGAAGTAAGCTCGAATGGTAACTCTTGGATGTAGCCTGTCTAGTCCAATCCCTTGCTCTTTGGTTTGTGTTTTATATAAGAGATTTTGCTGGCTATCTTAATCACTTTGTATCATGCAGTAAACTCCAGAGAATAAGCAAACAGAACCCTCTCAAGGCCAGGAGCTGAATTTGGGTCAGACAGAAAAAAATGGTTTAGTGGCCCGTACTCCCTGTCTACCAAAGATTGCTTTCTACCATGATGGCTGTAACTCTGCTGAACTACTGAGAATAATGTTCCTCTGTCTCAAAAATCAAGTGGGCATTGCTTGGAATAGCAAATACTAAGATTTAGAAGGAACACAATGTTCCGTAAAAATAGAACATTTCTTAAAATCACCATCTATACCCTGGCTCTGCAAGATTTTAACTCATATATATATATATACATATATATATATATATTTTAGGTTATTTACTCTGTAATGCCTACTTTAATGATGATAGTTCTGAAATCTTGCTCATATGCCTAGTTTCCTTTAAAAAATTACTGCACTTAGCTAGAAAAAAAAACCCTTTCTGTTTTTCATCGCTCAACTGCTATAGTTCTCAAAGTCTTCCATATTTTCAGCTATTATCCCTTTCGAGCAAAGAGCCCACTTAATAACGTTCACTCTAACAACCTCATTTATTTTCCAGAAAATTAACTCAGTTTCAACCCTGATTAATGATTTCATCTAAATGAATCAAATTAAAAATTGAAAATTATATTTCAAAAGCCAAAGAAAAAAAAATTGACCATTTCCAGTTAACAAATGATCCTTTCAAATATTAAAAGATGACCATGAAGAGTGCGTGATAGTAATGAAATCTTACTGGGGCCTACTGCTTATCTGGAGTTCAGGGAGGGGAGAAATGGAAAAAAAAAATCTTTCTGCATTGTTAACACTGAAGTCTCTTGGGATACCAAACTGACTTCCACTTAGTCTTTGCCTGTAATCAGTACACCAAAATAATATGAGAATTTCAATGTTAATTAAACTGGTAGGGTTGGAGATGCACCAATACTGAACAGGGATTAGGAAAGCACACAGTACCAATAACCACATCTGTTAACAAATCCTAATCTATGAAACAGCAATTTAACCTTCCTCAAACTGCTAATACCTAGGTACAGCCTCTCTACTAGGGAAGGGAAAGATCTTGGGACTTTTTAAAAAGAATTTTTAAAAATCGGCTGAATTACCTGAAGAAAAATCAGTTATTCAGATCCTATATACTGTCTTTTGACAGAGGAGAGATCCAATCTATTTGGCCCTTGGTTTGCTTACAAAAGGAAACACAATGTTTTATTTCTCCTTCTGTCTTGTATCCCCTACAATTAACTTTGTTCTCACAAAAACCTATTTTAAAGATTGTGATTATTCCTTGTATTTTTCAGGTTATGGTATTTATCAACTAGTAAAGAGTATTCACCACTTATATTGATAAATGAGTAACATTAACTTTTAATTACAAATTTACTGATGTCATATACAATCTCCAATGAAAAATTGCAACACATAACATTCATCCTGGAGCTGGGCCAAGGCATGGAGACTGACACTATTCCACTTCACCAGGACAAGGAAGTCACTGGAAAACCTTCTGCTTCCCAGGCTGACTTTAATGGAGGTCCAGCACTCACACTGAGGCTGTTTCACAGTCACCTTTGTAACTGTATGGAGCAACCAGACAGAAGGGAGTGGTAGAGCAGTGAGGGGCTCTTTGTGGATCGAGCCTCAGTATCTGCGTGACACAGATGTCTCTCTTGGTTTTCTGACTCTCAGGAAACAGACTGCCCCACTCTATTGCTCTGAGCCAAGGCCAAGTCCAGCAGCAAGGCCAAATATAGAGATGCTTGTGAAAATTTAGGAGTTAGCTGATGGGAGAAACTGGAGGCCACTCCAGACAGAGATTTCACAAGCTTTCCAAACAGTCCTGACACACGTTTGTAACCAACCTGTAACACAGTGCATAATGAAATCCTGGCACAGATGATGCCTGTGTTTCGAGGTATGCCAATCTGGATGCTGGTTTGGCAATGCTGACAGACTCCAAATGGATTGGGCAACAACTGCAATAGCTCATTTCCATTAGGTAAACCTATGCTGATCCTAGCTTTCCACTTAACACAACACCAAATTAACCTGGAGTGTAACTAGTCTCTTCCAACACAAAGACTGAGGTTAAATGAATAACAACAGTTAAGCTGAGAACACACCAAAACAAGCACTGCCATTACAAACAGAGTATTTACACTGATGACACTTTGCTGAAGTATTTCTCCTACAATCTCTACAATTGTTCTGGTAGCTCTCTTTTCTAAATTTAAGAAAACTGTGAGGAAACATGTATTTCAATACTTCTACTTCTCACTGAGAAGTTGGAAATTATTATGCTTTTGCATAAACTGTGTTCTAATCAACTTTGGCTGTGCTAGATCAGAGTATTTCATATCTGATCACTCTCAATTAATGATTCCTTCTACCTCCTACCCCCTTCTTCTGGTCATTCAGAATTTTGGCTTTTGTGAATTCTCATCAAATGAATATCCTCCATAGCTTTCCCTGGTAATTTCAACCATTGACTAGAGTAAGTGCAATCTTTCCTTGGTCCCCACAGATCTCACTAGAGAGATCCCTGCCTATCAATGCTGGTGTGCACTTGGGGCTGTATCCATGGATAGAAGTGATTGACATTTTATTCCACAAAATTAACAGGTTTTTCTAAAGGCATGGCAACAGCTCAAATTTTTGTCTCCTGAGAGCAATTTTATATTCTAGCACGAATGCACTTACTGTTTTTTGCAGCCTAATTGCCACCCTTGACTTTGCTTTTATCATCAACTGGTAGCACTTTCCCCTTTGCAATTTTCCTACCTGCCACCTCCTTTAGCTGCTTTCTTCTTCTTGTGTCTGTGTTTGGCTGCGCGAAGCCTCCCTCTCACATTTGAGGCTGTGAGCAATGTGCTGGCCTGCCACGTTAGCCATACCTTGGATGCTCACTGCATCAGAAACAATAAAGCCCAGCTCTGTGAGCTTACAAACACGAGTGAACACCAGCTTTGCAAATAATCCGTGGTACAAAATAAAAATCCTGTAATAATTGCAAGTGTTTTATTTGAAAGCAAAGGGAGGAAAATACTCCAGTACTACACACTATTTTTTAAATGCCCAAGAAAAGGCTTTTCATCATTTTTGTTTCCCATCACAAGTAAGTCCTGCACATTCCCTTCTGTCCTCCAGAACGTGTATTACTGTGACTGCCTCTCTACAGGGGCTGACCACATGGAATTCCCTCAGAAGCCCTTCAGTGGACATTTCTGAACATCCAGACCAACTCAAGAATGCCTTTTAATTGTGTTTGGTGGATCACAGAAAGGATGTAAGCTCATGCAAAAAGTTAAAACCAGCCATAAATTGGCTGAATTTTTTGCTGAATCTTAGCTCCATAGAGAGCCAGAATGTATTTGCTACCAGGAACTCTGCTAGGAGCAATCAGAGAGACAAGATGCTGGATGCTTCATCAAACCTGTTTTTCACCCAGCAGTGCAAGAGCATTAACTTCCTTCAGAATTTACATCTATGTAACATTCTCCAATGTCTTGGTTCAAAGGATGGAAGCAAATCCTCGTGTTTCCCTTGTTTGTTTTGGCTTTGTGCTTACTAGGCATCTTGCAGAGGGGTTTGATGAGGTTATTGTATCTTTAGGACATATCCCTTAAAAATTTTACTTTCTCAGCATCAACTAGTAAACTGAACTCTGTGCAGTTATCTCTCATATAGAAGAAATAAAAGTTACTATAAGAAAACAGATATAACTGAAGGCTTAGGCAAAACAAACTCATGCAAACTACATCAAGAAATACAGCTGTAATTCAACATATGTGTACAACAAAAGAAGCCTTAGAAAATGAATAATTAATATTTGAGAAGCTACAAGCTTTCTACTGCAAACTCACTGAAAAAACTGTGTCTGGCTCCACATAAATTTATCAAGCCAGAATGAAAGCCTACAAAATCACTAAGTAGTTCAGAAAATTAAATGTACTAACAATAGTATAAAATAGGCATCTTTCTAGAGGGCAGAAACAATAGGAAACTATCTGGCATGACATTTCAGGCTTAGAATTCATGATTTTTAAATATAATATAGCTTATGGATAAATAAATAGCATATATATGTTCCATTATCTATGATATGATGTATACAAATACTCTAGGTTATATACAGACCTGTTGTGTGTATATATATCCTTGGTGCATTAATAGTGATATATTAATAGTAATAATACATAATTATTAGTACATATCTATGTTACAGAAAATAAGGCATACAAGTGCATATTTGGGCAAAAGAAATTTTATCATAAACATGTGAAGTCTGCCAAAAATTTATGACTACAAAGACATTGTTAAATAGAAGAACATAAAGGACCCTGAAAGATGGTCACCATCAATCCCATACTTATCCACAGTTTCCTTCTGTATCTAACACAGTCTGTGCATGTCACCAGAGTACTTCTATCTGCATCAACATTTGCTGACAGGACTTGTTTATTATTTTATTTTCAACTCAAGGACTCTAAGGAAAGAACTACTGAAACACTCAAAAAGTCTAAATCCCCAACCATGACGGCCAGATTCACACTTCCTCTTCAGCAGCTTCATTTCTAAAGCAACATCACTGAAATTCCTTTAATTCATAAGGAACAAAATGGCTAAGGAACAAGCAGAAGCCTCTGCTGCTTCTTCTAGGCATGAAAGCAGCAAGACATTTTTAAAGTACTAGGAAGTGCTCAAGTTGTTACTATCTATGCAATATCATGAAAGTTGATTTTGGTTTGCTTGTTTTTCCTCACTGTTTCCAGACAGAGGTCTTAAGTTAGGAATAAGGGGAGATACAAAGCACTTGAAACCAAATTCACATCAGTAGTATAAAACAAATCAGGGAGTAGTAATAAATGTCAGAGCTGCAGCAGCAAAGGCGAGTCACTGCTTTTCCTCATACTTAAAGTGAAATACCTAGCTGTTATCTTTGTGCCTGCAGAGCCTCCCTATTGTAGATTCAATAATACAAGAGGCTTCTTATCAGCAGCCCGGGTGACTGATTGGAGCTGTGATATGTTTAGACAATGCACTGTATTTAACTGAATTTACAGATGCCCCAACTCAGACTGGAGTAGTAAACACCAGAGACTAATAGGAAATTAAACGTGTACAATGGACTAACTCCATTTGCTCTCACACACTGTAATGTGTTTAGTTAACTTACTCATAGTCACACTTTATCTTTTTCTCCATGGATTCTCCAGGATATGTTTCAAATTGGTCAAAGATTAAATCTTCCTTTCATTTTTTCCACTATTTTATTGCTGCTTTCCCTTAGTATTCGCCACTCTTTCTCTTGTGCAGATAAGCCAAACAGGATGACCCCAGGTATACTCTGCCAACCCAATTATCAGCTAGTCAGGAAGTAAAGCAAGGGTACAGAAGACTCCATAATACTAATATTAATATAACATGAGAGGAATAAAATCAGCTGTTTATCTGAATGAAACTGTTTATTTAGCTCATTTGAAATGTAAATATGAATTTATGGTGAACACACGCAGGAACCCAGTTTGTGGAGGTCACTAAAGACATTGTTTAAACTAACAGTCACTCAGTATTTTCATTATTGAAAGCAGTATAAAGTGAGTATACTCTGAATAAACCATTTGTAGAAGAAGAGGCTTTATGTAACTTCTGAACTTTCTTCCCTGGAACAGAGCGGAGTAATTGCTTTTTAAATAAATTCCAGGACTGATCCATCTATTTGGGTTTTTGAAAAAATCTCCAGAACTAAGTTCTAAGATATCAACCAGATTGTGACTGTATTGAACTTACTTATTAAATCTAAAGAATTTTTACAAATATGAAAAAAGAAAAAAATTGAAAACAAAACACATTCTCACATGTACAAATACCTTCAGTCATTGTATTTACTGTATTAATTCTGAAATAAAAAATCCAATTAAAGCTCATATTAAAAAAAAAAATCTTACATTGGAGACAGAAAAAGACGAACAAAAGGTTCCCAGATACATAACACAAGACAGAAAAGCACTGGAAGCTTTTTCTCCAATCTACTATCTGACCTCAATACTTTCTGGGCCAAATCCTGCAGTCAAGTGGATAGATTTAGCATTTACAGAAGAAAAGACCAGAATTAAGACTAGTTAGGTAAACCAGCAGAATATGCCTTATCAACTTGACAGACAATTAAAGGATATTTGGAAAAAATATTCCCTCACTCTCCAAACATTAACTGCATAACTATGTTAATTACTTGTATGCTTTGTCTTGAAAGAAACAGTTATTCAACCTCCAATGGGAAACAACATATCAGAAGGACACATTTTGACTCTCATCAAATAAGGGAAACCCCAAGTTTCTAATTTAGAAGGTGTCACTATAAAAATGTATTTCTAGGTCCTAGTTTTTAACTGGATGTTATAAAAAATGGTGTAGGATGTTACCATTAGGCTTTACTTTATTTTTGCTTACATTGTTGAGATCTTTATCTCTCTCCATTCCTCAGTGTATATCCATTACCCACATGGAAATTAATTAGGAAAATGGTAGTTTTCTAACAGTTTTCCCCTGATACAATATTTGCCACAGTAAAGATCAGAGTTTTTAAAAAATTAATTCTTAGTCCTTATTTTTCCTACCAGAAACTAGTTATTTGAATTCTTCGCTACCACCTCACTAAACAAAGGTTAATAATACAATAATTATCTGGTAAAGTGAGTTTCATGGAACATTTTTTTTTCTTTCAGCTACTAGACAGTACTACAAATGTTACTTTCCCTAATCAGGTCTGATGGATATTGGAAGTAAAAGACATGGATAAATCTCAGACCAATCTTTAATTAGTATCACCAATGAAATATTTATTCTTTTACTATAAATCTGGAAACCCAGGGAAGCTGTGTTTGCATCTTTTATCAATTTAAATAATAGCTTGCTTTATTGCTTTTGTCTTAAGAACAGACAGGCTGAAAAATTATTTGTACCCACAACCAATTTCTGGCTGCCATGGTCGCTACAGTTAAGGTGAATATTTAATAATGCCATTTAGATCATGGAGACCTCCTGAATGTGTAATTCACAATAATCTGTGACAGAATAGGCAAATGTGTCTGTGTCAACTTTACAAACCAGGGAGAAAAGGAGTAGTAAAGAAGTTAAGAGGTTTTTCTTTTTCCAGTTATAAAACAACTGGCCTTTTATATCTAGAATTGAGTCAGTGTAGGCATTGAATCCCATTCCCCTTAATGACAAGAAACTATAAATACCTGGCTGGAGGAACCAAACAGGTCTCCAAATACTGTATAAAATAAGACCTAGAGCTACATCTGTAAGTGTGTCACGAGCAGAGAGCAGGTGTTCCCACTTGGGTGAGCATGTGTACAGACAGAGCTCAGCACACAACAGTGCCACCAGCCCCCACCATGTACACGGAGCCACACACACTGTGAGGAACACTACGGAAACGGATACAAGCAATACACCTCAACCTGCAAACAGAACATCAAAATACATGAAGATAACCAAAGGCAGAAGTGTTAATTATTCCTTAGCACCATATTGTTGCCAGGGGATCATGGCCACATCCTCCTACTATTGCTTCTGCTTTTTGCAACATGAGGGAATTCCTGGTGACTGCTGTCAAAAGTGACATCAACACAGAAGAATGGAGAGCATGAATGAATGCAAGGACACACTCTGGCAAAACCAATACAAATATCACAAATGCAAAGCAGATGAATGGACTCTTGAGAGCCCATAAATAACTGCAATACTCTTGAATGATTTTCTCCCAACTCATTAGTTGTTACTGTACTTTCCACAAACCTATCATATGTTGTGAAACATTACTGTCTTTGCCTTCACTTTCATTACACTACTTAGTCTAAGTAGATACAAGGACTTTATCAGGAGGGAGTTATCTGTATTTGTTGTGTGCGCTGGAGTTTTAAGAGAGTACTGCATTGATAGCAGCATGGTGTGGTTTGTATGTGCACTTATCTGACTGCAGCGTAATGGAGTTCAGAATTCCAATAGAAAAGCTAATAAAAAACACCCAAAATAGTAAGAGGGGAAAGGATTGGACATGTGAAGGGGATACAAAACTAGACTGACATCATCTTTTGCAAAGCTGGAATAAAAAGACAGTCTTGTTGGAAATATCTTTCAGGATGTTATGATTAAGTACTATGAAGTCCACCCGGTATCCAGTAGCTCAGTGACAGTTATGCCAGTTACTGCAATGGGATTAGAAAACAGGTCTTTTGTTAATCAGTAGTCAAAAATGAAGAGCTAATTTACCATCTCAATTATAAATTCAGTGGAGCAATGCCCCATGCACATGAAGCATCATTGTGAGGACTAAATTTTGGTAGAAATCTTTTCTCTTTAGGGAAAACAAGCTGTTCAGACTTGCAAAGTAATTTTATCTCAGATAAAAATTTAGCATGAAAATTAATTTGTCCTCTTTTGCTATTTTAGATTGCTTTTATTTAAATACATTTAAATAAACCTTCCTAGGACTGATTAGATGATGGTTCAGTATAAGGCTATATGACATTTATTGCTATTTGTGTTATCATTACCTACACACGACTTAAGATAACTATCACCATAATTTACACTACGCAGGATGCACACATCCATGTACTTCATTATTCTATCTAAAACCCTTTGCAGTTACAAACACTGCACAGCCATCCCCAGGTTTGGTTCACAAAGGAAAGAAGTCAGAAGCTACAAAACATCAGGACTGACAATAGTTCATCCAGCCTTAATTTCTGCTTTCTTTTGCAACAGATTTTGTACAGAAAATTTGGCACATAATGCTGAACTTTGTGAATTAATATCCTTTTGCTGTACGTTGTTACCAGCCTGAACACATGCAACATTCCGGCTATATTTTTGAAACTGAGGAAGACGCAACAATTTGCAGTATTTGCAAGCACAAAAGTATTTCTGTTCCGTGTGCTTTGTCAGCAATCTCTTAACACTTAAATTTCGGAACTGCAGCACTGAGTGTTACTGGAGGATTCCTGCCCACCTCAACTTGTAACAGAAAACTCGGGATGAGAAGGGGTCACTTAGCAGGGCTAGGAATAGTCTGACCCATTTGTCTTCCCCCGGTCCCCTGCTGAGTGAGCTTATGACCCAGGGATCTGGGTCAGCCTCAGAGGTCAGCTTTGGGGACAAGAATAAGGTCTTCCTGGGCTCTTTTTCTTCTTTCCCCAAGAAAATGTGTTTATTTGTTTTACACCAAACCAGGGCTCTCAAAGCAGTCATGGCCTGGTTGCTCCACAGGCTGAATCTGTACCGGGAGACAGCAGCATGGTTCCCTGTCCTTCCCCACTCAGGCCCACAGCAACTCCATAAATTGTCAGCCTGACAAAATTTTCATGAGGAATGAAAGCAAAAGAAGAACAAAGACAATTTTTCACTATTTGTATTCTGGCATACGCTGACCGGAATTTTACAAGAGAAAGTGTAAACATATCTTTATCCCAAGACACAGTCTTTTGCCAAATAATAAAATCCTGCAACAAATAATGGAGACAGAAAAACTTCTCAGGTAAAACGTTGCCAACATTGGGATATAAAATGTCACTCAAAGAGGAGGGATTCTTACAAACTTTGGTTTGTGCTCTTTTCTGTCTGAGAGGTCAAGAAAATACACTGTGTTTTTTATTAGGAAAGGAACTTCCCAGTTTTAACATGTGACCACAAAAAAAGCCCTTCTCCCAAAAGGGAAATCACGGTATAGTATCAGCATTAATGGAAAGATACTCATAAACCTCACTGGGCAGTTCACACCTTCAATCCCAATCAGAAAAATGCCATTGCAGAGAATATATGCAACTCTTCAGGCTCGTATGAATTTTGGGGAGGATTTGAGATTTTAATTTTGGTTTTGGCAAATGGGAGTACAGTCCCCGAAGCTTTCATAAGAAGGGGAGAAAAGATGGTGCATTTCAAAGCTTATGGGGTCAGTCTAAATTCTCACAGTTGAGTGGTGAACTTTCTACTGCTGTCCTGCTTCAGATTTAAAGACCTTCAGTCTTCAAATGGAAGGCCCACCTTGGATTCACAAGGAACTCAAACGTACAGCATCAAAATCATGAATACTCTACCTCATGTGAGAGGCCAAGTGCAAAAACTAAGAAAGGCACAAGCCTGGACCAGGAAGCTGTAAATGGTTGGGAGGGGATGAGTGGGAGAAGAAAAATGGACAAATTCTTTTTTAATTCTCAGTAACTACTCTGAAAAAAAACAACAATGCAAAACATTTGTACAAATGTTACCATTTTACTTTCAGTTGTGTTCATACTGGCTCTTTCTATGAAAGGGTGTATGTCTTCCAAAACAAGGTTTGGCCTACCAAACATATTTGATGCGCACGTAACATTCTGGCCTTCAACAAAACTTCCAACAATTCCAGCAAAAGGCGAGATTTTCCACTGGAGAAGGCAGATTTTTGTTTGTTTGTTGTTTAAAGATCTCCCCTTATCCATTTACATGCAATAACGTAATTAAATAACATGCCCAGTATATAGCTGACAGTTCACAAAATTATTGTGCTATCACCAAATAATTTTTCCTATCCCATGTTTTGTAAATTGGGTGACTTAAGGGTCTTCAGTGTTTTAAAGATCCTTAAGTTATTTAAGAGTAGAAGCTGGCTTTTTAAACTTGAATAATTAACATATTATTAAATTAATAACATCCTCTATGATCTTCTTTTCTAAAAAACAAACAAACAAACAAACAAACAAACAAACAAACAAACAAACAAACCCTGTGCTGTTTTGTATAAATTCAGAAAAAGAACAACTTCTTGCCTTACTACTACAGCAAAATATCAATTACAAGCTTTTCAAGCCCATGTTGTCTATGTTGCACTAAATGTGAAAACTGTCTCCCTGATTCTGCAGCAGGCTTTACAAAAGAGCCACACCGTTTGCAGATCAAAGGGAGACGATTTATGCTTTCATCGCAGCTGACGGACGATTAAATTAAAACAGATCAGCAGTACAGTGCATGGGCAGGTGGCTTTAGCTGCCACCCCGGCCTCAGAGCGATTAAATTGCGCTGGAGATGGAGGGCCTTCCGCTCTCATTCCCGCACTTACAGATCAAACGGTGACAAATGAGATGTTACTGCTCTTGTAAAGCAAGGCTACAATCTGTCAAAATCCAACATAATTTGTGACCCTACGTGACATCCTCTTTCTCTTTTTTTTGACATTTGAATACAGTGATTGTACTGGAGTCAAGTCCATTTAAGTGAATATAGTCAATTCTATCTAAAGGAATACAGCCTGTTAGCTCCAACATGGTAGCTGAATATATATCTGGTTAGTACTCCAGCGACCCTTTGTGTTAAGTGCATACCATTAACAATGAATTCTGATTTTTCCAAGTTATATAATTTGATATCTTGACAGCTCAGACACTTGAAGCACCACTATTTGTTTTAAATGGCTTTATTTTATTGTTTAAATGTCAGTATCAAAATAAAGTAATGCATACAGTCTTGTCAGATCTAGTGCAATGGGAAGTGTTGCTGTGAGGGGGGGGAAAAAGGCCTTGAGAGAGTTTGTTCTAAAAATGGTCCAAAAAGTCAATTATGTATTTTGTTGCATCCTTGAATGACTTGCAAAATTTTATTTACACTGGGTCTTTTGTTTTACGGGCAAGCTTATCCAGGTACTGAGGAAGAAGACACAAAGGGACTGCAGCATCTTAAAGAAACTGGCATACTAATAAATAAAACCTTCAAGTAAACAAAAATAAAAAAGTCATTGCATGTGTATTAATTTTTAAGCATTTGGGAAAATTACCATAAATTGGCATAGTATATTCTGGAAGATCAAAAATATGAACTCTACCTGAAACTGCAAATTAACAGAGTCAGCAAAAATCTAATTTGGAGAATACTTGCAAGCATTGACTAAATCTCTCTGCTCTTGCTTTTCTTTTAAGGAATGAATACAGTTTACAACACAGCAATGCTGTGAGAATTTGACCATATCTTATTTCCAGTAACTCTGGGGTTAACAAGTTCTTTTTCACCACAGCCAAGAATTTACAGCATTTATCGTTCTCTTAACGTTTTAAGGTGGGCAGTTTAGCTATCTACTACAAAGCAGTCAAAGATCTGATCTAGGGCCTCTTTATATTTTCTGTTGACCATTGATCTTAGGGCAGGATAACTATATCCTCCAGGGAATTAAGTTAGAAACAGCTTTATTTACAAAGAATGAAGATGCATACAAAATCCCTCAAGTGAAAATCTTAGGGGAAAAACAGATACGGTACACTGAAAAGTATTTATACCCAAAGACTCTACAGCACACACTATTTTTTTGTCCTCAGTCAAAATTTAAACCACAACTTCTTCCATCTCATTTGCATGCATTCCCTGTTAGCACCTAGTCCTTAAACTGGAAAGAGCAATACATTTGCTAATAAAAACAGCCAGCAGCTAAGGTGAAAGCCACGAAGCTCCTGTAGATAATCTGCCATGTGCAGAAAAACCCAGCTGGTGGCTGGTGCCATATTTGGCAAATTATATACACTAATCCTTCCTTATCGTGATGACCCTTGAAGCCTGTCTAGGCTTCAAGGCCTGTCAACACCCCATTGTTACTGATTTCTAAAAAGGAAGACTGGGCCCACGTGCCACCTCTATCCTTCCAACCTTGCCTATTAAAGGCAGGGTCTCTGCGGCGCCTGACGCGGGGAGGGGGAATGGGCACGTACACATTTACATGGGCAGCAAACAGCCCTTCACCCCAGCCAGAGCCCTGAGAGCACAGCAGGGCCCTGGGTCAGCAGCTCTGCCGTGGCAGGAGGGCATCCAAGGTGTCTGCAGTGGCTTATCCCACAGCTGTGCTGGGAATTGCACACGCCCTCGCTGAGCTGCACTGCCTTTACCATGCCAGCAGGGAGAGGCTGTGCAGAAAACCCCTCTGAAACAGTGGGCTCACTAAGAAAGCCAGAGCAGTAACACCTTATTAAATCATTTTTCTTGCTATTAACTACCATAGGGAAGTACTTGCTCCCAATTCAGTATTAGGGCTAGGACATTACCCAGAGGAGCAAAGTGCCAGCTGAGCTGAAGAGATGTTTCCCAGGCTTCAACAAGGGGGGAGCACAGCAAAACACCCACCAGTACCAGTTACTCCAGCAACCTCTTCACCGGAATCTGCACTTTCTTTCAAACTGCAAGATCAGTGGTGCAGGGATTGTCACACAGTGATAAATCCCATCCACGGGGCTTGAAAGAAACAGCAACAAATGTTTCTGTCCTGTTACTACATACAACTACTAGAACATGATCTGTTGATTTGCAGCAAGATATTCTATTGTAATGGCAACCACAGCATGGGATTGCCAACTGGCCCATGTTTAGAGGTGATTACTGCCTTTTTATGCCTTCTACTCAGCCCCAGTTTTTGTAAAGGCTGCTCTAGTTTTACAGGCTGTCACAAACCAAAGAGTTGATCTCATTCCACTCTTCTTCTTTCCCTCATCTCTGCTTCTGATGTAGATTCTGTACCAGTCACAGGGGATGCAGGGTAGGCTTTCACCTTTGACTGTAAGCATGATAGGAGGGGAGAGAAAGGTGGCAGAAACATTATTAACTTTAAAATATTTCCTGTTCCTCAAAGATGAGAATAAATTGTCCCCATATGACTATGTGGTATAAAGATAAACTGCTCTCCACCCTTCAGGGATCCTCTACCACCTCAGGATTTTCCTTCTACCTCCCTAAATAAAACCTTGTATTGCCTCCCATGAATAACACTTTTTAATAATTTAAAATATGTTCTGTTTGTTGGGGTTTCTTTCTTCCCCTTGCTGCTTATTATGTTTTTCAGAGGCTCCTTCAGATTCTGCACCCAACCCGTATCTATTGTTTCATTAATGAGGCCAGCTAAGAGTCATATATTTCTATTTAGCTTCCTGGGCAACAAAATGGAAGCACGTGTGTGGGTAATGCTAACACAACCAAAGGCCTCCTAGGAATACAGCGAGAACACAGTGCCTTTGATTTATAAATAGATATCACTATTTATAATGCATAAACAAAATGTTTCATGATTTGTAACACTAAGCCCAGGCAGTTATATTGTTTAAAAAAAATCCAAATGCCTACTGCCTACAGAAATAGAAACACTTATGTACACAAGCATCAGGAGGGCACGGGGGCTGATGCTCTATGAACTCCTGCCAATTAAATGAGGTACTTGCTAATTGCTGTCTCATATCTTCAAGGACCAAAGGGGCAGAACAGCGCCATGTGAGGCAACATGGTATCACATAGCAGAGCTGAAGCCAATCCAGGTTAGATTTAATGTTCAGAAATGATCACATACTGTATTACTCATGTCCAGCAACAACATTTTGATTGCAGGAATGCTAAGCTCGTGGTCTTAACCCCAGCCAGCACTTGTTGCTACTGAAAGATTAATGTTATCTCTGCATTTAAGTAACCCTCATATATGGCCAAAATTAGACTGTAAGAAGTCCAACGGTCTGGGAGTGAAATTGTTTTTAGCAGCAGTCTACAAACACACAGCTTGGGCAAACACACACCATGGCAGAGCAAGGGAATACTGCCCACTCTGCAGTCTAATGATGCTGTCCATGAGCAGTGGCACCATCAGCACCTTGTGCATCCCGCAGAAATACTTCGGGAGAGCATAACTCAGATCCTTTACTTCTACTGGGCGTGGTGAAGCCTTACTATCAAAAATTACATGGATGAGTGAAAGGGAAAAATTGAATTCATGGAGATAACATCCAATTAGAATATAGGGGTTTCACTCTCACTTTTTTTAAACACCATCAATGCTATTTCAGTGCTGAGTTGTGTTACTAGTATTTTCAATTCCTCCTGAAGAACCTGTATTTGACACTTACTTTGTCAAGTGTACTGCTAGCTCACTGCTCATTCCTTCTGGCTGTGGAATGAACAGAGAAAAATCTATTCCACTTCCAGTTCTTACATTCCTGGAGTAGCCTATGCTTCCAGACATTAAACTCAACAAAAAGAAAAACAAAAATCCAAAGACAGCCTTGTGTGGAAGTGCCACTACTCATATTTGAACAAAATTGCATATCAATTTAAATTAATGCAAAGAGAACTGTGGGAAAATTTCTCTCATTTACCAGGTGCAGTCACAAAAGTCTCAAGATTTTAGCAAGTGTTCAATGGATTATGGATCAGGACTAATCTATAACTAAATTTCCATAGTAAATCAATATTGACGGTTAATGACATTGATAGTTTACTATTGTGATTTTAATACTAAAACTCATACTGTTAAAACATGATGTAAAAATTAATGTACATATTGTATTGCATCACAAAATACCTCAAGCATAACAGTTGTTGTTGTCCATGAGACAACAGCCATTAACTCTGATGGACAAGTCAGGGTATTAGAACAATAAATGAAAAAACAGATGACCTACTGCCGTTTTCATGCTATTTAGGCCATCATGTAGCATTCTAGTATAGTAGAACTGAGTTTATTTTTAATGTGAGACTAAAATTAAACATCACTGAAATCAAGCCTCAGGTTTTGCTTTATCAATATACATTGACAATAGAATAGGTAAAGTACTTATGCTTACAAAAAATTTAACATTTTTAGACACACTCACAGAGACTGACTTCTGCAAAACAGTCTTCTGAGCACAGGATCCTCAATCATGTTGCACAGGGCAGCTTATTTGCCACCTATATTTGTTTTTTAATTCCTCTTTCATTGCTTGCACATAACTATTAATATGCAAACAAATATTTACCTGGAAATGCTTCTTTTGAACACTTCTCTTTTACCACAGACTATCTTTGAGAGCAAGCTGGCTTCTATTCAAGACTTTTTATTCTTAAATTTTGCAATTTAAAACTAACTTCTCTCTTCTAACAAGGTAATCCTGAGTGGGACTTTCAAGCACTGCAAAGCTAATAAACCTCATGCAACCACAGAACAGCACTCAGCACTCAGATGGCAAAGTTTTACAAAAAACCGTTCCAAACAGGACAGTTTCCATTTCATTAGGACAATCCCATCAGAACTTTCAGCTTCACCATCTTCTCAAGTTTTTATTTTCATCCTTTTAATATTGTTCCTATTGGGTCTTACTGGTTTTTTTAAGACTGTGCTTTCACAAAATTTTGAACTGTTGAAAAAAATACACTTCTACTGAGAACTGAACAGAAATGTTTAAGAAATATTTCTTCAATTAGTTGCAAGGAAACGTCCTAAACAAGTTCCCAGTCTGTATTCCTACAAATCAAAACTGCTTAACGCACAGCTTTTTTTTTTTTTTTTTTTTTAACTGGCTATCACTGCTTTTGTTCATTCTTGATGCTCTGTGCAAGGAGAATGATCCCACTTCCCCTTCCCCTCTGGCTAACTTCAACAGAAGTTGTTTGGTGAGCACTTGTACACAAAGGACCCAGACTGAGTCTTTTCTGTACTGCAGTGAATTCCTTGGTGCTGCTACTAATGTACAACTATGTGCTGAAGTTTCCATGTCATCCTCCACATATTAAACCAAACATCCACTGCAAAAAGCTGAACCCACCCTACATAATCAGTTATGACTCAGTTTGCAACTTTGTCCTGCAGACTCAGGAGAAGACACAATTTCACTGAGATTCACTTGCCCTTTCCCAAGGCTGGATGTGACAAAGCCATCTGCAGCCTACTTTATCACACACCACACAATGGGTAGGACACCAGGGTTCAGCAATAAACATTTCACACTAATGGCATAAAAGTGACCGACTTGTTATTGCCTTGTTGTTCTTTGGACAAAGGACTCCCTCTTCCTCTTCTTTCAATACAGACAAAATCTTTTCTTTGTGCCCAACATAGGAAAAAGAAGGATGAGAGGGCTTTATGCCCTGTCCACACCCTTCACAAAACCAGTGGTTTATTTAGGGCCCAAGCCTGCTAGAGTCCATGATCTTCATTGCTATATTAAACATCTTCCCCACTGACACCCAGCAAGACTTGTGGGTCTTAGCTCTGTGTGTTTCAAAACTGACGGACACAGAAAGTATAAAACCAATATTAAAATTACTTTTCTTCAGATACACTGAGCATGGACACTTTCTGTACTGCAGTAACACAAAAGCAGACCATGGGCATTCAGAACAACAGTGTTTCGGCACAGATGTCCTTGGGAAAAGAGAAAAGGGAAGGAGGAATACTTTAAAGAGAAGAGTTCAGGCTCATGCACTAATATTGGTAAAAGGAAGAACAAGGGAAAATGGGATTACTTATAGACTGTGCCAACCAGTGTGCACCAAGATGACACTTTTTTTTTTTTTAAAGCACTTGGACAAATCTCCAGCACCACTGCCGGCTCATCTGGAGGTCCTGTCCCAACATGACCTCAGAGGGTTCTCAGTGTCTGGCCAACACTGAAACAAGGACAGAAGCATTGACTTAAGATGTATGCAATGAAGAACTTTGAGGCCTGTAATCCACGGGGCCATCATGGTGATGCATCAGTTGATGCATCAGTCAAACAAACTGTAGCAGAACAGCCTTACAGATGTAAGAAAAACTAATGATTATCAGCCATTGTGACCAAAACTGGTATTAATTCTATACATATAGTTCTGATTTAATGTAAATGCATGTGAACACTTGGTAGAAATAAAGGAAAAAAATAATCTGTGGATGGACAAAACACTAACTTGTGTTTTAAAAGGAAAAGGAAGAGGAGAGAGAAAAGATATCCTGTAATGCAAGAAGTTCAGGCTATTATTTTGCAAAAATGTATGCCTAACTAGGAATGTTAACACCTGCTATTTCTGAAGAAACAGCAAATTCCAAAGTATTTTACAAATCAAGAATATATTGGAAAAAAGAGAACAAGCTTGGGAAGAAATCCAGCAAATAGCTCATAGTGATGTTGTGCAGTAGTACAAAATGGGAAGTAACATGAATACTTTACATTATTTGAATTATAATTTCAGGTAAGAGTCCTCTCTAGAGAAAGAAAAAAACTTCAGATTGTAATGCTATAATACATCAAAACAACGGGGGCAGTTAGAGATGAGAATCGAAGGTTTTAATTGTTGCAAATTCCTATTTAGACAAAAAATAAAACAGAAAAAAGAAAGTACTATCATCTCCACATTTATTATATGGGAAGTCTGTCGAAATTTGAGGAGTGCAGCTTCAGATACACAGAAATATTCAGGAACATGGAAATGGACAACTTATAAATTGATAAAAGTTCCAAAAATCTTCATTTGAAGAAAGCAAAGCAATCAGCATTAAGCAAACAAAGCTCACCTGCACCTACCTAAAGCATTTTATTAAACACAAAGCAGAAGGTGAGACATTGCAAATGAATAATGCCTGGGGCTTTCATCTCCAGAGACCTTGGGTTCAAAGCCTTGCTAAGGCCACAATGAAGCCTATTTACAGATTTCACAAGCCAAATTCAATAGCTGTTTCCCTGAAATACTGACTGTATCTTTCCTTTTGTTTGCAAAATATGTAACTTCAGCACTTAAGACCCATCATACCCATACGTATTTTCATCAAACAACCACTTCCCATTGGCATAATTGGCCACCCCTTTTCACAGGAGGCCCAGGACAGAACAAGCAGGCTCTAAGTCATGCCTAATGTACACCTGCAATAGAAACTGGATGAACTCTGCAACTGCAGCCTTGCCTCCCATCTTCTTCCATCTACTTGCTAGTATGATTCTCATCATGTTCCTGCAGATCTTTGAAGGGGGTATTAATGTAAGGATCATTTGTATTTTAAAAGGATGTGATTTAACACCCCAAATCCACACTCAAAATAGCCTAATAACTCAGTTTATCCAGAAAATAATGAGTAAGAACTTCTGGAAAGAAAAATCTTATGATTCCTTTCTATGATTGTCTTCTTATTGTTTCACTAATGAAAAAACTGCTTCTGCTTTAGGAAAGGAAAAAAATATTTTCTCTTTCCTAGAAACACGTTTGTTCCCCAAAATTTTCTCATCATCACCTTTTTTAGAGCAGAGATGAATCTTCATTTTATCCTTTAAAGAAGAACAGAGAACCATAAAGGAGAACTGTAATATTAATCCATGAATGACTGTAAAGCTGGTTGATTTACCAGAACTACACACAGCAAAAATACTACTGTTGTGTTTTTTCTGCTGTTTTGTCTGAGTTCTGGCCCTTTGATACTCAATTCTGTTTCTTAAAATACCAGCCTTAACTCAGTTTTTACACTTCTATTCTGCTCCATCTAGTGGATTATTGATTTTTGCAATGAATGCTGCAACAATAGTATTCTAATAAACCATGCTGGGTTGGCTATTAGGATAAGGGAGCATGTTCAAATGATTATTTTTTTGGCTTTAGATGAAAGAAATTAAGTCACATTCCTGGGTATCTGGATAAGACTATAGGATTCTGGCAGCGTGTTCAAGCAACATAAATGGGAAAATGGTGTCATTTAATTATATCACTGAAATGAGACTAAGTAAGGGACAGGCCTTCATTATAAGGGACAGGTGGCAAAATTTCTCCTGGTGCTTGCACAATTTACTAGGTCAGTCCTGGGGAAAAAGAATATTCCATGCCTGTGTTGTTTTGCTAAAACATCAATATCCTCCAGGCTTCATAGCCTAGATTTCAGAGTTTCCTTCCTGCACTTGGTGATAGGCAAAATGAAGTTACACACTTGATAAGCTGCTTTGTTTGAATGATAGGAATAGTTTTACTCAACCAATTTCCCTCAGTACACTTACAATTGCAGTGGGCTTTTTTCAGTGCAGTGCTGTTTGTAACACTCTCTTTGAAGACTGCTGAGCAGGTCTTCTGCTCACTTTTCCAAGGGGTGTTTAAGGTAATGAGAGTTTGATTGATGAGAAGAAAAAGTAGGTAATTAGTCCACCCTTATGTATAGTTCATTTCAAATCAATGCAGCTTTTAATGGTAAGAATATTTGTTTTCTTTTCAAAAGCAAATATAAAAATACTTAGCCAACAAAAACCCCCGCATGAATGAATCAACAGTGTCTGTTCATACATGGAAGCACTGGAACCAATGATTCAAAGATAATGCTGTTTACATGTCTGGTAGGCAAGGTGTAGGATGTATGCTCTCTGAAGCAATTTACAGCAGAAGAAGGAAATATTAATTTACTCTCCCAAACCACAAAAAGTTAGTACGTTATGCTTGGTTTCAATCATGAATCTAGCTGGCAAAGCATTAAGAAAGGGTCTATAACCACAAAACCCAAAAGTTAATTGGAATATTAAGCCCAAGGATTTCCAAGTAATTGTTTCTAGTTTTCTTTTCTTTCTTCTCTCTAACGAAACAGGCAGCTCCAGTAGTCAGTTATAACTGGATGAGATAGAACTAACTCCACACTGATTTGCTGTTCAGGACTTTATTGTATAGTATGCAGCCATATAGCACTTTCTATCAAAGAATCTTGAAGTGTCCCATAAATATTAATTCAATAAGCCTCACAACATGCAGGTGAGCTCCATATTATTGTATCTATTATATTTTTGCTGGAGGCATACTAAGTAGAAGTGTCTTGTTCTGGAATAGAAATTAAGTCTTGATTCCAATCGCCTGATTTAATCACTAGAATTACTCACTCCATGAAAACCCATCTGCCCCCACATCAAAAGGAACTTTGTCACTGACTTCTGTAGAGCCATGATTTCATGAAAAGACAAAATTGCTCCTTAGTAATTTGCAACTAAACACTACCTTTTACATTCAATGTCCTGCATTAGTTACTATATCTTCACGAAGTTTCCTCCTAGAAACAGATGACTGACTTCAACGGAGAAGCATAAATATTTTAAAGATTTTAAGTATGCACACAATTGACCTGATACATTATAATAGCTCTGGCAATATGACAATACACACCTTTGCTCTGTGCTGCTGTAATTCATGAGAGTCAGAGTTCTGATTTTGCAAATAGAATTGCAGACTTAATTTTCAGAAGTGACTTCCATCTTTACATTCACAATTTTGCAATCACCGTAGTTGTGAGAACAGTGATATGCATTAAGGTAATTGATTGTACTTTGAAATCAAGTAATCAAATGAGCATCAATTAAGGCTGCAAATGTTTGAAGCCACAGAACTACAAAGCAAAATTATTTTTCCTTGTAAGCTTCCAGCAAAATACACTAAGCAAAACTCTGTCTTCTTTCTGGATCAGCCTCACACCAAATATTCAGTGAATATATTTAAGATTCATTCGGGGGGATAATAATAATTGAGGGGTCTACACGTAGACTTTTTCTATTTCAATATCTCATTTTATACTTAACCAACTCCCACAAAAAGATAAGTACCTCCTATGCACCACAGAGCCTAGCTTCTTCCATCTGACCCATCAAATGGAGCTGGAACCTGGAGAGAGATCCAGGCTTCCAGTACAAAGCATGGAGGAAGCCAGGCTCTCAGGGCAGAATATAAATGAGCCAACACAGACATACTGCTGCCACCTACACCTAGTTTATATGTACAGATTATTACTAACTTTCAGCCCTGTGCTTCCACCAGGCTTCCTGGAAATGCCTTGCTCCTTTCAGGACTCTTGGCCTCCTATTCCATTTCTGCAGGAAGGTAGGTCAACATGCCTTTTCTCCAGCAAACTTGGATTGCTTCTCTTAAAAATTAAAACCTCCGTTCCTTTCGGTTTACAGCCTTTTTCCAGATTTAACACTCTCCTCTGTATAAGGAATGAAAAGGTATTCCAGCTCCTGGGAAAAAGCTCACTCTAACTGTTACAGTGAAGGTGTGGAAAAGCTAAAGCAACCATCCTGGCTGCAGAAACACCACCTGTCCCTTTCCACAAGCTGGCTGCTGCTCAGGCACCGCAGTGGGGTCACCAGGATGGCACAGGAGAGAGCGACTGCAGACACTGAGTGTGGTATCTGTGTGCTGAGCTGTGAATGCCTGCCAGATCAGGCCCTCAGGGGAGCCAGAGGAACATCCCCGCTTCCAGAGCTACACAGAAGATACCTTGTGAGCTGTTCAGACCTGTCAAAACAGACACTCCTGCAATTGCACAGAAGTATGATGCTGTAGATGGCTACAGAAATTTTAAGGGCACTCTAGAAACTACAGCATGAACTCCAACACCTGGGAAATTCCACTATTAAAAGATACCCCAGGACCACCACTTTGGATTAAAGCAGATAAATTCCACCAATCTTTTCACTTCATGTAACTGGAGTATATTGGTGGAATCACTTTTGTTTGGATTGTCACTATATATGCAAAACTCCCTGAACCTCAACTAATCATTTAGCATCTCAGATTAGTATTAAAACAAAACAGAAAACCCTCACCTGACTATTTTTGAGGTCCAAGAAAAGAAAAAACAACTTTTCAAGACTGTTTGAATCAGACTGACTGATTCAACCTGAATCTGCAAATACCTACTACAGCAGATCGGGTTTGTTGCTTTTCTGATTCCAGTGAAACTACCAGGAAAATCCCACCCCATAATAAGTGTTGGCAGCACCACATCCTGAAATTGTAAACTCCTGAGGCACAAACCTGTCTATAAAACTCTTGGACATCTAAGATTCTATAAAAATAATAATGCATTCAGCTTTATGCAATTTTCAGCTAAAACTCAGTCAATCCCTCTTTCTCTCCCCTCCCACCTCCACACAGTTACCACAGAAATTTTGTTCTGTTAGGGTAATATATATTTTTAATGCAAAATTTCAACAGGAACCATTTTTATGGTCTACTAATAAACCCCTGAAAACAGGGATTTATAATGGAAACAGTGACGGACCCTTAACTACAGTGTATGCAACCATAATAAAAAGAATTAATGTAGTCAATTTGTACTACTGTTCTCAGAACAAAAAAAACCTCTATTTCAACTGCAATCCTTTCACCAGCTGATTGGCAAGCCTGTCCATTTCTAGTCTGCAGTGTTGTCAGTTGTCTTCAACATGATAATGAGCCTGTCACCATATTCAAATAGCCCTGTGACAGCATGTTTTGTGAGCATGACGTCCACTGCAAAGGGTCTGTCAAAAAGCACCTTTCAGAAAATGAAAAGAGAATGCTTTTCTGATGATAAATCTAATTTCTTCATAGCTAAAAGAGTGAGATTTTTCATCTGATTTTGTCAGTGTTGTGTTGCATTTGTGTCTTCAGATAATCCCACGTTCTGACGCATAAAATTTTAAAGTTATCTGTAAAGACAAAGTGAGAAATAATAATCTTTTTTGAGTTCACTGGAGGTCTTGCATAAAACTGCAGTACTGCTGGCTTTCCATCAAATTAAAACTGGAGGGGGGAGGGAATGGCATGGAAGGGTAGCTTGCAACCAAAAGCAAATAAGGCTCCCAGTAAAGATCTCAAAGTCTACACACGCTAGGGTCTCCACTCTTCCCCCAACAGCCTATTAAAAAACCTCCCTTGCTCTGTGTGGTCCTAGTTAAGTATGACCAGGTTGCATGAAATTCCCTGGCTTTCAGACCAAGACAGCAGAATGGAGGCACAGGCAGAGCTTCCAAGCACTGCTGCAACTCAGGAGTGCATGTTCCACACACTGTGTATTCCACATTCAGCTGCCACTCCTGCTACCTGTCAGCTGCGGAAATTTTCACCGAGAGGAAAATTGGAATATTTTGGCAACACAGATTCCTCTCCATGTGTCTAAGCGTCCTCTGTTAATATCAATGGGAAATATAGAGGAACACTGAAACACAGCGCTTTATTTTCCCTCTTGACAAAAGCTGTCCTTAATTTCACTTCACCTTTTAGGATTCTTTTCACCAGTAGCTGATTGAGGAGCTCACATGTAAAGGGAAGTGGTAAAAAGAGAAATGTAAAACCCCAAATGAACAAGCAATAAACCTTTTTCTCTTTCAGTCACTGGGTGAGAAAGGGGTGGACACGGCTGGACTTTGAAGTCCCAGGCTGAAAGACACATTAACCTCAGAGCAGAAGTTTCACTTCTAGCTGTGCTTCTAACACCACATGTGACTTCTACTAAGCAACTCTTGTTCTCTTCCTCTGAGGTTTAATATTGTAAAATGGGGCTATTACTGTCTACACATCACAGGTGTTCTCTAAAATGTATAAAAAGTATTCCCTGAAAACATTGTTGACAAGCTCATGACACATTTGCTGCAGAAAAATCATGCTGCACAAGCCCAAGGTGTTTCAAAAGTACTGAAGAAGCTTGTTTTCTTGAATACGGGTGAAAAACAGCAAACCTGTAACATTAGGATGATAAACAGGGACTTCCCTGGCTAACTACTGAATAGTATCAAAATTAAGTATTTTACTATAGCTACCACCATGTGTTTTTCAGGTCACTAAGAACATAAGGTTGACAATCACATAAGGCTACAGTCTAAAGGCTGTACCTGCAAGAGTCTGATGGGATTTGTATGGGGTATGGGGCACACAGATACTACAGGTGTGAAGGCACAAATTATCTTTACCCCTTCGCCATCTTCAACATTTGTCTTTGAAAGGACTTATCTGCTTTTGTCTCCCAACCTTCTTTTCTTTTCTTCTCCTTACACAGATGAATAAATACAAATATTTATTCTGCCTATAATTCATGATGAAAATTATGAGTGAATAAGGAATTTGATTAATTCAGGTCTACCAAGCTGAAATAAGACAATTTTACTAAAAGTCTATTTTTTTTGGTAATACAAGGAGATCTTAATACAGAGGATCTGTGTTTTAAATGTGGAATATACAATATGGTATGCCACCCTTGATCATGTAATTCAATACACCTGTAACTGAATAAAATGCAAAGGTAGGATTATTACAATTTTTTAATTTTTTTAAAGTGAAGCCAACTAGGCACTATGCAGCTTTAGACAGCACAAATGGACAATCAGCATTAAACATGACTGATTTTTAAATTCTTCATTGCTCAGCTGGAGGGAAGTATTACAAGGCCAAAAAGCAGAGCTATGGACAGCTGGCTTTGTGCAGTACCAGTTCTCTTCCTCAATTTTCAAGCCATTCATTTCTTGCGTGGGGGGGGAAGGGAGGGGGGAAAAAAGCCAAAAAAAAAAAAAAATCTAAACTAGGCCGTACAAATGTACAAAGAAAGCTTGGGTCTCTAGGACTTCCATTGTCTCAGGGAGTCGTCGCCACCCTGAACCCTCATTAAAGCCGAAGAGATGCGGGAGCGGCGTTAAAATGAATGCAAAGCGTTTGCCGCAATCTTCTGCTCACACCATCTCCAAATGAAGGCAGGCATTGCATAATCCGGGCAGCTCGAGCTCCTGACAGGTGGATGATTTATGCTCATAGTCGCAAGAATCGGAGAGCCTGCAGAGGACACAGCGTGAGCAAGGTGGTGGCGAGACAGATGCTCTCAGTGGGCTTGCAGAGGCTGGCAGGCTCCAGCTAGCTCAGGTGCAACTTGAACACTTTAGTACTGAACTCATATTGCCTGGATTCCAGCACAGCAAGATGCCATTTACAATATTATGTACAGTAGATATACTATCAAACCTATCTGTGTGCTGTTTATCTATGTGTGTGTACGCACACATGCACAAAATACATACATTCTTTCTATTTGCATTTCAACTTGCTGTGCTCACGAACACTTTGCATGTGCATGTTCTCCACTGAAAAAGAAAGGGCAGATTAGGACAAATTCTGCATTGTTACAGCCACATAGCATAAGTGAAACCACCGAAGTTGAACAGATGTAAGTGGGGGAAGAATTTGGCTCTAGCTTTCAGAGAGCAGGGATGGATCTGGGATACTGAAAATCCTTTCAGTTTTAAGAGTGTTTGAAAGCTAGAAAAGAAAATGACCAGAGGAAAAATCAAAAGACCCACAAGTCTAAATATAATGGGATATTCTCATCACTAATGATATCTATTTGTAAAGCACAGGAAATGCCACAGTTACACTGTTACTGCAAAAAAGCACAATATTAGCAAAATGTAATGTAAATGACCCTCATGTCATCTACTTCAATCTTTCAATGACATTATTTTCACTGCTTTATTTGGGGGTATTTAAAAATCCCACCCAAAACTGCAGCATCATTTCCAACCATGTAATTCAGCTTCCTTTTCAAAAAGGAAGTAGAAATGGGGGTTTTACTTTTCATTCCTGTAAGCAAGAAATTGATGTATTAAAATAATACAGAAATGAAAATACACACGTATTTTCATTTCTGAAAATGAAAACAAGAAAACCTTATACATGTTTATGTATACAAGACCTTATACATGTTTATGCCACACCTCTATACGCTTTTTTCTTTTTTAACAGAAAAGGCAAGCCAGGACTAAATTATCCTAACTTAAGCATATCAACAAAATAAACAATTCACCTGCCTCATATCAGACCCTCCACATTTTCCAGTGAAACCTGTCACTTAATCAAGTATGTAATTTTCAGGGGCAACTGAGGAGTTAAAGCATTCAAATGTGCACACTGCAGGTTATCTGGGTTGAATCTGGGACTTTGCTGACTCTCAGCTCCTTTCCACTTTAACAGATGGGGTCAGAGGTGAAACTGCAGACGAGAATTAAAGACACATACATCCCTTTAATCAGATAACACATTCAAAGACTTGCAAATTCCCAAGAAGCCACTTTACAGGCACGTGTCATGGGCTATTCCATAAAGGGGGAGGAGGGAACAGTGAAGAGGGAAAAAGGACTTATTTCAACTAACCAGCATTAAAAAAGGAAATTAGAGAAAACAAATGGCAACAAAATGGGATGGACTGCTAATATTCCAAATGCTTTCTCATTGCACACACCTCCCTAGAGAGGAACACCAATGTTGGAAGCCTTAACACTGCATTCAAATGTTTTTCCTAACTTCATTAATCAGCTGTGTTTAAGAATACTTCTATAACAAGTATTTTAATTGGAGATGAGCTGAAGCATCCTGCCAGGATGGATATCTCCAGCAATACCAGGATGCCCAGAAGGAAATACAGTCATTCAGCCTGACTAGTCCTCACAAAACAGTGAGTCAGCTAACAAAAACCTCAAGGAATTCATGATTCTCTCTCCCACCTGGCCAGAAAAAAACCTGCCTGGATGATATGTGCTCACAGCAACTATTTTCTCATCAGCATTCTTCTGATACAATCATGGTTTGGAAGAGGAAAATGAATAGAAAGTCATGAAAATGACAGAAGATAAAAAGAGAAAAGAGAAGGATGTTATGTCATCTTAGCTACTGTGTGGCTTTGTTCTCCAATTACTGCATCCCTCTGCATCTCATGCAGGATCAAGCAATGGCCACGTGGCACATCCAGCAGCTGGAAGACCAGCAAAGACTGTGGCTGTGAACACTAGACTCAAGAGCTGTTCCAACTTCTTTTTGCCTGAAATACAGTCAGAGAATTTGGGTGATGTTCTTGAGGGCTCTTGAGAAGGAAGAGTCTATTCAGTCCCTTATTATCTCAGCCTAATTCTTCACCTGAGTTATAACTCAACCAGACTTTCTAATACATCTTTGAGCAAGAATCCATTTAAATTGGTATTATAAAACAGATTGCTACTTTTTAAGGGAAATATTAATTTTCCTTTATTTTGACATTCAGCAGTCTATTCTGTCTTCAAATTGGAAACTTAAGAGCTTTCATTAAGAGCTTGACAGGGAAACCAGCAAGTGGCTTGTGACCTGAAAAATCAGTACAGAGGAAGACTTCTCTTAACACCTCAATAGTAACATGCTGGTTCCCTCAGTCTGGATACAAAGTGTATTTAAGGCCATCTCTTAAGTAACCTTACCATAACTGATACCACTTCCTACCCAGAAATGCTGTTCTGGTGACTTACACAAGATACTCTTCCCAAATGTTATCCGCTGAGATTGACCATGCAGTGAAATCTCAGGTGCCCCTTTCTAAAGCCTGGATTGAACTACAGAAAATAAGAAAATGAGACAGAGCACAGGAACTTCAGATGCTGGAGACCACTGTAAACACTATCTGGCAGACTGTCATGAAAGCGACATGTGGCTGTACAAGTGTTGAGCAAATGATACGAGACTGATCTGTCGATTGATTCAGATCACAACAAATGACGTGGCTCATCTTCAGTCACCCACCCACAGAACTGAAAGGAGTATTAGAAAGAGACAGGGCATTGGTGGAGTGATTTTTACATTGCTGAATAAAAATGACAAGAAGAGCACTGTATGGACTAATGCTTGGCTGAAGAGGGAAAGAACAGAGACAAAAGATGAGGATTACGATCTTGTACTACTTGTTTTTTCCCAGATCTGTATGTGCTCAGCAAGCAGCCAAGTTACCAAGATTCTCTCTTGCTGGTCAAGCAGTTTTGCTGGTAAACAGCACACCAACAATTCTGCCACCAAGGGCGCAGACTGGTGTTAAGCTGATTAAGTGACAGTATCACGCAGACTTTCTTTTAGAAAGTATTTCATTTTTTCTTAATTATTTTCATAATTAATTGTTTTAAGATGGAGTGCAGTAAGACCCCATGCAAGCAAATTGTATGGAATGTTGATTTTGGATCTGCTACACTAAAACTGTAAATCAAATTGACTTCTCATCTTATACCTGATGATCCTGAGACATAAACCAGATGCTTAAGAGAAAAATAGATACACACATTAAGTTTGCTGGAAAAATAAAGAGCAAAAAGGAAAATATTGATATTATTCAGTAAGTGTAGATATTTAACATAGCTGTGTTTGACTTTCTCCAGAATCATTTATCTAATAAAAGCCTATTGAGGCTTAAAATAAAGCTATGTTTTTTCATTTGTAAAGATTAATAGCTATATTAAGCAACTACTGTGAGCACAACAGACTCCCCTCATAATTTCCCTTTTCTGTCATATAAATACCCAAAGAAAAGAAAACAAAAAAGAAAGAAAAGGGAAAAAAGAAAAAGCTGGTTAGATGAGATCTATTATTAGAATAGCTAGTAAGCATGGCAAAATCTGACAAAGTGGCAATTCATTGCAGATGATCACATTTATTTCAGAATTCAGGCTGCTGACTTTCAACCACAAAAGCCACATTACAAACATCAAATGAAATAATATTCCAGCTTCATATTCCAGTGACTCAGTGAGTAGAACTGGCAAAGGCTCACCACTTGCAGTAACTCCTCAGCTTAGAAAAGGGCAATGACTGCTCAGAGAGAAGACTGTGGCTTAGTTACACGAATATCTCAAAACTCACATTGATTCTAACCTTTTTTTTCTAAGACAGCAGAGATTTAGAAGTGTGAAATATTTGAGGGATAGCACTATATGAGATCAGATGTAACAACTGCAGGTGGAAATCTTCTTACTTCTCAACACATTCATGGCTTTGACTGAGTGAAGAGGCCAAGAGAGTTCCTCAGCCACTCAGCTTTTCAGTGCCAATCCATCCCAAGCAGCAGCAGCAGTCTGCCTGCACATCTGCCACAGGGGTTCTAGTCACCAGCACCTGCATCACTGCAGCCCTTCACCCCAAATAATCCTACCCTGCATTCTGTTTCGACAAAGATTTCACACAGCAAGAGTCTTGATGAGGAGCTGTGGGTGCAGCCCAGGCAAAGGCTGAGCAAAATACAGAAAGTTTGGCATCAGAGTTTACTTTAGAGATAAGGACATTCACTACCCTTAATTGCACTTCTACCAGAGATTCTACACCTATAGCACTCAAGCAGGGGATGTGCAAGTATCCACACAGCAGAAACAGAAAAAAGTGAAGAATACAAATTACATTAATGTTACTCTTTACAAAATGAGACTTACTTAACATAAGGCAGGACCCACGTGCAAGAATTCAAGAACTCTGCAATAAAGGGCAGTGCCACATCTGATGATCTGTGTGTTTATAGGTGGCAGAGACCAAAAATGAAAGGCAGCTACTTGTCTGTGAGATCAAGGGAAAAGCCCTGCATCCTTCACACTTGTCTCTACCTATCCTTATCACTTATACTGCTGTCTCTATACTTCCAGTGTATAAGCAAATGTTCATAGGGGCTAAATCCAACAAACACATTTTGCAAACAATGGAATATTTTCTAGAAAATTAGGAAAGTACTGTTTCCTTATTTCAGGATCAAAAGAAGAAATATGACAAATGAAGACATGCAGTTAATCACCTCAGATTATGATGAGAAAATATTAGTACAAAGTGATTAATTTTTAATAGTAATTTAAGTAGACCCATGAAACTGCAGAACTTACTCCTTCCAATTGTAAGCAATATGTAAGGTATGTGCACTAAGGAAATTACAGTAAAATTTAATTCAGAATCCTTCAAACTCATTAACAAAAGTACAAAGTAACTTTAGGTTGAAAGTATTCTTTGCCTGTCTGACCCTGCAAACAACTGCTGCCACTGGGATTCTCGGCAGCAATGATTGTGTGAGCAGACCCAACCTAACAGCTAATCTCAAGGAAGCTGCTGGTGAGTGAGCCAGCAAACAGCTCTGACCACAGATCTGCAAACGCTAACACAAAAACTTCCCCATTTACAGATCTGTGTAAAGCCAAGAAATGTAAATAGTTCTCAAACTCAGACTTACAAACAATACTGCTTTCTCCACATCCCCTTCATACCTTCTCTTTTCTGCAAGGCAAGCATTTGTATAAAGGGACAACAGTAATACAAAATTTTATCTAGAAAGAGAGAAATTTTATTTAAAGAACAAGTCCAGAAAACTGCTGGGATATCTGCTTTATTCCACAAAATACTCAGAGACAGAACACAAACCAGAGTGGCACAACACTGGAACACAAGCACCATGAAAGCTTCTCAGGAGGCCAACATTTGGTAGGAGCTGTAGGTGCTTTCATGTGACTTGGGACAATTATCCACGTCCCCAATATCTGCTTTTTCTGGGGTATTTTTCTAGTGGATGAATAGAAATGCTCGTTGCTTGAGCTGACTATAAACACTAACCTGAAGTTGAATAGTTTGTCCTTCTTCATCAGTTACAGAGAGTGGAGAGTCATGAGCTGCATTTTAGGGCAGACAAATTGGGCTGTCAGTTCTAATGTGTGAACTGGGCTATCAGGTCACATTTTGGTTAGGAGCAAAGAAGCCTACTTATGAACACCAGCAGCACTTAGAGATTAGCTTCTATTGTTTCCAAGGAGATTTAAAAGGTCCCAGTATATATTAATCCAAGCACATGCTGAATGAAAGAAAGAAAGGGAGTGCAAAGAGAAAGAGGGGAAAGAGAAAAGGGAAAGGAAAAAATAAAAGTGAAGGGATAAATAAAAGGGAGGAAGAAAAGGGGGGAATGTGTGAATGGGGAAGGAAGGGAAGAAAGGGGAAAAGGAAGGAATAGGAAAGGAAAAGAAACAATTCAAAAAAATAGCTGCACTAGAAACCGAACTCCTTCATAATACATTGAAACATAGAAGAGAGCTGAGACATCAACAGAAGACACACTATGTTATCTCTTGATGTTATAACACAGGAGGTTTGTTTAATATCCTGCATTAATGGAGAAGCTCCTTAAGTGTAATATTACGATAGAGAGCATAAGAAATATCACTGAGGTCACTGCTGCTCTATTAACTGTCATCCTGTACAGAAATATTTTCTTTGAATACCATTAATGCTTTCTCCTTTCCTTTGTTCTGATTTCTAAAGGCAGCAGAAACTAAAACTTCATCCGCAATAATTTCTGCCTTCGTCTTGGCAGACTAATGGTATTAGACTTGTAAGAGAAATTTACCTTGGCAATGTCTGATGCACAGGTCTTTTCAAAAGAGATGTTGTTAGAAGGAATCCTATTAAGCAGGCTTTTTCACTACCCTCAAATCATAGGTGATAACACAATTTTAGTCATAAAGAAGATTGCTTAGTTTTATTTATTATTTTGAGAGCGAATCCATTAATCTGCTCCTCTGCATATCACGCATCTCTTTACGTAAGACCAAACTCAAGCTGCCCGTTCTCCTTGCTCTATTGGATTCATTTTCATAGACTGTCAAAGCCAGAAAGGATCAATATGATAATTTAATCCGATCTGCTGCTTAACACAAGCCAAAGATGTTCATATGGTAATCTTTCCATAATAAACTCAGTAATTTATGCTTTAAAATACACATACCTCTTTCTAAAAATGTATTCTTATATTTGAATGAATGAAATCTCTCAATGTGTGAAGCCAGATTATTTTAGAGACCTCCAATTTTAGCATGTTCAGAAAAAGTGTAACTCATGTAATAATCTTCTGGTTCATTACATGAGCATCTAAAATGTTCAAACATTTTTAAAACTGTCAGGAATTGCTTTTATTTAGATCACAGCTAAATAAAAACACTTAGAAGTCCAGGATTTCTTTACGAAGTAGATTCTAACTACTGCCTTACCATTTCCCTAGGGATGCTGAGGTCTCTCTGAGGGCCTGTATTCTCAAAAAACCCAAGCAAAGTAGTGAATGAGAAGTGTTGAGGGCTACTCACTGAGCAGGACAAGTACAACATACAAACTGCTCCGCTGTGATGGGAAGGGTTACACATCAAGTCAGCAGTCCCAGATGAAAATCTCAGAGAGTTTGTGATCATTTTTAGTGCCTGAATGATGGCTCATGTACAAGCAACTGTGAAGATTCACAGACACAAAAAGGTACATTGCTGATTTCCCCATGGCACAGATTGCCAAACCTGCCAAATGAGCAGCAATCTAACACACCTCTAAGAGCTTACATTAATACTTGGTGAGGATCTGGCTTCTCATTTGTAATAGCAGCACTAATTAAGCTGGAATTTTGTTACTCTGCCTATTCTAACTGGGTACCAAGTGACTGATGATGATTTTTAAAGGCCATCCATCCCTAAGGAAAATACAAACGTACTTACATGAAGCAACCCATGCCATTGTTATTGTAGTATACTTTACTTTTCATATAAACTTCCATTTCTTTCCATGTAGCACTCATTTAGGAACTAGACTTTTTGAAATAACAAGCAATGCAGATCAGCCACTGCACACGGTCCATAACAAGTTCTGAAAACACCCAAATACCAGAAATGAGAGATATATGGGAGATGTTTTGGTATCAACAGCCCTGTAAGAAATATGAACCAGTACTGCACAGAACTGTGAGAGCTAGAACAGGATACAGCATTCCAGATGGTCTAAAAGCTGCATGAGTGCCACTCCACAGATTCCCCTCTGAAGTGTAGTTTTTAACCTCCCTACAATACAGGGACAGGTAAAACTGAGGCTAAGGCTTTGCATCTATGGAGAAAACTAAAACATATGGAACAACCTCTTGTAAAAACAGTTATACAAATGCTGCATCTGAAACAAGAAGTGATTTTATTTCGGAATAATTCCTCCACTGGAATTATTTCACATGGGAAGCCCTTAGGAGCAAGATCTGTCCTATAATAAACTTGGAATAATATCTTCTACCACAAGCCTATGCTAGTAAATAGTCCCACTAATATTATTAATAGGCAAATAGTACTAATTAAAGATCAGATATTGAATTCTACTCAGATCACCTAGCAATAGAAAAAAAAAGTCAAATATCTACTCAAGACTCCCCATACCATCTTATGTAGTTTTACATCCAATTTTTCCTCTGAGAAAAGAAAAAAAATGAACCCCTTTTACTCAATCCAACTAGCTGTATAAAAAGGGAAATAGCCAAAATACCCAACCTTGCACATGAGCACAGATTTAATTCTACCACCTGAAGCAAAATAATCACTGGCTTCCAAAGAGTTTGAAAGGCCAAACTTTAAAGACAGAACTGAATTATAAACCAACAGAACTGAAAACTACTGAATGTCCTAAAAATGTTCATTTTTTAAAAGGGCAAATTGTTGTACATGTCTCCCTGCACCCTTTCAGCAATTTCAATATTATTTCAAGAAATCTCAAGGGATACATTTGAAAAGTTTATCCCTAGACTATACAAGAATCTTTAATGTTGTTTCAGCTGTTCTCATGAACCTGAGACAATTTACCAAAATAAAAATACAGTCAAAGAAACTGCATTTCAGTAGAAGAATCAATTGGGATACTTGAAAACCTGATTTTTTGTAACACTGACACAAAATTAAATATAGAAAAAAGTATTTTTTTTTTCTTTGACTGCAGTGTATTCTGCTTTGCTGCTAATAACCCTTTCCTAAAAAAGTAAATGAAAACACCACATCCTCATATTTGTCCTGTGCCTAAAAGCTCATCAGTCTCTGCTGAATGCTACAGTATGAAGTATAACATCCTCAAAACCCATCCACAGACCCAAACATGTTTTTAAGTAACAGTCCATGGGCTAAACCAAAATGTGTTCCTCCAGATCAGTCTGTACAAACCTTCTTACGATACTCAACAGGAGATGCAGCCAGGGCCTCAATCCCAGGCCAGCCCAGCCTGACATTGCTGTAGCTCCTGGCCCACATCCTAAAAATCATTAAGAATCTTAATCTAGGTGCTGCTGGTTCAGCCTCACCAAGATCCATGAGAAAATGTACAGAAAATGCCTACTCCACCTTGTACTTCATGTGACCAGAAATCCCAATTCCCTTGCAGGATTTGACCCCAAAACAGAGCCCCACCACCCTAACACTGGGTCTCCCACAGAAAGACTGGATGCTAGATGAAAAACACCATTATCTTGTCACATAAATGATTCAACATGCAGATGTCATAAGGGAAGCCACCCTATGCATTTGCTATAAGTGGTGTTCAGACCCAGCCCTAGAAGCCAGGCTAAAACTCAGAATCTACCATGAAATTCATATGACAATTCACAAAATAACAATGTAGTGAAGTCCTTTGCAATGTGAAAGAAAGCACAATATCTGATAATTGTTTCACTTTGGATTACACTTTAAAACTGTTTGTTAAGGATAAATTTCTACAAGAAAACTCCCCACAAACAAGGTAAGATTTCTGGAGAAGATACACCCTGGCAGATGTGCTGTTCTTGTAAGGAATGTGATGCTCCTCTCAAAGCTGCTTAAACTTGATTTTATTTCAGGTCTGCAACTAAATTTTTTTTGTAAATAGATTTAGGCTGTCAATTTCCAGGCATGCTGTGCCATCAGCATGTAGAGACTGCTGTGACAAACATGGAGGCTGCAGCAGCAAATTTTATTATAAACTGGTAATTGAATTGAACAGGTTTACATTTGAATAGATTTACTGCAGCATGATCTCTGACATGCTGCATGAGACTGAAATCCTTGTCTGTACATAAAGAAACACTTGAGATGCTGCAAGAATAATTTCAGCTTATTTTAAGTCCGTGCTAATCAATAAATTTATACCACTTTACACATGCAAGAAGTCAGTACATTATCTTTCTTAATTTTGTACATAAAGGATGTGGTCCAAGTCAAAAAGTCATCTCCAGACTTTCCTGTAGGTTAAAATAACAACATCCATCTCCAGAACTGCCTTCCAACAAGAAAAAAAAATCTTTACAACAAATACAGTCTTACAAATGTACTGTGAATCAGCATGATTTAAAAAGTGGCCACTAAAGGGGGAAAAAAATAAAATGCCCTTACATGTTCTTGCAGGTTGTTATAATAGGTGGTAGATAAACAACACTGTTTTTTCAAAGTAATTAGTTATTTTGCCATTTAGAAAAAGATATGTACTTTTAGAGTAGAAAATTCATGCGATTCTTATTAAGAAAACTTGTGGGAATTATTTGAATCCATGGACAATGAACATTCAAACAAAAAAATGTTACTCGCAATGTACATCTGTATTATCCAACTAAATTATTTCAGTTAACAAAACTGCATGTAGAAACAGTAAACTTGCACACAGATTTGCTGAGATAATTACTCATTTGCAGAGGAGACAACTTCCTCTTGCAGTCCCAGAAGCTGCACACAGCCTAGATTTTTTACAATATATGTATGTTAATGCATGCACAATAGTGCCCTCAAAATTCAGAGGAAAAGGATTAAATTAATTCACCTGCAAGTGCTCTTGGTAGCACTGTTTCATTTTCAAAGAAGTTGCTCAATAGATCTGTATATTATCTGTATATATACAGATATACACTGAGACCCTAGTGATACAGGGTCTTAACCTACTAAGAAAAGATGCTAAGAAGCACAGTCCTTTTCAAAAGGTGCCATACCCAGTCATCCCTTTCTTTTTACAGTTTATCTAAGCCTCATAATTTCACTTTTAAGTGACTGCTCCTAGTGGTCAGTTATAGCAGGATTTTGGCAAGTCAGAACTCTCCCATAACCACTGAAGAGAGGGTCAAATCCTGCCGTTCTTACTGAGGCAAAATCTCCATCGAATCTGACAGGAGTTTTGCTCAAGTAAGACTAAGGACAGCAGGATTTGGCTCACAGGATCATAGCATCTGCCAAAGCAGTTGCACAGAACAAGGTTTATTCTTAGCAAGTATAATCCAATAAGAATATGTCTGTAGGTGCGTGATAGACCTAATTTGCCCATCATCTCACCACTGGTCTATGCTGTTTCTTGGATTTTTACCCCAATAGCTTCATACAAACCCTGTTTTGCATTACCACCAACCCATTTGCAAAAATCAACCAGTAATTAAAGCCGAGTTTTCAAGCACTGACAAAGCAAAATTGAATAGGATTGAAGTGGTTGCTTAGCACAAAGTACTCTCCCCTGGATACAATACTTAGAGAACACTGTGCTGATTTCATTTCAAATGTTTATCTAGTTCAGAAGCACATGGCATCTTTCTTGGTGGTGACAGTGCCCTAAAATAATAATGCATGTAATACATGCACTTACAAGTGTATTCTTGCATATACATTAACAACAATGTACGTGCATTGCAGGCAACCAAGATTTGAGGAATCACCTCTTTGTGTCACATAGATGAAGCAGGTTCCAGGTAAGACAGCACCATTTCTTGAAGTATATTTTCTTGCATTCACTATCTTCAAAATGTAATTGATGAATTAAAACATTCAATATATACTTACAGTGAGGGGCAGAGTTCTCAGACACTTTTAGGAAAAAAAAAGGGGAGGAGGGTGGATTCTCCTCTTCTGCATGCCACAATTTGCTCCAGTGTAATTACAGTAACTTCAGCACACACACACAATACTTGTTTAATTTAGAAGTAACCCTTTTCATTTGTCCTGATGGAATGAAAACTGAATAAAAGGAAGACACAGTGTGTGTTTTGGTCTTCTGCCAGAACTGGGAAAGCAACAGTGGATAAGGAATGGAGGCAAGAAATCTTTGAGAATTCTGATGGTTACTCTATCAGTTACTTACTGAAGGAGATTGAATGCTGAGGTACATTTTGCTGTACTACACAAGATGATGAACTCTATGTGGATAAAGCATGATTTGATACCTTAGAAGCAGATGGCAGAAAGAGCAAGTATATATGACAATTGCCTTTGCAATAACTGATTGGAACACTCACCAGTCTCTCTTCTTTCCTGACTGCCCTACAGTTGTAGCAAGTGTTTGCAGAGATACACATTGAGGTGGTCAGTCTTACCTTCTTTCAGCATGCCAACTTTTAGACACTTCATGAAGCGGCAGGCTTGGCAGGACTTGCGTCTGCGCTTCGTGATTTCACATTCATTCGTTGCTGGGCAGCTGTACTCTATGTTACCTGTGTGGAACAGACAGGGGAACAGGGGCTCAGAGTCACTGACTGACCAACACAACCAACACACAAAAGTACTCATACAATTGCCTTTGTATTTCATTTTGGAACGTATCAAGAGTAAGCAGTGCTACAGGAAGAAACAGCTCTCAAGTAAAAATAAATATCTGAGTTAAAAGATTAATTTTTTTCACCCTTTTTTTAAAATCTAGACATCTATATGAAAGAAATATATACAAAACCACAACTAATGTGAGTCTGTGTCTCACTCCAAATATGGTACCTAGGAAAATCCTTCATGTATGTTATTCCTGCTGACAGAAGAAAGATATTTTGTCATTTATTTTCTGTACCAAGCCACAGGCTCAGGCTCCTTCTCTGAGCACTCTTTATTTTCCTTTTTAGCCAATTTCATTAGTCTCTCTTTGCCCAGAGTTCAAAAGAAGGACTGCTTTACTGCATAATCAACTATAACAGGTACCACAGAGTTTCACCCTTCTTCCACTACAGCTGGCAGAGAGCATAAGGCAGTATTCTAGCATAAGGCTAGAACATCTAGCATGTTCTGCAGCTACCAGGCCAGATCTCTGCTCCAGGACATCTCCTCTTCTCTCTATACTTTCGACCAAGTTCTTGTACTGAGAGGCTTCAGGAATAGCATCATTCCTGCCAAGCTGTCAGAATAGCAAAAACTAAAAGAGATGTTTGCCTTTGCCCCCGCTTCTCCCAATTCCCTTCTTAAGGCCTACAACAAGCTCCATCCTTAAACATGAGCCCTTCTCATCATGGGCAAAGCAATCTCTTTTTTTCTTTGTTGCTACTGCTAATTCATATTATTTCTCCTCAAAAATCAGAAAATAAAAGCTTGCAAATGAACGAGTAAAATACAAGAGCAGTTTACTTTTTTAAAATCACATCTTTGGGTATCCAAGTCCAAATGCTAGAACATCTGTTCTCTTTTGCCCTGGTACCACTGCACTTTTCATAAAACAGCTTAGCTCAGCTTATTCATCTGCCCATCCACGCATCTCAGAGCCCAACACTACATCCACTATGACAGACTTTGCAACAGCCCAAAGTTACACTGGGAAACTGACTTTTAAATAAAGCATCTTCCAAATCAGTCTGTCACATCTTGCTTTAAAGGTATTTCTTTATTTCCTAACCCCTTCCCCCTGTGATAAAGTGCATTAGTATCTTAATGAAAATGCATTCTGTTTATTGCCCTCTTGGGAAGCAAGAGGTCATCACACCAAATGCATAAATTGTCATCAGAGACAGTCCGAGCATAATCGCAATTTTGCTGCTCCATGTTTGCTGCACTCGGGGTCCATCAAAGTCCGCTGAAACATGCACAGGTTCTAATAATTAGCATAGAGGCTGCCTGGGACCACAGCATTGATGAAATATTTCAGAGTTAATCACACTTCGTAAACACTGATTTATATTGACTACCTTTCTCCAGACTGATGTCTCCTCATTAAATATCACATTAGTGGATTGCAGGATTGCACAAAGACTCAAATGCTCAGCAACTGCTAATTCAACAGGAAGTAATACTTAAACCACTTACATCTATTGAAAATTGGTTAAGTACTTATGATAAAGGAGGTCTGCATGGCAACTCTGTGCACTCTGCCAACACAACCAGCACATTTGGCATAACCTTTTCAGGCCTTTGCAGGCTTTCTTCCCCCTGGACATTGCTGCATGAGTGAGTTAGCAATGCTGGTGAGTGAAACAGATCTTGGTATGCCTGAATGCTAATGACAAAAGTCAAAGCAGTTTAGTCCTTTTCCCCTTTCTTAGCTGCTGTGGAGAAAGCTATTTAAGAAACTGAAGGATATGGTGGGTAGGGAATTCAGCACAACAGTTCCTGCAAAAGGTCTTTCTTTCCAATACACATTAGAAAAGTTAGGAAATAACACTTTTGGAAGGATAGGTAGAAAATGATGGTAAGGGCAAGCTTAAAAAAGGATTCACATTATCCTCTCCTTCTAACAAGGCATTCTTAGAAAGGCACAACCACTACACAGGAAGACCTTCAAAGCTTTCAACTTGTATCTAATGAATTTCATTACACTACAGTAATAAATGTATTACCATCCCTATCTTAAAAAAATAAAGGAGAAACAGGGAATCAGAAATGCTTTGCACAGGATCAAAGACAAAGATACCTTTGCACAAGGTCAGAAACAATCTTGATCAAAACAAGATCAAGATTATAACAGAGAACTTCAGGAAGCAAAGCTCTCTACCAGGGCAGATGGAACAGTCTCGCTGTATCAAGAGATCCCGTCCCAAGATACAAAGGTACAGGTGCCAAAACCAAGAAGCAGCATTCAGAACCAGAAAGATAAATGCAAGATTGCTCATTTCATTATGCAGACATTTCTAATCCATACCCTGACATTTCACATTTCTGCAAACTATGCAACAGTCTGCAGCAGGCACAGTGTAACTTACTTTTCCTGCAAATTCTTGATACCTAAACAATGCTAAAAGGAGCTATTATTCTAGTCACTTGGATTCCAATACTTTAGCTTACAGGGGGAATCTCCTTTCAATTTAAACTGCTTTTCTTTAATGACTTGTATTCTAGAGCAGACACTCAATATTAATTTTTGGTGTTGTAAAATGAACTTGGAAGATGCTACAAAGAATTCCTCCAACGAGCTCAGCAGAGTTACAGGAATAGAAACCAAAATCCACCTCTTACTAATGACCATAGCTAGTCCTCATAAAGTGGTTCTGGCATTTTAGAAGGGGGCTACACTGCAGTAAGGGTTCAAGGAACAAACACTTTGTCTCCAGTGCACATGCAGATGCAGGGGATATCTGTATCACACTAAAATGTGTTTTACCTAGCACTGCAAGTATTAGTGGATTTACTTTCATTAAAAACCTGAATTTACTGCACGTTCCAGGTCATTAGAGCTTTCATAATTTCTTATTTACTTCTAGATATGAATTCCCATTCAAGATACTCAGACCTGCATTTTATTTCAGAGGAAGAACCGGAAGGAATCTCTACCAATTCCTGACTTACTTCAAGATGCTAGAGGCTGAGACTGAGCAGCTAGGAAGAGTAAAAGCTGAGTTTGCCCAGTCCTGTCAACAGCTGGAGAGGAAGTTGTGTTTTACAGTGAACAAAATCAACATGGCAGCTCGGGGTCTTTAAACTGGGCTGACAAGAGCGATTGAGCGATTTATAATATCTCCTGGCTGCTTTTCAGAAAGAGCTGGGCTCTGATTACTTATTTCAGAGTCTTTTGTACAATTAGTTTGCAGGCAATATAATTTTCTCACTTACTCCTTAATAGAATCGTGCAGCTAGCTGGCTGATAGAATAACAGCATATATGTAAAACTCCTGCCTAAAGTGCCAGGGGATAATTTGTATATTCCTTTCAGTAGCGTAATGGACTTTTACAGTTTGGCAGTTAAAGGGCTGAGTAATATAAATTACTATGACGCTTGAAAATAAAAATATATGTCAAATCTTCACTCCCCAAACACATTTCCCTGTGCTAGAATAATATAATGGGATTTATACCAGCCTAAGCCCCTTTTCTTTCTTCATGTACTGAAGAATGTTTATTTAAAATCAGTTCCTTTTTTTACTGATTTGTTAAATTTTAGTATCCCAGTTGAAAAATGAGAAAATACTTCTAAACACTGTGCTTACCAATAGCAGCTGAAACGGAAAACATCATGCCATTTGATCCTGAGATGGCAGGTGAGCTGCTAAAACTTACCCTGTATACCCAGCTCTCCAATTCTACATGCTTCAGACAGTCACATCTTTACACACAGCTCAGGATAAATGGGCTGAGGTACCATTTCTTTTTTACCTCACAGATGAGGTTTGGATGTTACTTGAATGGGGAGTGAAGAAAGAACAATTTTTGTGGTACAGGGACTTACTCAATGGCTTTACAAGTCAGGCAACTGAGCGGATTTAGCCAAGATTCTCAAAACCATTTTGCCCATTTCTTGCACAGAATTGACAGTGACACTAGAGGTGGCAGGACAAGCAAGAGCCATGGCAAAGATGAGGTCACTGAAAGCATTGAGCCTTCTGCCTTGGTAGAAGTTATTGTCACCAACTGTCACATCTTCAGAACCTCCCAGATATTAAAAGTGAGAAGCTGGCTCTAGAAACAGGCTGGAACAGGGGTCTCTCTTCCACCAATACTGACAAAAATAGAACAGACATCAAGTCCTAGCAGAAGCTTTATTTCCTTTTTCATACTGCAATATTACACCAAGACGTAAAAGGATTTCTACAAGCTATTGAAGTATGCTCAGGAAATTTTTGGACAAGTAAAAGCTATGAGGAAGACTTAAGTGCAGGGTGAAAAGGTGTTTGGAAAGAATAGCCATGAGCCACCTAAAAAAGCAAGAGGAACACTGAAGATATCAGTATCAAAACTTTTACTGTGTGGGAATGTAGCCTCAGAAGAAAAAAAGAAGGAAAAAAGTAAATGAACCAACATTCCTTCAATATAATAATTTTCTGCTATAATCAGTTCATGAAGCTGCATTTCAGTTCAAAAAGATTCCATTTTTCTCCCAAAGCTTCTCTTTCACATTCCCTAACTTAATACCTTTTTTCCAAAAGCTTGTATTTCAAAACTGAAGTGTTCCCATTCTTCATAGAGACTACTGCTTAACTGGATTTAAGACTTTCTGCAGTGAGGTTTATCCCAGGTACCCCTTCATGCTCTCTTTTCCTGGGTGACAGACCCAAAGGAATACTCCTGCTTGCCTGTGCATTGCTATGCATGAAAACTCCAAAAAATGGAAAGTAGCCAAGATCACAGCCATAGGGCTTCTGGGACTTAATAATGAGAACTCAGAAAGAAAGAGACACAGGAGAATCTAAGCTAACAGAGTGAATTTCACTATGTTAGGTTTCACCTTTACACATGGAAGAGAATAGTTCCTGAGAATCTGAGAATGAGGAGCTCTTGGAAATCAAGAGTAACAGCCTAACTGAATAGAATAGACAAAAAGTCCCAGACTTGAAAATCTTTTCCATGTTTATAGGTCTTAATGAAGCTGAACTGAGGAAAGTAAAAATATTTTCTCTCAGGCTAAAGTTTCAGTTCTTCCAGACTCTGCTCTCTACTTTACAGTCACAACTTAGCTGAATTTGAGTAAATATTTTCACATGTAAAAGTACCCCCGGTAAGGTTTCAGAGTAGGGTCAGGCTGGGATGAGGCCAGATTTGAACATAAATAACTGAATCCAGTTTTGCCTGA